>NC_055680.1:8886495-9188391 GCF_017976325.1 Chelmon rostratus | reverse complement strand
TATGCGCCTGCTAGATACTCTGCAAGAGCACAGCTAAGGCAGAGAGAGTGTGCAGGCTTCCAACTAACTTCATGCTGGCAGGGATCTGCTGTTAAAAATAGCCACAAGCTGAACACACAAGTTTCCTCCTACTTACCTCACACCAAAACCCCGCCATACACTACAGTAATACATACAGTACCTTTGTGCAGACAAATATATGCTCAACCTGCACTGGTGGTGGTGCAGTGTTGCTATCTGTGTTTGTCTTTGTGGTGCAGTACACCTGCCGTGTCTGACTCCATTCTGGAGGGCTGCGCTGCCTTGTTTGGCACAGATTTCACACTAAATCCACATGCTGCAACAGGAAAGTATGCAAGTCTACCCCCGGGCCGTCGAGCGATTCTGACTCGTCATGAAATAGCCAGATCTTTGTTCTCACTTTGTTGCACTTCACGTCTGAAACTGTCAAAACTGAATAAAAACAAAAAGGGAGAAAGACAGGAAGGAAGATCCAAGAAACAGTCTCCGGGGTGGCATTCAAAACAAGCGAGACGGCGGTTGTTAGCTTTTATGCACATTAGCAAGAAGAACTTTGGCACTCGGGCAACAAAAGCCGAATGGAGGCGGTGAGGAGACGAAGTTATGAGGGCAGCAAAGTGAGGAGGAAAGCCACTTTGAGGTGCCAGTTTAAGAACAGCAGCAGAAATCACCATTCTGCTGTAAGAAGTTTAAGTCAAATTAGTCTGACTACGTGTCTGGGATTCATTTCTTCTTCTTTTTTTTGCAGTGATAATGGTGCCACCCAATCACACAAGAGATAGCTCTGTCCTTGGGCCACTTATAAACCACTTCCTCAGCCTCCCACATCCCTTCTGATGATTGAGTCTGACCTCCGTTTAGTGAGCACCAACCAGTTCCACATTAGCTTTTCATAAAACACTGTTTACCACCGACGGAATCGGAAAAGTCTCTCAACCACGACCCCTTCAACAGTAAGCACAGATATTAATGTAGGCAGCATCTATTGGCTTGTAAATGATGTAACCACAATGGTTGCTGCAGTCAGTTCTTCGTTCTCAGTCAGCACTTGTGGTCCATTTGGAAGACTGAGATATGGTGATCCTTCTTTGTGTCACTGTCCCCCAACTTCAGCTCCGTAAGGATGTTCTATTAAAAAACAGAAGTTTAAAATAGTTCAATATGAGTGACCCTAACTCTGTGAACACTGTCAATGCTCCACAGAGAGATGAGAGAAAAAGCATCCAATAATGCAACCCAGCATGTCACCACAAACTACCACCAAACGAGATGAAGGATCTACAGCCATGCTAGCGGCTCTGTGAGGCTGCACTTAGGCACAATGGTCATTTCAGCTAAATGCTATCAGCATGCTAATATGCGCACAGTGACAATGTCAGCGGGCTAATGCTTATCATTTGAAATAAATCAGTAAGTAATACCAGGTTAAGAATCTAAGTTGAGCTTCTTGGCACCAGAATTACTATAGGTTTGTATTTTTATTTAGTTTTTATTTTGTGTTCAATTTTTGTTTTAGTTTTTAGTTCAGTTAAAATACCAAATTACATTTTTTTTTACATGATGATGATACCAAAGGAAACTTGTATTTCTGTATCAAAATTTCACTTCAGTCCAACTAATAGCTGTCAAGATATTTCACTCAAAACCAAAGACATAAAGCACATAGTGGCACTAGAAGATCAATAAAGTCCTGTGCCTTCATCCTCTGGGAACCATGCATGCCTAAAGTTCCTGCCAATCCATCCCAGCAATCCATCCAATATTTATTAGAAGATGAGCAACAAGGGGTCACCAAAGTCTGCAGGATTCATCCTCTGGTGACCATGACTGTCTGCACAGAATTTCATGCCAATACATTTAATAGTTGTGGACAGAAGCGGTGGACCCACCATCTCACGAGCAAACAACTGAGCAACACTGCCAGCGCTACAGACATGCAGCTCGTGTGGCTAAAAATTCACCCCAGAAGAACAGTGAGCTTTGCTGCAAGAATAGAATACTTTACAATAACGAGTTGCCATACAACAATATAGTTGCTGGTAATGAAATTTGTTCACGGTATAATTCCCAGACAAAATCACTGCATTAAACCCAAACAATATGGCATCACTATTTTCTCTCACATAGAAAATTCATAAGCATGCTGAATTGTATTCAGACTCAAACTGCAGAAGAACAGCAGCACAACCTACCGCTGCTGCTACAACATGAAGCAATAGAACACAACATCATGTGAAAAAGCTTCCTCCGAACAGAAGAAGGAGAAGCAGAGAGCGGGAGGCGGAGTATGAGGTGGAGGCAGGCAGATGGAGAGAGCCAAAGAAGTATCTGAAGATGCCAAAAGACACAAAAAGTTGAGACAAACACCCAGCAACACAGCCCACACTGCCATCACCTCGTCAGATGGCGATCAAACAGATAGCCGTGTGATGCTCTCAGACACAGAAAATTGCCACTGTTTACCTGAGCAATGAGGAGCGTCATGGCGACGGCACAGACGATGACTGATAATAAGCCAATTATATAATATATAAGGTTGAAACTGTCACGAGGGACATTTTTCCGCATTGACTTCTTTCCCGATTATGCTTAAATATTTATATGCAAGTTGCATTTTCGATGCAGGACTTTCACTTGTAACAGAGTATTTTTTTTTAGGTTGGTGTCAGCACACTGAATAATAAAAAAAAAAAGGCTCTGAATACTTCCTCCACCACTGATGACAACTACAGACAGTGCATGGAAATATGAGTGTGCTCACGCAAAAATATGAATATCTTGCTGTGCATGCAGCAGAACTTCATGTCACTTGCACATATGTCTCCACTTCTTTTCTACACAAAGGCTGCAAACCATCGACGTCTACACATCAGCGGTTGAGTGTCACTCGTCCTTACATAATGGCGGCGCCATTTTCTATGGTCCAGTCGTCTCCAACTCATCACTATGTAGGCTGGCACTGAGGTCGAGGTCTTTTCAGTGAACAGAGTGTGCTGCACTTGTGTCCACAGTATTATAGGTTGATTTAAGAACCTTGTGTATGTGTTTGTGTCTGTGAGTGAGACGGGGAGACAGAGGAAGAGACAGATGGGCGAGGAGATGCTGCCATGTTTTACCACTTGGCTGTTTGAAGCTCTCTTTCCAAGACACCTCTCTTTTTCTTTCTTTCCTTTTAACACACACACACACACAACCATACATCAAACCATGCATTTATGCCAAGCAATTGAGTTCTTATTGGATATAAATCCAGGCAGTGACAAATGAGGCCCACGTCTGCGTCTTCGCCTTATAAAGTGACATGCATCTCTCATGACTGATACCTTTAATTAGCACGGCAGTCTGAGAGAGCCATGGCTCTCTGTCTTTCAACTCTCGAGCCAAGACACACTTACTTAGTTGAGTTGCAGATAAGAACCATTCTGTTGCCAAGCTAGCTGTAGCCGCAAGGCACTCTCAGACCTTCTTTCTAAGGCAAATTATGAAAAGTTTAAGGTCTAGCTAGCTTAAAAATAGAACACGAGGCGAACATATCCCTCCATTTGAGATACAATGAAATTTATTTGTATTCAGTTTTGACTGATTAATTAAATATATTGGCAACATTTGGAAAAATACGAAGAAATCACTTTTGCAAACTGCAAAGCAGTAGTGAGTCAACAGAAAAATTCTTGCCAGTCATTTTGGTAATCGATTCATAATTTCAGTCTTTCTATTTAACTTTACAGCCTCTCAAATGTGAGGATTTTCTGCCTCTCTCTCTGATATATAAGTATAAACTGAGCATCTTTGGGTGTTGACTTTCATTCAGACAAAAAAAAAAAATGCCATTTGAAGATGCCATCTTACGTTTTGGAAAAGTGTGATGAGCATTTTTCACTGCTTTCTGGCACGATTAACTTTCCTGCCATGACAAGTCAAAACGTCTGCTGCGAAAAATACCTATGAATCAGCGGTTAGTGATTTGGGATTGCAGGAGACATCATTTGTGTTCCCTTTCATCCGCTGGCGTTATTTGGAAAGACTACAGAAGAGGACTCTTGGGCGGCCTCACAGAGCTTCTGAAGAACAATTTGGAGGCTTAGGGGACACATCACACCCAGGCTTTTCAGTAAGAGCTCACAATTGCTATCAACAACAACAAAAACAATTAAAAGGTGAAAGGAGTACACCCTAAAAAAAGCATCTCCTAAAACCACCAGACTTGCTTAAGAGGAAGGAAAGCTGGAAGATTTGAAGGGTTTTCTGCACATCTCCATAGCCCCTTTAACACAGAGATCCCAAAACACTGCCGTAAAGACACTAGTCCAGTGGCTCCAGCTCCCTCTTTTTACATAAAGGTCAATTCAGCTCTCTTATTACCTCTGTTGCTGGCTTAAAAGCGGAAGAACAGTGACCCCCCCATTCTGTGCTCAGATGTCTCTATACAGAATGGCGAGGCAGAATAATAGTGCAACTTTCCTGCCTTGAACAGGCTGTGAGAAAGGGGTTCATGGTTGAGGTCACTGGGCCAGCTCGTAGCTTCTTCCTGAACCACTGCAGGTTTTGGATGCTGTCGAACTGTCATATTTGATATGTCTCTTTCAAAGTGCGTGGAGTTAAAGAGAGCAATGTCCCACGATTGGCAGACAGAAAAAAAAGCCTGTTTTGACTTCACTGGACCTTGACTTCATGTGCAGCAGAGCAGTTTGCAGCTGTGAGTGATGCAGTCGGGATATAAACCGGGGTTGATTTCCACATCCAGATGAAAAGCAAGCAACTCTAAGTGGATGAGTGGGGGCATCTTGGGGGTCTTATTCACAAGCAAATGGTAAAAGGGATTGGGAATCTGGCAGCTGCTCAGGGGCATCCCCCTGCATCGCTGCAGGCTTTGCATCAGACTATAGTGTGTTAAAGTAAGAGGCTAATAGATTTCAGAAGGCGTCTCTCCTTAACATTGAGAGGAGCAAGTTGAGAAGGTCATGGCACTGAGGAAGGAGTTCTTCTTGTCCCATTTCCAGCTTGGATGTGATCCAGATGTGACCTGAGGGGAGGTGACCCTGAGGTAGACCTACGCAGCTGGACAAAGCTGCAAGGGAGAGGACATATGGGCTGCTCTGTTTGTCCCGTTGCCACCACCGCATTGACCAGGAGAAGACAAGAATATCCCTTCCCTGCTTGTGTTCAAAGGTCTCATCCAATCGCTACTTTCTTTATGTGATGTCATTCCTGTTGGGGCATCAAACAGGGCAGAGAGGGATCAATCCGAAGTGTAAACCATTAGGATTTTGGAGTTTGGGACAGGAAGAACTCAAAGGTGGGATTGTTCTTTTCACCCACTACTGCAGAATTTGGTCATTACTGTTATGTTACTTTTGAAGATGTTATTTCATTGCACCTTCAGAGAACTCCATAAAGAAATATCTATATTTATAGAGTTCTCGTGTTCTAAGTTGTTACAAAATCAAGAGAGTAGCTGCTCATCTTTTAACTCATGGCGTGTCAACAGTCAATGCAATTTAAAAACATCACTGTCAAAGAATATATCCATCCATTTATTCCATGTAACCGCTCATCCTCTGCAGGCACATGTAATCTATGATCAAACAAATACTAAAAAAAGGAGGGTGAGGCCATTTACCGCCCACGATAGTCAGAATGATTGAACATTAAAAATCTGAAGCACTTCATCTGTCCTTTTAGTCCAAGATTACACTTGATTTTCCTGTGAAATAATCATTAAGTACTGTCAGCTCTTCCTGCTGTATTCCATTCATCTCAATTGTATGCACAACTTTGATAACATGTCCTTTGATATATAGCTCACACGTCTTCCAGGAGATGCTTTTAGTATGCCGAGTGAGGCAGCAGACATTTATTATATCCTGAAGAGGGAAATCGCTGAATTCTCAGCATTGCAATTCCTGTATTTTGTGTTCAAAGGAGTTTTTAGGGTCAAGTTTTAGTGCTTTGCTTTCTTTAATGTGCTTCTTGTCATGAAACTTAATTAACTCCATGTATCAAGAAGATGAACACAGAGCTAGGCATGACTGTGTCTGCCAAATCATGGCCACAGTAATTAAGTCAGTTCGCAAAGAAAACTGTTCACCCAACCTTGACAACTAACGCCAACTAACTGCTAAGAAATCGCTATTAGATGGAGGAATGCTTTTGTGAACCTAAAGAAGATTCAACCCATACATAACTTCAAAGTGTGAAAATCACCATCTTGGAGATGGATTTGCAAAATAAATAATCTTTTTCATCTTTCTGGTTGTGGAAAGTGGGTTATTGAAATGGCAGGTTGCTCCATGAACACGCACAAATTATTTTACGAGACGCCGCCGTGCTTGTTGCAGAAAACCTGCAGAAAAGGAGAAGTCTTAAAATCCAGCTTGCAACTTAATTAGCCCCAGCTCACGTAAACAAAGAGCTCAGCGTGGGAGCACCACATTTTCAGTTTTTCCTGAATTCACCCCCCATTTCAGCAGTGTTAAATATGAGCTAGACAGATGCCTTTCACGTGGAGGCAGGTGAGAAAGAGGTGAGTGTGGTCAGATAGCACATGGTGGACCAGCCATGTCCGAAACATCACATCTTATCGCCCCGGCTCGGCTCTTCTTTGCTCAGAGACTCGGTGTCTCATCAGCCTCTGGAATCTCTTCCTCTTTCCCTCGCGTTGTCTCCCCCTAATCGTCCCCTCTCTCGCTTCCTGTCTCTCCTCTCTTTCCACCTCCAACTTTCTCGAGCACGCAGGGATGTGCGCCCGAGCACTGATGCTCCTCTCATTTACGCAGGCCTTCACAGGGCCAATCGCGGCCTGACATTTTGTCTCACAGTTCAGTGCATACTATTCCCAAAGGGATCTATTAAGATATGGTACTCAGTGAGCCAGGGAAAAGGAGAGCCAGGCTGCAGAGTGGATTAGTTAATCAATAATATGGGGAAGCATTAAAATAAATGCATTCATACGTTGATACAGACCAGGGGTGGGGAGCCATCTAGCTTTGGCGATTCCCTGAGGTATTGATCACGGCAAATGGTGGGTGGACAGTTTTTCCAGGGTAATCATAGCGTGAGCTTTGGTATTTAGGCGAGTCATCTCCGAAAACAAGCATTTGGCTATGCGTGGCCCAAATTTGTGTTCACCTCTATACAACAATGAACAGCCATTCATGATGTCGTACAGTGCAGTTATTTCCGTTTGACTGTGCGGCCTCTGAGGGCACAGTGACCCTGGATTTCTTTTTTTCTGCCCTCATGCAAATGATACTTTTCTTTAATCCTCAGGAGAGAAAAAAGAGGAACTAAGCTCATTATCATGCAATTTTGCTGCATTACTGCACCACTGAACTCCTTTTACCTTGGCCAACATCGAACTGAACCCACTCTGTTCACCTCGCTTCTGTGCGAGATACTCCAGCTCCTAAAAAACCCTGAGGGATGCTAAACAGCAGCTCAATTGAGACTTACAATGAAAGCTACGGATGATAAAATGATGCGTAACGCAAGCAAGTAGCCACAGTAATCTTGAGCCGGGAGGGAAATTTTTCATTATGCAATTATATTTCATCGCCAAGTGGACAAAAAGGCCTTGATGGGGGAGTTGTTGAAAATGGAGCACGGATGAAAATGGGGGAATAAAACATTACGAGGTGGTAGGTGATAGCGGCACAGGTACAGATTTACTGTGTAGAAAGGCCTATAAAAGCACGTAAGGATGCCTTTAAATAGACTTGTACGAACCGTCTTCAAATGATCCGACATGTCCCTCCGTTCTTTATGTCTTGACATTCCTATCATCCCCATCTGGATATGGTAGTAACTGGTGTAATGAAATGAAAAATACAGCATCGGTCTGTGTGTGGTCTGTGGTGTAGTCCAGACAGTATCTCTGAAATTGAATTTTCAATATTTATTTGAACTGACAAACCAGAGAAGTGCCATTTTCCAGTATATCGGTGTATCACAGTATTAAACATGTGAGATCGGCCTTCGATTTAGCCAGGTGGACAGAAACATGTCTGCTAATAAATGCGAATACTGCACGTTCTCCGTATCAAGTTTATAAGTTGATTATGCTCTACTGTCGCAGCTTGTTGCACTGCCCCCGACTGGCCAAAGCAATTAATGCCAGTTTAAGTCGTTGAATGCAGGTGCAGTACACCTGCAAGGAATAACTATGCACAGGACAAATAAGCTTCAAAAACAAATAAAGTTATAAATGAGGTGTTGTTGATGAGCTCTAAGATGTCTGCAAGACTCACCAAAAAAAAAGTAGACACAACCATTGGGTTTCTCATTTTGAATCTTGGATTTGAGCTACTGTGTCCATTGGGTCCGCACTAATTTTGGAGTATTTTTCCGCCACAGGTGTCGAGCCAACTACAGACGGCGTGGTGTCACAACCACATCATTCAAACACATCTAAAAATAGACCTTAATGGCAGAAAATGTTTCATCTGTTGCAAACATCAAGCAGAAATGTCAGGTTTTGGTGTTAGCCTTTAAGAGTCAAAGAGAAAGCGCATCTCTCCCCACAGTAATCAGTCTGCATCAGCGTTCGGCAGCCAGACGGGAAAAAGGCAGAGATGGAATTTTCTTCACTGATAGGAGCTGCAGCAAAATGCGGTGCAGCCGCAGCTTGGCTCTTTATCTGTTGTTTGTAGCACATGAAATACAGTGCCCTCTGTGATGTGCTTCTTTTTTGTCCTCCGATCAGCTGGGTGCAGCACACCGGCACATCCTCCCCCATCACTTTTCTTGGCAGGAAATATTATTGGACTCTCCTACCTGTGTGCATGCAGAGCAGAAAGCTACCTTTTCTGGAAACTGCAGGATGCTGAAGACATAATTATTACATCAAGTCAACGTTAGCAGCCAAGTCTCCTATGAATTTTGCTCATATTGGACAAGTTTGCACCCCACGGTTGCCCCTCTCAGATATGAATACATAACACTGCTGGCTCAATCTATCTGTTGAAGTAGTAGCTCTTTGTCATTGAGACATACAGCGGGTGACTTTTACGTGAATGTTCCGTTCAGCTCAGCACATTTATGGAAAGAGCCCGGCTCCTGCGCATTATTCAGGACTTGATGCACGAAACGAATGCTGTGTTATTGCTGGAGAAGAGGGGTGAGTTGAAAAGTTTAATGATTTGAAGGAACAAGAGATTCTTCTGCTGTCGTACTAAAAAAAAAAAGCCTTAATTAATAATTTCAAAATAAAGTTGTTGTTAAGTTTTTCCCATATTTTAAGTCCCATCTACTCCCATGCTCTATGCAAGTATGTAAGTGTTTTGCTGGGTATCGATGCAGTCAGTATGAGTGACGGTTGAACATACAGGAAGGGAGACAGCTGGTCTGATTATTGCGGCGGCTGAACAGTTTTCGTGACAAACGACGTAAAATCCGCTCATGCATGGTGTTTCTACCTTGTAAAAGCAAACAGGACGCGCCTTCAGTTTCTCCCAGTGTGTGCGGCAGCCTTTGTGTTAATCTGACAGGGTTCGGTTCAGACTTCTGGCGTGCTGAAAATGTAAACGTTTCTATGTCTGACCTGCTGCCGTCGTGACTTTCATGTAAAAGTAACTGGGCCGCTCACTCAGACATGAGACCAGAATATTACTCTGTCAGCACATTTGAGACATTCCTTTCGGGGGACAGAGTTTGATGGCAACCCGGCAGAGTGAGAGTGTCTACACCAAGAAGTTAATCGCAATACTGCACATGAAAGTGACTCCTGCTGTGCTCCCAACACAGGAGTCCCAGATTTACAGTATATGGGACATAATGGGAACGTGACAAAGGGTCTCATGTTCCCCAGTTCTACATATGTGCTCTCCCAGGGTCCTGTGTTCCAGGGGTTAGGGTTAGGGCTGAGACTCGAACACAACAGAAGGGTTAATGTGTGTTCACAGAATATTGAACTGGGGAACAAAGGACTATGGGAACATATGTCCTTGGCAACTTAGGACCCTGGGATCACAGAAGACTGGGAACATATGGCTCTGAGAAATAGGACCCTGTGGGCATAGATGTGCTCCCCTCACACATTCCAAACTGATCATATTTAGCAGTGGACCGCTAACTGCCGCCAAATTTTTGCCTTAATCCTCCCATTCGTCAACAATGCTTTGATTACTTTCTGTAAACAAGCGCCGATGTTCTTGAATTCAAATGCTTGCAGACGTAGCACAATCAGAGTTTGAATGCCAATCGCTCCATTATTAGGCTGCTCGTACACCTGCATCTGTTCCTGGATGCTTTCTCACTCTTGCCTTACCACCCATTTGTCATTTCTGTCACTTCTCCGTCGTTTTCTCCTCTCCACCCTCCGTCTCTCCGTCTCCCTCTTCCCGTCCGCCCCTTGGAATCATCATTACGCACACTCAGCCATATCATCTACAAATATTTGTATGCTAATGCCTGCTTTTGCACGCCGCTCTAATTAAGGCTGCTGGTGTGACATAGGCTCGCTAACAAGCCATAGATTGTCCTCAGAAGGCAAAGAAATGAGTGAAACAACCCATAAACGCTGCTGCTCGGCGTGGAAGTGTTTTACCCTTTTCCCCACAGACTGCAAGCTTGTGTAAAACAAAGACCTGCCTGATTGGCTGCCACTGAATTGCCTTAAGCTGACCTCCCAATGGGATAACAGGTAAGTGAATTAGTCATGCATCAGCTTCTCCCTGGCCAGACTTGGTCTCTGGTTGGACAGGAAATTTAGCAACATTTCCCCTTTGCACTGCGGTGTAAGTTTGCAGTGTGGCACAGAATGGTTAAAGCCTTTGGGATCAGGCCTAAGCTACGACCTGATGTTTGTACATTACATCCAAGTGTGCCAGCTTCCTGCTTGTATTATTTTTGGACTGAACCCAGAGGAAATGACTGAAACTTTGTTACTGTCAAAATTCCCTTCATTTATCCTCTCAGAAAGTATGGTTTTCCATCAGGCCCTTAGGCTATTGTATTTTTATTTACTTTTTCATTTGTGATAAAATATCCATGCTATTCACCAAAGGCCTACTGGCCTCAAGTTTAGATGAAATTAGAAATCTATAATTCAGTTCACACTTCGGAAAGTGTGCCCAGCAGAGTAAATGTTTGGCGAGAGAAAGAGAGAGACACACATGCAGAGGGAGAGAACAAGCAAGGGACAGAGGGGGCGGGGGAGGAGGAGAGAGATTTAATTTCCTCCGCCGATCACGCTGCTTGTGGCGCAGCAAAGTCCCCAGAACAAAACACAACCTTGAATAATGAACTATACGCGCATAACAATATAGTCCTTTTTTCATTTCGATATTCATATGAAAAAGGCAAGTGGGTTGCACAATATAAAATAAATAAAAACACCGCTCCAAAACAACAAGCGAGAATAAACTCTTAACATCACACTTAGACAAGCAGTGGCGTGGAGCCCAGAGAGGAGTTCAATGCTTGATCTTCTGACACGATATTTGACACATTTCTCTGATATAATTGCTTACAGAGGAAACTGTATAAGCCCTTGCACATCATCTAACTTTTCTTTTTCCTCAAGCCTCTGCCGGTTGATATAGTCACTTCAAAGATCCAACTTAGTGGGATGTTATTGAATTTTTGACGGGGGTGGAGGGCGGGCTGGAAAAGATATTGCTCAAGAGTTTTTCACCAACACTCAGACCAATATCATCAGATATTAAACATGGGGAGAAATCACTCCCTTTGAAGAGCGGTGGAGGAAAAATGAACAAAGGCAGGAAAACACAAGATCTATTACCTCGGATGTTGACAGAAAAAAAAATATATATCAAAAAATGGCTCGGGGGCGTGAGCGCATTTTAACCAGATTCACACAAACACTATACCTTTTCATTCCATGCAGCGGGGGTATATTGTGCTTTGTAGAGTTTAGTACACTCGCACATGCTTCAGTGCCTGACACGGGTAAATAGAGACTCGGTTTTCATGGAAAACGTCAGGATAAATAATATTCTCGGGCGGTCAATTTCGAAATCTGGCGATGCTTAGTGCGGGCTCAATGGTGCGACTGGCATGAGAGGTAGGGAATCAATGTCCATATCAGTCATAGGGTGTTTCTGCGATGTTGTGCGCCTGACCTTGAGACTTTCGCAGGGCCTCGTGCTGAAAGAAAATCAGTGTTGCCCAGTGCAGCGTAGTAATTGTGTGTCCACCGCAGTTCACTCTCCCTGCAACCGAGGGCCGGGCGTGTGTAAACACACAAAGATGGCTATCGGGTTCACTCACTTCGACGTCGTTCGAGTGACAGTGACACATGATGCTATATTTCACTCATGAACAAGGTTAGCATTCAATTTATTACAAGGCCTTTTTTTTTTTTTTTTCCAGGCCGCCTCCAGCTGATGCTACAGTTTCATGTGAAACCACTTCTGGAATATCACTGAGTAATAACCTTAGTCCTGGTAATATGTGTCACGTATAATTTGGAATGCCTCTGGTTATTTTGACAGGGAACATGAAAGGGTCTTTTTCACTGTCGTGTCATGTGCGAGACAGATGGACTTTTTTCTCCCGTCATCCTCCGATTCGAGACAAAGCGGGGAACGGCGAGTGATGTGCCGGGGGCGGAGCGCTTCTTTATTGTAATGTATGAATTATGAATTATATTAATTCGTCCACGTCTGTTCACATGAAGGGTTGAAAAAACAGCAGTGAAAAGACAGGCGAAAGCAAGTTTTTAATATACCACTTGTTTTCTAACACTACAATACAGCACTGTTTAGCAGAGATGGTAACTAAGTACATCTACTCAAGTACTGCAATGCAAGGTATTAATACTTCACTTGAGTTTTCCACTTTCATGCTTCTTATTTAACTTATACTTCTTCTCTACTCCGCTACACCTCACCACAGTAGAAATTCTCTGCTTTTTACTGCACTACATTTGTCTGACAGCTATAATTACTGGCTACTTTTCAGATTGCAATTCACACCCTTCCTGTCCATGCATCTCCGAAGGTGGTGATTTTGATTCTTCTTTCGGATAACACCGAGGATTAAGTGTTCCTTCATGGGTTGAGAAAATTCTCTTACTTCTTAAGCTTCATAAACTCTTTTGTATTATCTGGAAAATTCTGCGCCTCAAAGCTGAAAACGGGGCTGTTTCAGTTTAGTGCCTCAAATTAAACGTCTCCAGCAGTAAACTGCAGCATGCACATTAACGCAGCAGTAATTTTAATCCAAAAACATCCCATAAAACAGTAAAACACGAATGGGAGTATTTTGACAGTGTGGCTTTGCTACTTTTGCTCAACTAAAGGATCTGAATACTTCATCCACCAGCGCTGTTTACCATGATGTTAGAACAGATCACCTATAATCATGTAAATAAGCAGCAGCTTGGCGTGTATCCAACTTAAAAACGTCCTACTGTCTGTGACATTGTTTGCTGTCCATTTTATGGTCCAGTGATGAATTTGTCAGGCATATTTCTGCCTCTCAAATCTCAGCGACGGAGGGCGGCGTCAAGAATGAGAAACAGACATTTCAAGCTATTTTGATTTCAAGCAAAAAATGCAAATAGAAAAAAAGTCATTTGTTTATGTATTTCGCGCATGTCATCCTCAATATCGATCACTGTGAGGCTTTTCAGATTAATGTCGATGTTGCTGCAATTTCTTGGTTGTCAGCAGAGGTAAATAAAACTAAAACAGTGAACGCCCCTTTAAATTCCTGACAAAGCTTCAATACTATGCTTTTCACGGAAGGCTTCTGTGATTCCAAAATGATAAGACAATGTAATTTCGGGTCGTGTTAACCATTAGCACTTTAAACCGAAAGCAAAGACCACATTCCTACAGAAACCTGATTTCAGCCATCTTGACAAGCTGTTGGACACCCTTGATTATGTGATGTACAGTCCACACATGCACAACAGCTGGTAAATGCTGTAACCCTGGATTTTCTGCCATGCCTTCCCAGAATAATAACATGTATTGCTAAAAGCTACAAGCTTTCTTTATCAAAGTTTGCCATTTTCTTGAAATAATCGTGTGAAGTTGATTTCACCTCTCTGACAGGTGCAAATGTTAAATATGTCATAGCTAATGTTTGATATTTGCACCAGTTTGGGCTGATTTTAACAATTAGCAATCTTAGCATTCATTACATTACATTACTTACATTCATCCTGCAAATTGACAAATGCCAAAAATCAATCATCACTGATTGACTGCAACACCAACCTGACATCTAAAATCAGCTATTTAAAAGACACTGTTCCTGGAATCCATCTATACTTTCAGCTGCCCTGTGAAGGAGCTCTTGAATTATTCAGCCTTAAAACTGTGCATTTTTATTGATATCCAGATTAAATTATGTATCGTGTTTCACTGTCTTTCTTTTGAATTGATCTGTCCTCTCCAACGGGCATTATCAGCACACTGTAAAAGTCATTCGCAGGATCTGATGATCTCCTCATCAACACATTGCCAGGAAATACTGTGTATAAAAGAGATCATATATATGAGTATATGCAGTATATTTAGTGAAAAAGCACTTTTTAAGATTTGATGACATATGAACAAGAAGCTACGCCAACAACAGAACATTATATGATGGTAATTAACAGTTTTTGGGCATCCAGATGCACAGCTAAAATGGCCAAGCACAATTACCTCGGTGTAACTGAAAGGTGCCACAACGTGAGGCAAGGAGCCACCTCTGTGAGCCTCGCAGGCCATCTGCCATGGCCACACCTGAGAACCACATCTGACAGGCAATTAATAAGAGAGCCTCTCGCTGTGGTGGCCAACCTCTGTGGCATATGTCGCTTTGATGCCACTACTTTGTCTGGCATCTTCTTCAACTGGACCGGACAGAAGCAAATGATCCAGCATTTGAATTGTTGCAATTTCACATCCAAGTGTGTTTATTTACTCCACAGCTCTTCATTTAGAAGATAGAAGTTTTAAACAGGACAGCTGATGTGTTTTTGTTTGGCTGTGCTTTATGTTTTACTTTTTTTAACTATGGGTAGCACTTTTTATAAAGGTACACACACTCATTGTGAACTAGTTGCCTATTAGTATGCATATTAGTCATTATAAAGCATTTATTCATGTATTTTATTCTGCAGAACCACATTCTACAACTACTAATAAGGAAGGAAATTGTTGTGCATGAGTTACATTATTAATAACTCTTCATAACCCTAACCCCCTGACCTCCAAAATAAAGCATTAAGAAGTGCTTTACTGATTAACAAAGAGCTAATATGCTGCTAACATGTATGCTAATAAGCAGCTACTTCACAGTAAATATGCGGACCTTAAAATAAAGTGCTACCTCATCATGCTATGATTGCAACTACAGCTGCATCACTCATTTCATGCAAAAACTAGACTTTTCATCCATTGTGGGCTCAGTGTTTCCAGGCGGTCAGGTCAAAAGAAGAAAAGGAACATTCTTCAGTGCCCGACCTGGCTGTTCTCAGGAGAGCGGCTGAATGCTTCACTTTGGGAACGTGCAGTGATTCTGACAGCGAGCTGTCTGCAGAACATCCTTGATCATGGGCTAAGGTTGCGGTGACAACTTGAGGATAGCTTGATAGCTTATTCAGCTTGTTGCTGACAGATGGTCCATGTGTCACACCCAAGTCTGCTGTACAGTCAAGCCATAAGCGTCATATTTATGCGTATCCCCCATGGAGACTTTGCTTCTTGGTCAAGGATGTGCCAAGCAGCCTTGTGCTGCACACAGAGCTCTATAGTCTATGTCTGGCTCTCGTCTAGCCCACACCATGGAAGTTGACAGCCAAATAGCATGGTGTATATCAGTCTACAGCTGTGGATCAGGGGGATGAATTGATGCAACGGGGCACTCGTGTCAGATTGATCCGCGTGCCAGGTGGAAATGTCAGTGCTCGGTTATGGACTGTGATTGTGCTGAGAGATTCTCAAAGGTTCGGCAGGAAGAAGTCCATCAGCTTGAGATCCGCAGGAGAACTTTGGCCAGCGGTGTGAGAGCGATTACGCTGAGAAGATCCTGAGACAGGGCAGCGCTCAAGTTGGATTTATGTGCCCGCCGCTAAGAGACACCAGCCATCAGTAATGGAGAGATGTCGTGCTGAGCAGCTGCTTGAGGTTTGAAAGGTGAAGCTTGTCTTAGTTTGTGGATATGTCTGCTCTAGTGCAATGCAAAGACAAGCAAATATTTTGGCCAATGGCTGCCAGTCTTACAGAATCCAGGCATTACAGGCAACTCTAGCACGATGGGGCACACTCTAACTATCCATAGCAAGGAATCCTCTTAAATAATTACCTTTCATCTGTGCATTGAAGAGGCGCATTATTGAAGTTTATTCAAGGAATTAGTTGTGGGAGTAGGTGAGATGCAAGGCGTTCTATAAGTTTCCAACATTAAAGCACAAGCCACATTTGAGTTGCTGCATTAGCAAAGATGTGAGGTCTTGCAGCAGGAGTCCCAACAATCCAAATCTCTAATCTAGTTTGTTGATACTTAACTTTCGGTGCACATTTAGGGTTGAAAGTGTAAATTTGCAGCTGCAATAGTGTCTTTCCTCTTCCTCCGACTAAAGACCAGGAGAAGTTTGCCAAGCTGCACGGCTGTGTAACATGGTAGCCGGGCAGGCGCTCCAAAGATAAGGAACTGAAGGCCCAAGGGTGAAGCTAATTGGAGCGCCGGCCAAAACTCGGGGTATGATGGGAGCACACAATGCTACAACATCAATATCTAGGAGATGGCGAGTGTTCAGCAATGTGGTGAGACAGAGAGAGAAGGAAAGGGGCCACACATAGCATTCGTGGGAGGGAATCGAAGTGGGCAGACGCTTTGTAAAGGGGAGTTTAGTTTCGCACAGTTGTGGGATCTGCACAATACCACTCTGATACTATCAGAATCACTCATCCAATCTTGTCATCTATGAATTGTGTCAGACAGATCATAATTATCTCTACATCAAACTCGTGCCTGTGTGATTTTCGGCCGATGATAAACACTAAACCGGATTGTGTGTGAATAATAATGACTGTGGAAGCCGTGTACTTTCACAACACCAGGAAAAGTGTTGAATGGGCTGTCTCGTGAAGTGATGGAGCTGTTCCATTACGCACGCCGCTTATGAGAGAAGAGTCACTTTTCATGTACGCAGCCTTGACGAACCAAATAAATGGTTATTTTACAAATGCACGGCCACCAGATTGTGCACACTGGTCGCTGAATTACACTCGTATGTATCTGTGTCCACAGCGCTTAGAAGAACGCATACAGCAATGATGAGCTTCACTGATTTAAGCAGCTGTGAACCAAAATAGCTTTTATATGAAATGGAGGCTTTATGAAACACGTGATTATGAATGTTGGCAGATTAGCAATTAAATTGACTTTGTGAGGAGATCACTTGTTGGTTTGTGCTCACAGTAGGTAAAGTTTCCTCGAACCAGCACAGTCAGTAGCATAACACGAATGAAGGTCATGTTGTGTCAATACCAGGCCCATGTACAGGATCAGTGCCTCCAGACATCACTATGTCAAACAACAACATGGCTGCTATCAATACGGTAAAGCACTCCTTTACCAGTCTTAGCGTCGGGCCACACAGCTGAGTCTTTAAGCCCTTGTCCAGTGAATCCATAATGTCAATGGAGCAGCAGTTCTAGTTCTGGGCCAAAATCAATTGTGAGCACACTGAAACATCTGGTGGCACAACGTGGCTTTCTGTGAGGTAAAACAGTGCCGATAACACCAAACAACTGTCCCCCAGAAACACGACCACGACTTACGGTGCCAAAATGTCAGGCACCGGCGCCAAAATCACTTTACAGAAGAGGCTCCAGGCTGTGAGAGGGATCTATTATCAAAGCCCAAACAACATGCTATTATCAGCTGTGCAGCCATGTTTTAAGCTTCTGTTAAATGTCACGATTATCTGTTAAAGTAGTCCCAATGCAGTCCCGGCCCAATGTTGCGAGAGAGGCAGCACAAATATTCCATTTCTCCCACAGATGACAAATAGTCCCCCCTTTCCGGTTCATTTGTCTCGTGAATTCTAGTGGTTTTGATTATGCCTGGACTCACCCAGCCGTGCCGCTGCTGTGATGCATTTTTCAAAGTATCGGCCATATGTTTTAAACTCAAACGGCATTCTCTGTGGTCATCGCCTGCTTGCGGCGATTGTTAATTATTGATCAGTAATTGAGATCACCTCTTAAAGTGCTCTCCTTTGGGTGTGAATTAACTTTATCTTCACTAGCCTGTTTTAAATTGCGTCTGAGTCTTTGCAGCTGCTAAATTGGCAAGAGGCAAAAATGTAAATGCTTGCAAAACTCCTTTTTTTAAGCATATCTCAACAGGTGAGCTGCCTGATAACTACCAGTTTCTGGGAGGATAAAAAAGGTTGGAACAGATTCAATATGCAGATGTCCTTATCTCTCTCAAACACTTTAAGCACTAGGCTGGGTGGAGGAAAACAAAATGACCCTCTTTCCTCTAGAAAAACAGCATGAAGGGAAAAAATGGCTTTGAAAAAACTGCTGTACACTGGGCCGACACAGCCGAGATCGACCCGATTTGCATACGCACACGTGACCGGCACGTGACATTATGCGTCTGTCTTTAAAGGAGGATTCCTAATGCAGCTCAGGCCTCGCAGGTGCTCATTTCGTATTCACAGACCACACACAGAGTGGAGGCGATATAGACTTCTGAGCATTTACTGTTTGTCGTTAGATATTTTTAAATTAAGAGGACGGATGGGGACTGACTTTCATGAAATGTCATTGGGAAGCTAGAAGTTAAATAAGCTCAAGTTGTTTCATTTGGTCGAAGTAAGCAGAAAGCATGCCTTTTTTTGTCATATTTGCCATGAAGTGTATGTCGCAAATAGCAGCTATCAGTGCGAATTTTCAACGCTCCACCATTGTGCCCGCTGCAATTTTCTAACATCCATTAAAGTGACATCGAAATTTCTGGGAGTATTGCTCCCTCACCTTTCTGCTCTTTATTTGGCTGATCCGGCAATTGTACCCTTGCAAGATCTTGACGTAGTAAACTGCCCACTAGCTGTGCACGGGTGTCTGGATTTCAGCTGAACTTTCCTTGGCAGGTACCTGAATTACTACAACTCGAGGTTAATTTTTTGGCAGAAGCAACGTCACCGATGGATTTAAAGGATCCTCTATCACGGCAATAACAATGGTAATGCAGTGTAACTAAGGATTGGCACTCACAAGTAAAGCCATAAGACAGGGTTCTATTAAAGCCTGTTAATGATGATACCCTACCAACCAACACATCATAATAAATATATATGCAAATATATACATATATAAATTAATCATCATGCACAACTGCATAATAACAATAGTGGCCGTGTTAATTCCTGATCTAATAATTTTGTTGTAAAAGATCTCCATGGCTGCTAGAGGCTGGGCATTTTATCTATTGAGAGAGTGGGAGTGTGGACTCATGCAGTCAGTCACATAGCTGGGACTGCCATCTGGGTGTCACACATGCTGGGTCAGCCACTCCTGCACGGAGTCATGCTTTCTCCGTCGCTGGCTGGATCCCCGTGAGTCAGCAACTTAACCACGGCACCCACTGGACCTTTATACTGTAGCTGAGCAAGGCAAGCGTCAGAGGCAGGGCAGTCTGGCGTCACTGGCTCGCAGCAGCATTCAAGGAGCCAGAGGGGAGTGCAGAGGATTAGGGAAAATGCACTGGACTGATTTTCCTGTTGGATACCGACATGCAATGTATCTTCTAACCAGCAGGGGCACAAGCAGAGCTGTTCAGGAACAGCATAGTGGAAAATGTGTCTTCATCTGTGCTTGTTCTTGCTCCACAAAAACCTTTCCTGTCATTTGAGGGGAGTAACGTATAACTATCATTATCTGTTCCACTAAGCTGCCAGGAGGAATAACTTATTGAGAATTATGTTATACAATATCCTTGTCTGTGGGAGCACTTCTACACCAAGACCAACTAGCACAGGGACAGTTGAAGTGGACAGCCAAAAGAGCATCCAGTGGAACAGTGCAGTGTAGAGAGTTGGAGATCTTCTTTGCAATAGTAAAGGAGCTTGACATCCACCTCAGTGGAGAACAAGGACAACGCAGGGTTATTGTCCTCCTCCAGAAGGCTAAATGGCTGCAGTTTGTCTTGACAGGGACAAAAGCGTAGCGCTTTAAAGCATCGCAACCAAAATGCGCCTAACTGTTTTCATATTGCAGCATCGCTGGAGGGATGACCTCTGGAAGTAAAATCACAGCCACTGGCAGGGAAAGATGTCTGACAAAGACATCCTCTGCTATGTTGCTGGCTTCTGTCGGATGAGAGGTGGTGCAGACACCGCCTTTTATCAGGGTCAACTTCACCGGCAATGTCCCAACTTTGAAATATAAAATGAAATGTGTTGCTGGCTTATATATACAGTATGTATTGTGTGTGTGTGTGTATAGTATAGTATAGTATAGTGTGATATGTCATACTGTAATGTTATATCAGAGAATACTGTATTCTAATAAAATCATCATTGTCATTGAATACTATGATATAGAAAATGATATGTCAGAATATTGTGATGACAGAGTATAGTGTGAGTCATTATTAATATGATGTCAAAATATAGTAGTGTTTATTAGACAGCAGTATTTGCAAAAAATAATCTCCATTTAATATAATCATATAAGTATAAGCATTTAAATGCTGTTAGATTGCGATGTAAGATAGACATTTACTGGAGGCTGATCCTGATCTGCTGTGCACACGCATGAGAATTTTCAGTCCTGCTTATCTTGATGCACAAGGTCCACGATTTATATAATCTAACAACAAAAAATAGCTGCAGTGTTTAAACATTAGAGGGCCATATGATTATGTCACTGGGTTTGGGAATTCCTTGCACAGTGCAGCCTGGCTCAGATTACCCAGCATGTAAACATTTTCTGGCAAGGGATATGAGTAATCCCATCTCATTAAGCCACTTTCAACAATGCTTGGTCAACTGTGACTTCTAAATGTGCACATGAATGAGAAAATAACTGGGCTGGAGAGCACTTTTCCTTTGTCTGTCCCTTCTCAAACATGAGCTTATACATATAAGGGAGAGCATGTTCTCCAGACGTTCATCAAGCAGCCCTTAATGAGTCAAAGAGTCAGAGATACTCTGCATTGGGTAACCTCCAATATGTGACAGCAAGCAGGACTCCGGGTATCTAATTGGTGTACATTTGTGCAGTCCTCCAGCAAAACTTTGTTTAATTTGCTGTTTAACTGACAATATCTTTAGGATGTCAATATCACAAGGTTTATCATGACTCATACTGGGCTGGCAAAACGTATTCTGCCATATAGTGTCATGGGGAAGATGTTCTTCTGGGATCCATTAGGAATTTTAACTTGACTGTCTCCAATATATCACTCCAATTAGAATCAATCACAGTCCTGACTCATTCCTTTAGTATACTTCTGTGTGGCACTCTTATTATACCAAGGACCTCCAAGGCTTGACAAAGAATGTAATGGATTACCCTCCATCCTGTCATATTTTAAAACAGTCCCGGTTCTGATTAGTCATTTAGAAGCTGGAGAAGAAGAAGCTGAAACTTTTGCAGGCATTCCTACACTTCTTATTGAAGTCATGGTAACAGAAATACGTACACAGAAGTACATAGAAGCACGCAGTTATGCTGATATTGTGAAGGCTCTGAGGGCTTTTTCAAGCTCTTGGATCTTTATATTTGATGTGAGGAATATTTTAATTCACCATATCAGCATGTGCATGCGAGGCCTACCCTGAGACAGCAGTGAATGAGTTCCAGTCTGCCTGTCTAAGCTGTAATGACTGTATGGTTGCACTGGGGGCGGCATAGCTCTGGTTCGGGCCACCAAGGGGCTGATGGTCAAGTTTGGGGACCTGTGCTTTTGAATGATTTTGTGACTGTTCTTCATCACTTTCAGTCTGAGCCTCGGGAGACGTGATCTCTGAGGACTGGGGAACTTCAGTTCAACATAATTGTTTGTGACAGGCGAGTTCACATTGGTGCTCGCCCCCCCAAACTCAGCTGCCAGCGTGGATTTTTTTGTTGGAATGAACATGCTGTTTGTGAAAACTGAGAAAAAACACAGAGGAATTTGTGCTGCTGCTTTAGCGTGGCGTGTTGCCAACTGACCTCTCAGTTTCTCTCATCATTCTTACCGTAGGCAGGGCCAGCGTGAGCTTAGCTATGTAATCTACCACTAACGATACCATCACAGAGGTGAGTGGACTTCCCCATCTCTTCCTTCCTCCCTGCCAATCTCCATCCCTTTTCTACTGCACAGTCGCTCATCTCATAACGTTATATTTCACATCAACAAATAGTCAAAAGAATTCAAAATGAATCCGGGCGCACTGCGCGTTGGAGAGTGGCATGTTGAAAATGGTCAAATGAATGCATGGAGCAGGGAAACATGTAAATCGGCTTTGTCCTATAATCCAGCAGCGATCACAAGAGGTACTAAAGAGCCGCGGAGTCACGGAACTGCACCTCTTAAAACGGGTATGAGCGAGAGAATGTTTCAAATAATTCCAGTCTCCCAGAATAATACAATGACTCATAAATATCACCTTACTTCTGTGTGAACCAAAGTGAATATCAGATACAAAGCACTGAGCATAGCTTCACCCACGCACTTTTTATTTATATTGCATACTTGGCAGGATTCCAGCTATATATTTCTGCCCAATCTAACACTGAGTCACAATCATGCTTAAATAGTGGAATCCCATTTTGTTCATCCTCACTGGGGTTCACGAGCATTTCAGTATCATGCCTTCAGTGTTACCTTGCCTGCGGTTATACATATAGTCAAACTATATGGCCAGAAATTACACTGATTATGATGACTGAAATCTATTAAAAATGTGGGAGCTTTAACCTGAAACACACACTTCATTTGTGAAAAAAGTATAATTTTCAAGGGTGAAAAAAAGGTACTGATGTACTGATCCACAATACAGTAAGCTGGCAAGGAAGTGAAGCTTTATTTATATCGTGCTTTTTCAAAGGTCAAAGGAAGGCATGGAACAAAATGTGCTTGCACAAGAATTCCAATATATAAGCATGCAGTTATGTGGACATTGTAAAAGTTCAGAGAGCTGCGCACTGACTGTATGTCCTTCAGTGCATGCAAAGCAGGCTTTGAATTTTTTAGTCCCTGTGTGCAAAAACATGTTAGTGTACTATGATGTGTGTAAGCAATGTAATTTTTTGCCCATCAATGATGGCCACTCACTGCAAATGCTGAAGAGTGAAAATCACATATACCGTAAGTCAATCAACAGGTGACTCCAGGGCTCTTGCGGCGCTCAGGTAATGAAACGTTCACGAGTCAGGACGCATCCGTAAAAGGTCAAGAGCACTTGCAGCTCTCCTGCATGGAGAGCACAACCTTGGACGATGGACACGAAGGTTACATCGACTGCCCTGAGCGAATGGATGATCTGAAACTGTGACGGGCGATACAAACCAGTCTCACAACAACACAACAAGCTTTACATTTGAACAGTTTTTTGAAATGCAAAATAGATGATCTGACAAACGGTGTGGCAACATGTTGCACTTGAAACTAACTGGGTAAGATTTGCAGACATGAATTAAATAAGGAATGAAGCTGATTAACGTCGATTTGCTTTGCCTGCCCTCAGACACAAAGTATGTCTAAGACACCACATCCACTCCAGACAGAAAGATTCTATTGCAGAGCAGTGTGTGTGAGTAAGATGAGGCAAGACAGAGACATAATGATGTAATTCCAATGTTATTCCAAAGTTGAAAGCAATACTTAACAGTTAGTCTTTTTATAATGGGCCCAAACCCAACCCAAGCAGCCAAGAAGCAGCCTGAGAAAGTGCTACAGCTCAGTTCAAATGGCAGCCTTTAAACTCCCTGAAATCATTCCATTTTCGAAGAGGAAAACGTTGGATGGTCAGTGGTTATGAAAACCTACAAGCGCCTGAAACTGGTCCTGCTTTGAATTCATTTTTAATCATCTTCTCTATCCTCTGCATTTTGCTTACAGGGCACACCGCTCAGACAATAATGAAAAAAAAAAAAAAAGCCTGTTTCAAACAGCTTGGCTCCAGGATCACATTTGAGGATTCCAGCTCCTCCCTTCAACACAAATTGCCCCACAGTAACTCAGCTAAGTTTTCCGTTAAGCACCCTTTCATCAGTTTTCCAGCGTCCTGACAGGAGGGAGTCGGCGGGGAGTTGCTTTCTGTAAACCGCACAATCAAAAAAGGGGAGAGCTGGCAAGGTTTGCACTGACCCCACACACCTCAGCAGTCCTCATCACCAAACTGTCATCTCAAAGTCAGCACAGGTCAGATGCCACCTGGGCTACGGGGAATCTTGGAGCTTCTTTCGAGAAACTTCCACTTCCATTCGCCCGCAGCTCCACAACAAAGTTTACCAGTCTCACACCCTTCCCCCAACACAAGTACAGCACTGTGCAGTTGCTTTCCCTCGGCCAGTATTGTACATATTGTCTGTGAGTTGTGTGCTGATGTTAGTCGTGCATGCCCTTGCTCATTGCTGTTTGCTACATTATGTTCTCACACACAGGTTGACTAGTTTCTTCTTATCATCTTATTTTACATTTGCTGTGCCAGACCAAAGGAGTTCCTGGATTTTCAGTGTTTGCATTCGCCATTAGAGGAACTACAGTTTTTGGTACTTCAGCATTTGCTGTCAACAGCCATGTGTGCTGGAAGACCGATTCGAAGCATCTCCAGGCAGCTGTACAGAAGATGCTGAACGAAGGACTTGTCAGGGATTTCAGTCCAGTGATGGTGTCATGGCGTCCTGTATTATCCCCACGATCATGTTTATCATAAGGGAAGCACGGCCTGGTGATCAGTTTCTCATTTCCCCACAGGGACTCTCTCTCAGTGGACAGCTGCTCCTGAGCTCAAGGGTTGCCCCGAAACAGCACAATTACAGGTACAAATGGAGCTCTGTGCAACATTAATGGAAGCCCAACTGTTCGCCCTGCTGCACAGAGCTCCCACTTGTCATCGCCGAATATTTATTTGAACCGACTCAAATGCGGCCCTGACCTGGCACGTCATGCACAGAGCATGTGAGGTACAGTAATGTTCGATAAATGCTACTGTTTTCAGTGAGCAAGTTAACGATGGCTTCTCTCCTATCTGTCACCTGAGAATTTTTCCACACTGTGCTCACACACAGCATTTTGTCACCATCTCTAATATCCTGGATGGGTATTTCAAGCTTTAAAGCTGTGACTTTATCTGCCTGAAAATAGTCCATGTGGAATAAGAGAGCTTTATCATTCTACAATGTGGCCCACACATAAGATGGAGCTACTGACAGCGAAAGTGTAGTTTGGCTACAACGACAATGCTGTTTGTTAAATTAAAATAATTACATAAAGTGAAGAGATCTTAAGTTTCTATTTAGAGCAAAGACTGAGAAGACTAATAGTCTGTATTTATACTCGTGGGTCTTTAAGGATACCCGCCATCACTGCTGAATGTCTTTTTTATCAACCTGTTTACCTGTGGAATGATGTTTTTGGAGCGTTCCACAACTTTCCCAGTCTTTAGTTGCTCCTGTCCCAACTTGTTTGAAATGTGTTGCTGCATCAAATTCAGAATAAGCAGATATTTTCAAAAAATTTACTGATGCTGATGATGTAAAACATTAAATATGTTGGATTGTTTTCAATTGAGTGTGTCAAAGAGGATGAGCAAATTATCACATTCTGTTTTATGTTTTACACAGCATCACACCCCTTTTGGAATCGGGGGGGGGGGGGGGGGGGGGGGGGGGGGGGGGGGGAATTACATCTGTTTTTTTAATTAAAAAATCATCAGTTCATGTATTTTCCATCCAAGCCAACTCACAGAAAATAAAAAAAGATTCATCTAGCTGACTCATGTGCGCTTGTGACGGGACAGTTTCCAGTTTCTCAGCAGGGCTCCAACACACTGTCCTGCAAATAGTTTGAAAACCGTACACCTGGAAGCCCATCAATGGCCCGATAAGCGGCTCAGGGTCCCTGTTTGTGCCTTCCACTGTCCATGTGACCACACAGAGCTGATGGAGAAGCCATGTCTGTGTAGCAATGAGCAGACGTGCTGGAAAAGACTCCTGGAAAACACAACTTCTCCTCAACTCAGCTCACCTAAAATCACACCTGCAAGTGGATTTTATGCCTCACGCCTCAACTCGCTGGGCAAGCATTTTTCATGTACCTGTTAACAAATAAAGTGATTAATTCTATCCTTCAAAAAGCCCCCTAATATAACTGAAACAGCCATCTGTAACTGTCAGTTCTGTGATGAATGCTTCAAAACAAACCATCTACTGCAACTCAACTCAAAGAAACTGGTCCACTGATGACTTTAAATTCATATCTGATCACTTTCAAAGGTTACTTGTTTGCTCATTCTGATATCAAGAATGTTATTTTTATTATCATTAGTATAGTCTTTACATGTCGAAATCACAGTCATAAATATATTCCCTTGTGGATCATACATTGAACTGATGGAGCAGACTCAATTATAAACTCATCCAACTTAGAAACTATTAACTATTACTACTATTCAAGCTGTTTATTCCGCACATTTATTATGATGCATTGATGTACCGACATTCTGCCTGTATTTTATGTAGACGGCACACTGTGCACGTCGCCTCCAGTCCTCGCTGACTGTATGAATGTTGAGGAATACTCAAGGACACACCTGTGTTTGGAGCATCCAACATCTCTGCCTCTGAGCAGTTTGTCGTTTGCTCAGGGGAGACTTGGACTCACATGAGTTCGAGTGGATTCTGTCGCTGACCCGGTTTGAATGCGGCGTATCGACATGTCCTTCGAAGCTTCTCAAACAACTCCCGCAGCAAATCTTCACATCAGAAGCATCTGGAACTGACATGCAAGTGAATGAGCAGCATTAAAATGGCCTGTGGTAATTATAGTTCCAGTGCAACAGGCTTTTTTTCTCAGCAGACATTATGAGTTG
This sequence comes from Chelmon rostratus, assembly GCF_017976325.1. Lineage (NCBI taxonomy): Eukaryota > Metazoa > Chordata > Actinopteri > Chaetodontiformes > Chaetodontidae > Chelmon > Chelmon rostratus. Next base: position 9,161,372 of record NC_055680.1, on the reverse strand, counting down.
TATGACCGCAGGTGTTACTAATAACATTAACAATAATCATCAAGATTCTATTCAAGTGTCCCAGTGTGACAGTGAGCCAGCATGCACAATCGCAGGACCCTAAAACTCAAGCAGCTAAATGGAATTCGGCCAATCCTTTTTTTTTGTTTAATTTACACCTGCACTTTCCCCACTGTGACATGTCAAAACGTCCTCTGTGAAAAATGCCTATGCAGCATGAATTCTCACCTCAGCCGAACTCCCAAACCAGAGTCTCACTTTTTATTTCTCAAACCAGCATGAGCGACTCGCGCATGCAGGAATCCAGAGCCAGCGACAGAGAAGCAGTCAACAAAACACAGTCTGCAGCTGTTCAAATCGCATGAATTAGCACGATGCCGAGACGTAGACATCAAAACATCCCACAGCATTGACCTCAGCTCACAACAGACGTAAACTACTGTGCAAAAACATAACACGTGCAAACAGGGAGGTGGTGCAACATCCCGTTTTCACAGTGGGCATTTTAACACATCACACACACAGGTGTAATTCATAACATTAAAGATGGCTGCATACCGCTTAGCTGAGCCAGTGTATACTGGAACTGAGACAATGTTATTGTTACGAGTTACACCTGCACTTTTCCTGCAATGGCAAGTAAAATCACCACTGGGTACCAACACCTCCCCTAGGAGTGAAACCTGAAACCATGAACGTATTGTCAGTATCAGAGGTTTTCCCCTTTCATGTCCCTGTTTGCTTTAATAAATGTGACCACATGATTGCTGCTCTGGTAAAATGAATGGAGGCCATAGTTCTTGAATGTGACTTCGCTGCTGGAGGAAGTACTGAGTAGCAATACTGCAAGATGGCAAACTCCATTGCAAGCCCTTGTACTGGATTATTAAAAGCATATGATTATTAATACTGATGCATTCATGCGCATTTAGGAATTTACAACTGCATTTGGTGGAATCGGTTGAAACATTTTACAAACTGTTGCCAAGTTTAATTTATAACAGCTTGTGATATATTCTGCATGTAACTGTGAAGTAACCAAAGCTGTAAAGTAAATGCAGTGGCATAGAAAGTACAATGTGTTTGTCTGAAGAGTTAAATGGAAATGCTAAAATATAACACCCCCCAAAAGTACCTGGAATTTGCACTTAAGTTCATCACCTGGATAAATCTAATTAGTTTAATTGCACCACCGTGTGATTTAGGCTGCAGGGGCTTTCGACTAGAATGGAGCTGCCACGGTGTGCAAGCTGCCAGGTGCAGACAGTAATAAATAATGATAATGGTAACAACTGCGGTGATAGCAGATGATTTTTTTAACATGAATATTAAGATTGTTTTTTTTTTTTCTAAAAAAAAATCATAATAGGCATGTCGGCCTTCAGCACCTCTTTGAAGGACGATCCTGCTGTTAAACTCGCATGAAGGGACACATCCAGTGAGAGCCGCTCCTCTCGCTGGCCATCCAGCGGCCGGACCGGGAAGTGCAGCATCGAGTGCAGCATCCCTGCCGTCTCCGGTCTCCTCCTCTCCTCCCTCTCTCTCCAACCGTCGCCGGGAGCAGTGTGTGTGTGTGTGTAAGTGTGTGTAAGTGTGTGTTTGCGTGTGTGTGTGTGTGTGTGTGTGTGTGTGTGTGTGTGTGTGTGTGTGTGCTGGTATAATCTGACAGCACGCTGGGGCTGCGTTTCCTAAGAAAAGCTCAGCTCTCTCTCAGTTTTCTGCCCGTCTTATTGCCGCTCTCATTGTCTTTGTCGACAGTGATAAAGAGAGCAGGTACCATCTGTCCATTCCGCCAATTTATTACGAGTTGCCTTTTTTTGTTTGCTGCTCTTCACAGATGTTATGTCAACACTTTTTTTGGGTGGTGGTGGTGGTGGTGATGGTGGAGGTGGGGGGGACTCCCGGTTCTAATGGAATTTGTTGTGGCTGTTTGGTCTCTTCTCTCTTTCAGTTCAACCAGGGGCCTGTTTTTGGAATAAGAAAAGCATTGCTGTTTTCTGACTTTGAGAGAAGAAAGAAGGGACTCCTCTGGAATTTCCTCAGGAATTTATTCGGACAGCTCCGGTAAGTGGACATCTTGATATCCAAAAGCATGCAGCTATTCACCAGCTACTGACTGACATTTTTTGTGGAAAAGAAAATAAGCAAGCGTCTCCTTCATTTTCCCATTCTTCTATTTTAATTACAGTTACCGGGGCTTTGCATTCTACCGCCTGGGTACATAGTAAGTAGTATAGACTTTTTTTCCCCCCTGCATCTTCTGATTGTGTGAATTGCAGCTGAAAGCGGCTCGACGTGTTTTTGTGTGTGGAATGAAGTGTTGGCTCCGTGTCTTCTTAAGTTACGTGTCGTGCCGCGGTGTGAGCAGGTGCCTATGGATGCGCTATGGATGGTGTAGCGCACGCCGTGCGCCGATCCGCTGCTCACCGATGCGCTCCAGATGGTGGCGAGATATTTGCAGGATTGTTTGAGCGTCATCGTGTGCTCGCAGCGCAGAGCCATCTTCGCCCCGCGCGGTGGTCTGTCCCCCCGCTCTCAAATATTGGGGGGTGCGCAGGCACGCACGCAACAATTTCCCGCTGTGGGTTATTCTGGGTGTTAGTTTTAGGACGCGTTGAGAAAGTTTGGTTACATGTTTGCTCCTGAAAAACTGAGGCGATTTGTCTGTGAATGCATGTGTGTGCGAGCGGGCGCGCGTGCGCGTGCCCAAGGGCTCCTGACTCAGGTGATGGAGACAGTGGGTGGGCTGTGAGTCACCTAGTTTACCCATTTTGCTGCTGTTATCTGACAGGCTTTGATGTCAGATTTGACTGGTGATTGACAGTGGATCATGCGCAGTAGTGTGTCAGCAGAGGCCCAGGTTGTTTTTTTTTTTATCCCCCTCCATCACTGCCAGCTATATTTGGAAGTTACCAAATTCCATGATTTATACAACCCTTTCTCTGTGTTAAAGAGTATTTGTCAGACTACTACTGACAAGTGATTCATATATAGCCAATTACCCATGATTTGCAGTCATACTTTGCAGCCCAGAGGAAAGAAAAAAAAGTGGAAAGCCTCTAAAAGGCAAGATAATGAACTGAAAAGTTTGTGTGCCTCGGCATTTTGTAGCAAGCCGAGGAGAAGCAATCGCAAATGAGGGCAAGGACAGCTCACACAGCCAGAGAGATGTGTCTTCCCTGGCTTGTGTGGAGTGACAGAGGGCTAAGTGAGCATGACCACTGAGGAGAGGTAATAGCATTACGGTCTGCCAGTCATGAGGCGGTGCAAGAGATAGGCCACTGTTGCATTTCAAAAAGAGCTAAATGGGAAGCACACAGGGACAGGAAACTTTGACATGAGGACATTACAGGAATTTAACACCTAAGTGCACCCACACATGGCTCGATAATCCACTTTAGCCAGTTTCTAGTTATGATAATCACCGAGCCTCAATATTAAGCTGTTTGTGCTGTGCCATCAGCATTATTGAAATGGGGCTTTTTTTGGACCGTGATTAAGGCTGGATTTAGCATTGCTTCACTAATGTCGCCCTGGGGTTAGAGGTTTGCTGATGCTGAGTTTATTAGGCATGGTTTTCATTCTATCTATCTATCTATCTGTCTGTCTATGTGTTCTTGTGTGTTTGTTGCTTAAAATTGCAAGGCACTAAGGAATATAAAAGCACTGTGGACATCATCCAAAAATCTGATTGTGTACTTATGATAAACAATGAATGCCTAAATATAACACTGCCAGCACTAATGCAAAACTAAACAAAACCAACAGGAGACAAATACACAGCCTCCCTCTCTTTTTTCCCCCCCAAAATACTCCTGCTTGCACTATAAATTTCAACACGCTGAAAAGCTGAAACACAGCAGTTCTTTAGGCTAGTTATCCCCGTGTGCAAAGACAGTTGGGAGCACAAAAGTGGATTTGAATCATTTGCTGTCAGGCGGCGAATGTCTTGCAAAGCTTTCAAGGATTAGTCCCAGGTAAGAATGTCCCCTGCCGTCCTTTACCCAGCAGCGCTCCCATTTTATAAACTGGCAACATTCTGCAATTTTCCTCCGTCTTCCCTTTGAGTGATAGTCCCAAAACTACTCGCCAGGCCCGCATCAATCACTGCTGGATGGGATTTGAGCAACGGCTAGAAGCGGTAAGCGGGGAAGACAGGTCTGCTCGCACGCAGTTGCACGAGCTATGGCGTGTGACCCCGAGAGCCGCGTCCAGTCGTGCCAGCGAGATAGCCGCATTTCTGCAAATCTTTTTCTCACATTAATTATAATTTAACAGGGGTTGCTCTTGTGCGACTGTGTTGACAACATACCCACTTTTTCCTCTGCCTGCTGCACCTCCCTAGAGAGAAACAGGAGTAAGCTGTAATTATGGTTTATAAACTTCATCCAGGTGACACAATCAGGGCATGGCTGAGACGGCAAGGAGCTGTCTTAACAGCTGCTAATAAATTTAGAGCTGTTTCTTTTCTTTTGCGTTGCACATTTCTCTTACAGTACCGTCTTACAGTACAGATGCATTTGTCATGTGTCGCGCACAGCTTTGTTGAAACGACCGCTTCTATACTTTCATACATGTGACTTGGAAGGAATAAAAGGGTTGCACAGTGCTAGAAGAGAACAAATATTGCCCAATTCACAGCAAAAAAGGTGAAAGCAGTGCAAATATGGAAGAGAAGCAGCCATATTATCCTTATGTTTTACCGCGAGGAACACCTTGATTGCAGTCCAAAGCTCTGCAAGCCGAGTAGCCGGCTCCCAGGGGCCGTTTTATAATGAGGATGCGCTGTCAGATAATTAGATACACCTGACGCAGGCGTTTTCAGGAAATTTTGATTCATCCCAAAATAAAATGTCTGTGCCTGCCAACATGAAAGCGGAAAAAAAAAAAAAAATCCTGCTGTCACATTGCCTCTCTCCTCTCATGGTGGCAATGTTTTATTTATTTATCCACATCTTAATGCTCTTGGATGAGGCGGGCTTCATTTTGTGCGAGCTGATGCATTAGCTGCCAAAGTTTCTCCTCTCTTTCTCATCCCATGCAGCCAAGACTCCCTTGGATGCATGGCACAAAACGCCATCTGATTCCGATTCTAAGACAGTGCATGACAAGACTAAACACTCCGCATGCACGTCACATAACCGTACATGCAGCCAGTCACGTGTCTCTGCAAAATGTCAGTGGCACAGGTGTGTATTCAAGGGCCATATTCATGTCAAGACAATGTGTGTGTTTCTCTGTCGCGCTTCCTTGATGATGTTTCAATGCAGACACCAAATGTATGGAAACGTCATGGATGCACATGCATCTAATCAGCCGTCTCATGCATGTAACTGTATACGGCAAGACATGAATGATGGATTGAATTCACTTCAGTGCCCACACATGTGCACGCAGACACATATTTATACACAGCGCCATGCACGCAAGCTTGAATCTAAGGTCTTTTTCTCAGCAGTTGATTAGAAAATACTATGTGAGATGAAGCCCCTCTCACCTGTGCTGTTTATTTATCAGGCACATGGCTCCAGTCATAAATCAGATGCTCATTAAGTTGTTAAACAACAACTTTTGCCTTCTGCAGGAGACATCAGTGCTATTAAGCCTGATGTATGTGATACAGTGGGAAGGTGAACTATTGCAGGCTGCACAGGCTCATGCTATCCAATTAAGAGAGGGTTTTTTTTCCCTCATGTTTCACTTTGGTCACACTTTGTTTGAAAGGCTCGACCCTCGTACTTAAGTCAGGAACAAGGGACTGTAAAGTCTGCAGATTATCACAGCTGAGATGTGCTTTTTCACAATCAACACGACTACAGGCCTTGAAAGAGCACAGCTGACATCTACTTCCTCCGCGTTATATGTGAATCAACAGTAAGACCTGATACATGCATGCACGTTGAAATTGGAATAGGCTTGTGTCTATTTTTGCCAGAAAGACAGCTGTTGTCGCTGATGGACTGTAGTGTTTTTAAAGGTGCTTCTTGAAGTGCGCATGTCAGGAATGGCAGGATTTTTCTTTGTGTCACAATTTAAAGCAGGACGATGTATCTTTTGCTGAACCGCAGCCTGAGCTGCAGCTATGGTGTGATGGTAAAGGCTCAAATATAGCAAGAGGAGGAATGAAGTCAGTGACCTGACTCAGTATTGTTACACAGGGATATGTAAAGTTTGCTAACATAAGCTAACAATAGCCACCAAAAGCTACTGGTCGTACCAGACTGAGTCTAATCAATGTTTTAAGTACAGTATTTTAAAAAGCATGGTATGGATCTACACCCAAGTCCTTGTTGGCTTAAGTCTAAGTGGTTTCGCGCTTAAAATGACACATTTCGATATTAGGATGAAAATAACGATTGCAAGAATAAGAGAGATCATAAAGCTATTCATGCAGCGCATCTGAGGTACAGCTCGCCCTCAGCAGCTGTATTACTGTACTGTACATGTCTGATGTCAGTTTGATCACATCATTTGATCTGGAGCATCTTGTCTCCTTGTAAACAGTCAACAAGGTTCCCTGGCCCTCCTTGCATCACTGGCGATGCAGTAAAAGAAATTCACCTGTGAGCAAGTGTCAGAATATTTCACGATTGGCAGTTGTGTGGTTTAAATCGGCGTCAGTTTTGAACTGCGAGGCGTTCGGAGCAGTGCCGCGGGGCAAATGCACTCGCATTTAACCTGGACAAATGGAATCCTGTAATATGTGAATGTGCTCCGATGACATTTGAATGAATCACAGGACGCTGGCCGGATGCGTAGTAGCCTTTGCTGAGTGTACTGTACATTAGCATGAATGGTGGCTGTTTCAATTGTATTAAAGAGAAATTGTTCATTTTATTAGTGCATTCCTTTTCGTGCTTGCCTGTCTGCACCCTGAACCTTTGACAAAGTGACCAAACATACGACTGTGCTCTATACTACTCCTCTATTTCCCACCACCGAACTTCTCTCTCACGGTAGCAGGAGTTCTAACCCTAGTTCAGCGATGCGTGATTTGAAACTCATCTCAGCGGTGAAGGCTGTGGCGGATGGTTTAGCTCTCTGCTCGACTTACTGTATTGTTATTGCCTAAAGAAAACCTGGGTCTATATCGTGCAGCTGGGCTGAAAAAACAACAACAACAAAAAAAAAAACCCCTCAAACATGACAGGAACTCACAAAACTGATGGATGCTGACAAAAGACGAAGACAGGAGGAGAATGTTATGGATGTGCTGCCCTGAGTCAGAATCCCTGCCTGAACTAATAACGGAGTACACTGGGCTGGACACACCATCCTGAACATCTGCACAAACCTCTCCAACAGCAACACTATCTACAGCTTTAAAGTATTTATACAGTTGAATTAAAGGCTTTGTGACACACTCAAAGAAATATGAATATTCATCAGCTGCAAAAGTGCTGTGGTATTTATTGCACGGCTGTTGCATTGGATTGCAGAAGGCTGTGCAGGCATTCATGATGTGATCTTCAGCCCTTGCATGTTAGCACAGCTTACAGCTACTTCCTCTTTTGATGGCATAGGTGCTACCTTAGATAATGACTTGGTGCGTTTTTTTAAAAGAGCGAACGTGATCTTACATCCTGACCTTTCTGTAAGCCACATGTACCGCACCGCGGCGTGGCTATTTTATCTCCATACATGCTACTGCTGTGGCATTCCTCTGCTATCTGGCGCCCTGAAAGATTTCAGAGGGCACTGGTATGTTGAGTATTGGCATTACAGTCTACTGGGATATGGAGGCAAAGGAGAAAACAGAAAGGAATAATGCAGGCAAGCTGGAGCCAGGGTACTCTGCACAGTTCGATGCTGCTGCCTCTAACCGACATGAACAAGAGAAATCAATTAGACCTACTCGGTTGCTATCCAAGGGACTTCCACCATGGGAAAGGGTAGAGCGAATCAAAGCGTTTGAAAGAAAAAACAAAAAAGAAAGTAGCAGAAGAGGAAAGTGAACTCGAGTGGCAGTTTGTTGCATTCTCTGCCAGATCAGCCGCCTCTGACCTCGAGATAACATTCATTGTCTCGGTTTTCATCCCGGGCTTGCTTATAATTCCAGACACTTTCCCATCTCTTTTTTAACAGCGATGCAAAGCTCCCTCTTTCAGCGTCCTTTCAGGTTGGTAATGACAAAAAAAAACAAAGGCTGGCACAAATGTTCCTTCCAAGAATGTTTTTGATGAAGCCTAAGCTTAGTTTTACCTGCGGTTGCAGCAATCTGTGTTCCCCCAGCTGCTTTAGAGACACACTATATTTGTTTATATTCATACCTTAAAGCCATTCCTGCGGTCGCTTGGAGGTCACCGTGAACACCGTTTCCTTTCCACACCACGATGGGGGCCGCAGTTTTGTTTTGCTGAGGAGAAAAGAGCAAACGAGTTGGGCTGTGAGGGTATTGCACAAGTTTTAAAAGTTGTATTTAAACAGGGTTTAGTTTTCAAACACTCTTTATTTGGTTTTATAGAAAGAATCTCTAAGAGTCCCTTATGATTAAAAAAAGATTCTTCATATCGAATATGAACTAGTCCAACTATTGTGGTAGGATCAGTGAGGCTAGTATCCACAGCATATGATTTATTAATAGTGTTTCACAGCAAGCCAGAGTACAGTCTCACTGTCATTTGAAAATACTGCACGCAGTGGCACCGCAAATGTGTCTGCTGAATCCTACTTCCAAACTTGACTAAATAGATATTTAAAACCCGTGTGTGGATTTCCTGAAGATCATGAGAAAATTATTATGCATAACCGGCGGAGGTTATCGAAAGAGATAAGGCGATTGATGCTTTATGCATATTTCATTGAATGGAGCTGAGCTCTGCACTGTAAATACTGAGGTTAAGAGTGCGCAGCATGGATTTCACAGGGCCCAGAGGCCTCATTGTCTTTGATCAGACTGAAAGAAGAGACTTTTTGATCAAGCCCCACCTTGGACCCCTGACAGGCTCGAAGGCTGGGAGATAGGGCGTTATCTCCACACATAGGATCTGTACATAGGAGAAAGTGGACACCTCTGGAAGTGTGCTAGAGGCTATTATATTGTACATTTTGAAAACCCCCGCCTCCCCATTCCCCTTGATGAATATCTAGCAGTCGGTGATAGGGGAGTTATTCTACAGAGTGGAAATTCAATTTGACAAAGAAGACGTGTCTCGTGGAGTCTTTTAAATGGTTATGATCGCATAAAGTCTGCAGTATAACAGACCTGGAAGGATTAATGAACAGGAATTCATGGCTTTTTTTTTTTTTATTTTTTTTTGGGCTGTGTAGCTATTTATGAATAAATCTGGCATGGAGGAAACTGACATGCCAGAGATATGAAAATGAAAAAAATAATGCCCATAAATTGATGAAAATTTTAACAGCACAAGCTTGGGAAGTTGTGGTCCATACATAATCCGGTGTGTGCAGTCAGCTCAGTCCCCTGACTGAGCACACATGTAAACACAGCACCCCCACCTCCCACTCAGCCCTGCTGTAGGTTTGGCTGTGGGTGCTCGGCAGATCCCTCGGCATCATGAGAGAATAACAATGAGGGTTTTGGGAGGGATCAGTTCCCCAGCACAGATCCATACTGGGGAGGGTTTATGTAAGACCCTGGCTTCCTGAGCTCTCTGCCAGTTTTCGATGACAAACAAATGGTACCAAGAAGTACAGACTTGCCAAAAGGTTGGGGGGGGGGGCTGCTTCATCTTCCCTTCACACAAAAACACCCTCCCTCTGTTCATGCACAGGCCTGGTTATGCATCGTGGCTTGTGATACCAGGTCTCATGTGTATCCATGCAAGTTGATGTGTGTTTTCACACCATTTCTTGGCTCCGCAGCACCATCGCCCACTTTGAAGCCACCCCCTTCCCTTATCCTTCTCTTCCTCCCTTTGTTTTCCCCTTCAATATGTTCCAATGAAAGAAGGCTGGGATCTGTCAAAACCTATCCTTTCTTCTGTCTGGCTTGTCAACTTTTTTTTTTTTTTTTTTCTTTTTTAGGTGGGCTGCCACGGAAACTCACTCAGCCCTGACACCCCAGCGGTTCTTAAAATATCAAAACAGGTTCAGGCTGAAGTGTTGTCTTTTCTGATGATACAGTTTATGTGTATTCATTAGCCTTTTCTGTTTTCACGTCACGCTGCAGTTCTTCGAATGATGTGAATCACCTCATAGCGATACTGCAGCTGGTTGAGGATCTTAATTATCTGTCATTAATTATTAAAGCTTGATAAATAGAGCCAGGTCTTCGTAACCCAGTTTGAATATCCCCATTCATTACCTATTTTGCAGTTATTCCAGCAAAAATCAAGTATGCAAAAAAGCAAAACAAGCACCATGGTTGCAATCATGGAGACAGACAGGCCTGGTAAATACTGTATTCAGAGATTGCAGAGCTCCTTGACTTTTAACGTGGACCTCTCAAAAGTGCCAGTGCAACTCAGGTTTAGGCTCACTGCAACATTATTGCCACCAGCCTCAGAAAGGAAGAGGCCCACAATCCCTTGGTGCCAGAGGTGCATCTAGAAGTCAAAGTGTCTTCACTTTTTGGCAGGCAGAATGCGTCCGAGTGTGCTGTTATAATCAAAAACATCTGGATTTTAATGATTGGAGAAAATCAAGAGTGGATCTACTTGGAACTGGTTCAGTTCTGAGACGACCATTTCAGAAATAGATAATAGAAAAAACAAACAAACAAAAAAAAACTGACACAAAGAAAAGGGCAGTTTCTCAATCATTTCCTTCCCCAGGACGCTATGAGGAAGACGTGTTGTATACAGTGTCTTCTGACATGCAGCAGTCCAGAGCGAGATCTGCCTGTATGCCTGCACAGCACAGAAATACACCGTGGATAACATTAGGATCCATTGAGTTGGGAGTAAGGGGAAAATCGATGTAAGGTGAAAATTAAATTTGGCCCGAAGAGCCTTTAGGCAAAGTGCAATTTGAAAACACATCTTTTATGTTCCCCTGGGCGTCTGACGGGGGTGGGCAGGAGATGGAGGGGAATCTAACCATCATGGAAAAAAGCTGAGGTATGCTATGAGGGAAAGGGAAACACCTCATCGCACTCCTAATGTGCCTCCCCTTTGATTGTCTAATTCGGTTAGGGCCGTGCGTCCGTTATCGGATCATATCAAAGGTCAGAGGCGTCCTGTAGACAAATCAATCTCCCCGTCTGAGGAGGCGCAGAGGAAGCATGGATTGAGGGAGAGCCGATCCATCTAGTGGGCCCAGAATGAAGGTGGGTGAGGAGAATGAGAGGTGGGGGCAAGAAAAATAATGGCATCTGCTGCTCGGAGAGAGGTGGGCGAGGACGGCGAGATTGAACTGTTGACTTGGGGAAAGCGATACGCTCGGAGAGAAAAGGAGTTTACATTATTGCTTGCAAGATAAGAGCAATTCTTTGAGTGGACCTGGCACATTATGGCCTCCCTGACTGCTAGATAGGAGAGTCACTGATATGCGCCAAACAAGGCTGGGCTGAACAAGCCTGTGGTTTTGTCCCAAAAGCAACACAAGTTTGAATGTGAGGCTCAAAATGGTTGAAAGCCTCTTATTTTTGTATATTCAGGTTTGACATTCTCATTATAAAAAAACCCATCTGCCTGGTGGTCACCACTGCCTGACACCATTAGCTCTGTGTTCTGATAGGTGTGAAGATAATCCAGTGGCTGCACATCTCCTCATGCATGGCACCCCACAATTCATTCGGCTTGGTTCATAAAGATAGCGCAGGCTTACAGTGGTTGTGCCTCGCACACTGAGCCGCCCAACGAGCTCGCTGCATACAGCCTTGCCTTTTTCGCGCAAGGTCACAGCTAGCGCTGACACAATTCATCAGCAATTCAGAGAATCGCTAAATAATTGAAATCATGCCAAGTGTTTGATGTTTCAGCTTTTCAAATGTGAGTGTTTGCTTTCATTGTGTTTGAAATATTTTTCAGAATGTGAATGTCTTTGGTTTTGGACTGTTGGCTGCACAAAATGAGCAACTTGCAACTTAAAGGATAACTTTCGTTTTTTACAACCTGGACTTTATTTGTAGCATTAAATACACCCATTTACTCACCCAGACAACTTTGGTGGCATTTGGAGTCGTTTTGAAGAAATTAGCCCCAGAGGAGCGGCGCGTATATTCATATAATGCGAGGACTCGGGGCATCCATGCGTAGCCTCTATATAACGCATAATCTGCGGCGAAACTCGTTCATATTCCAATATTTTGTTATGATATGCTGGTGCTATTCCCCTCTGAGCCCGTGGTGGCATGTTATCAACATCCAGCATCTCTAGACAACTACCTCTGACGTGGATGATGTCATTACCGAACGCCGCGCGCTGTGAGCAGCCAGCCACAACACGGCTAACTCTGCGGCCATAGCTGTGCCAAACTACAGCTAAACTAGCCGACCGCCAGCTCAGAGGGGATTAGCACCAGCATCCTTTAAAGGTGCCTCATGCTGCATTTCTTTAGACCAGTGGAATGGTGGAAGCCATTGTTAGCGATTGTGTATTGCATCACTCATACACTTCACTTCTGTGTATGCGTGAGAACAAACCACATAGCACTGCTAGTGGTCACAAACTCCACAGGGCACCTTTAATTTGTGTGGATATTTTCAAGCGGAATGGGTGGTTTGGTATGAGCAATGCCTACTTTAGTTGACATACAGTATTTAAAGGGTTAAATCTTCTAGGCTGTAATGAGATGCAGCATACAGTCGATTTTTTCTCAGTATTTTACATGTTGTTTATCTCGTAGTCTTAAGGTAAATGTCAGTCGCTCCACACAGCTTATTTAAATGACAGTTAATCCAGTTTTTGAAGTTGTCGGTCTGGGAAAATTGTGTTTGGGACATAGAGAGTGAATAGTGCCACTTTTTTCTGATAATCAAAGGCCGATAAATAAGAATGATTAATCACAAAAAAAAAAAAAAAACTGTCAGAGGGATTGGTAATGAAAATGATAATGAGTTGAAGCCCCAGTCACAACAGTGAGCGATTTGCTGCCTTTTGGGAGGTCTATTAAAGGTTGTTCATGAGGAACACTGCTGGAGTGAAACCATTATTCCTCTCATTCGTCATCACATTGAATAGTTTTAATGCTCCGGACCTCTTATTAACAAATAATCATAATTAAACCAACGATGCATAAACACAGTAGTGGTGGGCAGCAGTCCTGGGCAAAGTTTAGAGGTGTGTATAAATCATCCACAGTTTAATGCCAACAAGATGTTTAATTTGGTACCCCTCAGTGCGTAATTAGTTCAATTAGCCTCAATCCTACACAGAGAAGCACATAGAGAAAGGACCCAGGTTGCCCTCTGGTCTCCCTGCATTAAAAGGCAACAGTGCATTTCCTCCTGCAAGATTAAAACTCACTCTGTAATAACTCACCCGAGCCTTCCCTCCAGACACTGTTGCGACGGTTCAGTGTGAGATAATGTTTGCTCAAGCAACTCTCAATGAGATTCAGCGCACCGGTGACACCATTACTCTAAGCTCATTGCCTAGTCAGGTTGGGTGGGTCTACCCTGCCTCCGAGAAGTCGAAGCGCAGGGGCGTCAGAAGAGAGAGCACCTCTCGAGACAGATTACACGTCTGTGGACAAGCGAATAGGCTTGCACTTCACCTCCGCCTCAGACAAGCGGGTTATTATCTTTTGGTGTGTTTTTTTCCCCCCTTCTTTCTCCCCTTTCACGCTCTTGCCAGTCATGTAATGCATCCAGGACAGGATGCTCACCCGGCAGCCCGAGCAGGTGGACGACAAGGCAGCTTACACATTTTCGCTAATTGCAAGCAGTCAGTGAAACGTATCTGAAATGAAGATGATGGCACAGGCTTGCAGAGGAAGTCAAAGCAGCCTAGGCCCGAGCCAAAGTGTTTTAAATGGATTACACCAGTGTGTCATTGCGATTACACGCTCCTCGCAGGGACCGCGACAAGATGAATTGTATTTTATGGCTTTACAGCAGATCTTTTTTCTTTCTTTTCTCCTCCAAGTTGAATGCATCCCCCCCGCCCCCTCCTCTACTGTGTAGCGTGGTCTGAATGTGGGATTGTTTTTGCCTTTGAACTACCTCACAAACAGTTCATCTGCTACTTTTCCTTAAGGGGACATTTTCTGTTTATCTCAGAGTGGATAGGCTGACTGAGAAACCATGTATATGTGTACATTTTTATGCTTTGGAAATGATATTTCAGACTTCCTCTGGCTTGTTTTGTACAACTGAAACACTGAACCTCTCAGTAGTGAACCTCAAAAGAGCCTCAGAAAATGATACATATAACCACATACAGCAGTTTTTCTCATACCTTTATGTACTGTCGGTCCAATACTTCACACCATGTTTAATAATAATGTCTTATCATTTCATCCCTTTTCAGTATCATATATCACTGCAGCCATGTCATTTACATGTACATTACGGCAAGAATTCAAAAACACCCCTTTTTGCTTATATATGCACTATATACTGATAAAACATGATTCAATAAGAAGGCTTCAGGAGTGTCCTCCAATCCCAACTTCATCTCTGCAGAAGATCAGTAGATATGGCGAGGTGCACGTGTGAGCAGGCAGAAAGGCTTACGAAAGCGTCAGAGTCACAGAGAGAGACGTTTTGTCTGGAAGGAGTCCATTAAGAATGTAAAGAGCAGGGGGGTTAAACACCCGAGAACTCTGCCGTGACCCACAGAAGCGTATGTTCGTGACCTGCCAGGCAACTTTGGATCGCACCGCCTATCTACTTCCTCCGGTTCTGCGATGTGCACCCTTGGTGAGACTTGTCGAGGCACACTGTTTTCAGTCAGCGTGATGTGGGGGTGTATTACATCTGGCGCTACACTGGCGGAAATCACCCCTTGCACAGGCCCAGGCAGACACTGTGAGACTTCCATGTCCGCATGAAACTGTTGGAGACTTGTAACAGAGCTGTGAAGTTGTACGGTGCGAACAGGGTTGGAAATGGGCAGGAATGGAGAAGAAAGCAGTCGGCCTCAGAACACTCAAAATAAGCAGATTTTGGTCTTATCCCTCATTTTTCTTTAATTATAATGCAATTTAGATTGTTAACCATTTGGAGCCATTAGATTCAGTCACATGACAAACATGTTTCATCTCCAACGGTCACCTGAAGCAAAGTTCCTGCCATCATTACGTATGACATCGTCACAGTAATTTTGTACTAGATGTGTAGCCACTTTGATACAAGTATCAATATTGCTGCAGTTTGAGAGTTTGCCAAAAGGTTGTTTAGGCCCAATGTTGTTCCTGAAAAGTAGATTTCTACTGCACCGTGTACACAGTCCTACAGAGTACATGCATGCAATCAGGGCTGACACGCACTCCCACACAAACACATGAAAACAAATTTTAAGTTTCAATGAATGAGAACTATTGCATACATAATTTAAATGAATACAAAAGAAAGCCACCTAGCCTAACTCTGAGCTACGTCATGCCTGAACTGACATTGTTCTGCTCATTCGTGCTGATGTTTAACGTAAGTCAGCTGCATTTCACGGCGCAAACAGCCTTACCTTCATAGCTCGCTATTTTAATCCTGCTCGCATTAAAAAACATCACAATAGCACAGTTTGGGCAACAGGGCAACCAGTACTGGAGTACAAGGAATGGCCTGTTAGCTCACAGTGATACACTGTGAATGAGAAGTTCATTCTTGACGCGAGATGCTGGTAAAGTTCTGATATATGCTAAGTGAGCCTCTGAGTTGCTCCTGCTTTCGAGCGGCAGTTTCAGTTCAATTTAAATTGGAAATGCTAATCTGAATCCGGCACGTGCACGTACAGAGCGGCACCACGTCTTTGTGCTGTAATAATGCCTTGCAAAGATACGATTTAACAAATCCGTGTTAACACAACACCTGCCATATCCTGTAATTGATTGCTACAGGGCGAGCTGCAATCTTCCAGCCGGCCGTCCGCAGGTGTATTCCACCCTGTGCTTCACAGAGATGTGCCTGTGCTGCCCTTGGCACTGAAACAATCCCTCAGCCTCTTCTCAAGTGCCTAAAGGACTTAATGCTCTTACTGGGTTTTATATCAGAGAACACACTTGCTCCTCAAGCTAATCATAGCACTGGAATTTGATCAGTCTTAACAATGACCATTGTGCGCTCCTATTGAGAACCATACAAATTAGCTTCTGCGCTGGTGGCCGGTGGGACAATGTATTCTGCTGGCTTTATCACATCTTGCCCCGGCCTACCATTAATCTTGTGGACTGTATGGGATGAATTAATGCGCAGAGGGATTTGTAAGGCTATGGATATAGATTACATTGTCTAACAGTATATTTGAATTGGTCTCTGAATGTGATTCTTGTGGACTGAGATTAAATTCAGCTGATAAGAGTCTGCTGCAACAAACCACATTATTATTGCCCTTGTCAGTCTGTTGCGCATGGCAAAATGAAGCAGTGCTCCCATAATCCTGTTCATCTACAAGAGGTCTGCATCTCTGATTGAATTTCATGAGTACAGTTGGTGGGGATTGGCTGGAAAGTGATTGCTATTTTGCTTAATATGCTCTCTGCAGACTCCTGGCTGTCACCTTCCAACTCTTTTTTAGTCTTGGTTTCTCTCCTAATTCTGCCTCCTTCGCTTGTGAATGAACTGCTCAGTCATTTATGGACTATTCGCAACTGTTTAACCAAAACGCTGTTCACACTGAAAAGATTGGAGGCCATGAAGAAAGTATCATCCAGAGGAACGTCTCCCAATCAAACAGACTACCCACAGGGATGTCTAGACTGTGGCTGCTCTCTGTCCTCCCTCTCCGTTTTTCTACTGCATTACATCAGATTACTGTATCATAGCACAATTTCTCCTAATGCTCCCTGCACTGTAAAATCATCACTACAGTCTTTTATCTAATCCCGACCTAAAGTGATTTTTTTTTCCCCGCTCGTAATTGAAAATTATGTTCTTAAATGACTCTTTAAGCGTTGCACATTTTCTCCCGCACACTGAAAGCATTTTCCTCCCGCTTTTTTGACAGCCACATTAAGAGAAGTTAATGTGTCGTGTGCATTCCGAGCATCTGCACTCAGTGGAGGCAATTTCAAAACAGTCGCAGGCTGGAGAATCAGCACCCCTGGCTGCGGCCAGCGAGCAGTGTTCAGACCACTGCAACAGTTCGGCTTTTTTTTTTTTTTTTTCTGTTCACCTCTTTCACCCATGCTGGCACAGTGAGGACAACTGCTTGTAGCTTGTCGCGGTTACTGGCAGGCAGGTGTGTGCGCTACCAGCTCGGATGATTTTCCAAGCCAGGGAAACAAGAAAATAAATTAGCATTCAGCTCCAGGCCGTGCCACAATCACTGTGGAGCATCTCCAAAGAGAAGCATCCGCATTTAAGCTCGCATATTAATAAAGTGTAGTAATGATTCATCGGCGACTCTTCCCCTTCCCTCTCGCGCCACCTCTGCTCCCTTAAACGCCACCCGTTTGCTAAAACACACCAGAAACTGGTGGTGTCATGGCATACGAGGGGGGGGGGGGGGGGGGTAAGCTTGCTACTCGCCCCAATGAGCGAATGAATTTTTTATAAAGTGTCCCCAGAGGTTCATAAACATTGAGAGAGCGGGCAAGAAAGACTGAGTGAGCAACAGAGACAGGCAAGTGCGGGGCGATGGGGGTCCCATTTCAGGGTACTCGCAAGATGTTTTCCTTCATCAAGCATGCATGGACACCTGCTGTGGGTGAACTTACAGGGAGGTGGCAGCACTTGCTCCATAGCGGCTGTAAACAAGGCTGCGTCACTCAGTGTTTTTCAGCGCTTAGAGCTGACCCCGGCATCCATTTGGCCCTACTTTATGATTACCATAAATGCCTGGATTGCCTACATAAAAATGCGGAGCGGAGACGAGGGCCTCCGCTTCCATTAGTGGACGCTTTTTACTGGAAGGGGCAAGTGTGTCCCCAGGGTAAGGCCAAAACTCTCACTGTCCTCTGCAGTCTGTCAAATAGACGCTGTAATCAAGGACTGGGCTAAGTGGCTGCACTGATGGTGATGTTCATAAGATGATTATTCATGTGGAATACACTGAGTGTGTGTCAGAGAGGTAATAGGGGGAAGGAGTGTGTCTGTCCAAAGAGATCATCCTTGCAAAAACTAAAGCTCGATCAGAGACAACCATTTTCATGTTGCTAAACTCTTGAATATCCCCCAGCCAATCAGAAGCTGCAGAATGCACTCATGAAATTGATTAGTGGAGTTGTAATTGATGGCCTTCAGACAAAAAAAAAGGGCAAAAAAACACTTGGATTATATTATATGTAACTATCCCTTTGGTAACCATTTAAGACAAAAAAAAATTGCATAATGAATTTAAAAGCATATGTGAAGCTGTATGCCCTTTTGTTTTAAAGAATGGAAACTAGTGAAAGCAATAACATGAAAGCGGGAAGCTGTCCGCTATAGCACATGGGCCAATGTAATCCATGCCTCATAGATTTTTCAGGTCATTTAATCATTTGGGAGAATGAGTCCAACTCAGTTTTAATATAGCAATTGTGCAGAAATGTCCAGGCGGTGCATCGGGTTGTAAGGTCTTGCTGAGACAGTACATATAATAAAATTGCCTTGTCTTAGTCAGGGATTTGAGTTTCAATTTGATCTCATCCTGCTTCTTTTGGGAAAGCAACTTTTCTGGAGATAAACCCCAGCGACGAGTAAAAAAAATATGGAAATCCAAACAATAATTCAAAGGTTGCGTTGCATGCGAATTTGCAAGCCACTAGAAATGCATTCAAACGAGCCGGCAGAGCAAGCGTCGTGATTAGCATCGGCTGTGCAGAGAAGCGCACTCGCCTCTTCTTTAAGTGAAGAGATTAAAATGTGAAAGCAAGTCCCATAGGAACTCATAGGAAGCAGCACAATAATATATGCAAGGAGAGGAAGGGGGGGGGGGATCTATTATGAGAATGATGACAAGAGATCAATGTTGCCTCTTATTCCCAGTGACAGTCTGAAACTAATATACTCATTAGCGTTAATGCCACCGTGATATAAATTGAACTGGCTTTATTTTTAATAGTCCTGCGACTGTCTGCATTGGGTAAGGAGTGGTATTCACCGAGCCGAATCTGTCAGGTGTCCTTGGGCATCGGTGGCTAACAGTGGGGTGAAATTGGATAGCTATTGTGAAAATTGTGGAGGGAATTGTGCTATATTGTACAGCGTAAAAATACCTGTATTTTGTGCAGCCGTGTCCTCACTTTGAATTACCGTAGGTGGATGGTGGTGCACAGAGAGAGCATTTTGACAAGCAAGAAGAACATCTCATTTCGCCAGTTTACCTTCACCACGCCGTGCGTCTTAATACAGATTTAGCAGTTAAGCTTCAGGTCACTGCCAAATCTGAAGATTAATTAAATTTGTCCTTTTTTTTTTTAGAATTCAGTCACTGAGCTGTTATTCTTCCAGACAAAAAAAACCAGTGTTTTTCTTTCCAGTAATGGTCCCTCAAACAAAGCAGAATGCTCAGTGTGGGTTTTATTCCTGCATAAAAGCCCCCCTTAGAAAGCCCAGTTACTGTCAGTAACTATCCAAGCAATTAGCAAGCTTAAAACACCTTTCCTGTTAAGGGGGCTCAGCAGCAGTCAGCTACAGCTATAGTGCAGTAATATGCGTGACTGCTGACAATGCACATCATCCATTGTCACAGTCAAGTGCTCAAAACATACCCTAGACTCAGATGATGGACTATTCTGTTTGCAACTATCATTGTTTTTATATATTAAACATTAATATTTTAGATTTTGTTACATACAAGGTTCTAATTAAAAGGAGGAAAATAATCAAATATCAGTAAGTGCCCTTTATTTGTCAAGTATATAATTCAAAGCCATGTGGTCATAATATATAAACTATGTATTCACTGGATTGACAGGAAGCATGCTATATTGTGATATGCATCGTTATCTGGATATTAAAATAACCAATATTGGGAGAGTTTGGTCATATTGTTAGTAACAGTTACTACAGTAAAAGTTACTAACTACTGTTTTACTGGCTATATGTAACATTAATCACACCTTTTGTTCAATGTAATTTTAAAGTAAATAATGTCTCAACACATCTTTCAGAGGGTTACTTGCTGAACGCTCATGCGGTCAAGACTTTTTTCTGACACTTTGCACGACCGCGTGTTACCACACAACCACGTGTTCTTTGTTAATCGTTTAAAACACAAGATGTGGTCCGAAGGAGTGTTGGGATGCCAAAAAAAAAAAAAAAAAACACTGCTGGGAGGACAAACAGCTAAGCTGCTGAGGCTGGGAAGTTTTTCACAGCTGCTGCTGGCTAACAGCAACAACAAAGCCAGGAGCTGGGATTAAACAGTGTGTGCCACAGACTAGAGCTGACTTTTAATGAGTGAATGCAATTTCCTGCATTTTTCAGGTATGTATTGGTAATATGACGGACAGTCCGTTGCAACGTTGGTGATGAACCGTCCTAATTGTGGCCAATTCTGCACGCCACTAGCACGATTTACCGCACAGTTCATTGCTAACGTTTCCAATGAGCTCCCTTCATTTATACTTGCTGAGCTGGCTGACTATCTTTTTATTTAACAGACGTTCAAATATAATCAGGCTTATAATTAGAAACGAGGCACAGATAAGAGGGGCAAGCCAAGGTTTGAGCAAAAGTGTGAATAATCAAGGTGTTCAGTTGGAACATCAAAACAGCAACAGCATATAAAAAAGACAAATATTTATATGCATTAGTTTTTGCTTAATTTGAGGGCTGCATCTTTCTGTCAACCTTTTTGACAGTGGAAGTAACTGAGTCATTTGTGCGCGCTGAACAATCACCATCCTCAAACACGCTCTGAATGTCCACAGGAGCAAAGCATTGTATGAATGTATTCCTCCCCGTTATTGCAAGTTTGACTTTTGTGTTTAGACAGACTGTTGCTTTGAGAAGCTTCCGGAACAGAGCGAGTGACCGCCGGGACCCGTAACCCCCTGCAGCTTTTGCCAGCCCAAGACAAATAGTGTATAGTCACACCTTCTGACAGAGAAAAAGCATGTCACCAGATTCCACTGCCGGTTCAGTTACACGGGGCCGGCTTACCGATCGATACGAGCCTGCCAATGACAATGTCTGTGTTAATGCCTCAGCCCGCTGCTGCATTCTCCCGCAAAAAGCCATTTTTGGCAACCCCCCCCCCCCCCTCTAATTACAAATGCATTCTTTGTTTTCTCTCTGTCCATTCTCTGCAACAAGCTTACAACAAGGCCTAAAACGCTTTCATTCCCTCATTTCGCTTACTGCCAATGAATTGATGAAATATTCATTCAGCTTCGCAAAGACAGCCAAGTCTTGAGTTTTGAGTCGGACGAGTGCTAATACTCAGATGAGGGCTTTTGTAATTGCGTGCTTCCTGCTGCATCACAATCGTGCGCCCGCGTCTGACTAATGGCAGTTGTGTCCGAGTCAGCCACCCGCACACCTGGGCTTGCGCGGGGCGGGCGGAGGGAGGGTGGAGAAATTAAGAACAAAAGAAAGATGGAAGACGCACGAGGGGAGAACAGAAGGGAACAAAGAGGAGAAGAGAAAGAGGAAAGGAATACATTTCTGCGGTGATGAATTATTCAGTCGTCTCAGAGAAGCAACCACATTATTGGTGCTGTTGTGCTCTTCCGTCTTCGATTCTGACTTTGTCTTTTTTTTTTTTTGAGAATTTTTCACTTGCGATGCAATAAGACTTAATCTTTCATGGGCTGGTTGTGTTTCATGACCCCAGAACGAGAAATGAAAGTCTCTGTAGAAACCGAAGTGAAAGCCCGTTGTCACGACGAGAACTTCGAATTTCAATGAATATATACAATTTTAGAGAACCGCAGCCTATTTAATAACCCATGAAACTGATTCTGGACTAATAATCAGAATAATAATCTTAGCTGTTTGATCTGTGTGAAAGATGCCTTTAATGTTGTTCGTCTCGGCCGGTGATTGACAGGTGGGGTCTCTTCGCTCTGCCCTTTGATCAGCGGCAGGCTGACAAGTTGCAGCGCACCCTGATCATCCCCCGAGCGACAAATAAATGCACACACACGCACATGTTTGGTTTCTATGGCAGCCGGGTTTTTTTTTTTTTTTTTTTTCCTTTTCGTGACACAAACCAATCAAATATTGAATGTTTTCGGATCTTCGTGTCCTGTATTATTCACGCGCAACCCTGTGCTGCAGTTCATACTTTTTTTTATCAATATCAAAAGCAATAGGGAACAAGGTGAAGAAAAATCACTCTGCCACAAAGCCCCCAGCCCTCCACTGCTGCATCCAGCAGGCTTTGTGTTCACCACCTCAGCTGTGAGCTTGTGTTTGTCTGACGGAGCTGTGCCGGCGGAGAGGAACTGCACGTTAGAGGGTGTCTTTTTTTTTTTTTTGAATGTTTGCACGCTACCGTGTGCATACACACATTCTCAGTGAAATTACATTTATTTGGATCAAATAAAGACGATTATATTGACTTTAAAGGCTCATGCATGCCCCTGTTTGTAATCTCAACATGAACAAATAACTAACTAATGATAGCAGGGCGTGTGTTGCACGCACTGCGTGTTTTGGAACTCACAGACACACTGTAAGCACGAGGTGTACACTCTCGGCAGATGGAGTTTCAGTGGACTTTAATAATGGCCAATCACTTCAGCTCCTGTCATCGCCTTTAAGTGCTGCAGACAGTTCGCTAATGGGCTGAGAGGAGAGTCCAGGCCAGCTTCTCCCGAGATGAAAGTCTTCTTGTCACAAAGCACACGTATGTACAGTACGCTCGAGCTAAATTAGTGCATCGATGGAGAATTAATTGGCAGCTATCCTGAAGAACAATTAATCGTTTAAGTCAGTTTTCCAGCAGAAATAGAAAACAGCCCCTCGTTAAAGCTGCTTTCTGGATGTCTTGTGTGACTGTTTGCTGAATATCTTTGGATTTTGGACTGTCAGGCAAAAACAAGCTACCACTTAGGCATCACTTTGGAGTTTGGGGAACTGTGACAGGCCTCTTTTTCTTTTTTTTTTCCAACATAAAGACCAAACTATTAATCCATTAATTTGCAGATTAATGAAGATGATTGTTAGTTGCAGCACAGCAGTACAGATGAAACATGATTATATGCTCACAAAGGCCAATGACTCAGTGTGAGCTGAGTTCGTCTTTTAGGTTATGTAGTAGCATTTAGTGCAACAACTGCCTGTATTTGTGTAAATATATATATATTTTTAATACTCGTGCTCGTCCTGCAGCTGCTGCTTCTCAGCTCGTTCCTCAGGAAAACGGCATTGCTGCATTTGCGCTTCCACTTTTGCACCTGCAAGAAAATCCCGCACCGTAAATACTACTACCATCTTAGCTGCGCCTCCACCGCGAACATGTTTATGGCTCCCGCCTGCTATGCGCTTTATGGCGCACCACAGGTGTTGAGCATGTGAACGCTGCATGGACTTCATTACCGGTGCAAAAAGGCTCGTGTCTGGAGAGCTTCTTGTGCTGAGGTAGAAACAGCTGATTCCTTTGTCACTTGGCAAAGCAGAGAAAGTGGGCCAGTGGTTGTATAAAGAGAAGAGGGGAGGAAGAGGACACACAGAAGGAGAGATCTTAGAGAGAGAGAGACACACACACACACACACGCATATTCCTTCAAAACAGAATTTTGATGCTCACGATACAAAGCCTAGTTAATTTTACAGTTGGATTGGGCGTACCTGTTCTTCAGCATTAATGATGATGTTATGGTAGAGTTTTAGAGACTCCTAAAGATTAAAGACTTTCTTTGTAGCTCTGCAGATTTTGTATACCACCTGCTGGCAATCTCTCTGCAAGCTCATTTTGCGGGAGCTGCTCATTAAATTTATGAATGCTTGAAGGAAGCCGGATTTTCTATTCTCTCCATCTGTATTTTTGTCCATATGGGATGAAGTGCTCAGCAAGTTCTTTTCTCTCGCCTCTCTCATTCCTCCTGACGTCACTCTGCTCTGCTTTTCTTTACTCCGAGAGTGTGCTGAGAAAGCGACACATGCATACGTCAGCTGCCGAGTCTGTCTCCTCTGAATTCGTCCACGCAGCTGTAGCCCAACTGAGGATGTGGGGCATATTTTCACTTCATCCTTTTCTTTCTGTTCCCCGCGCTGCCGCCAGAGAGCGAGGGCGGAGCTGGAGAGGTAGAAGTCAAGGGTGGGAGCGCGTTGGAAAGGTCATTGCCACACCATTAGCTACACCGAGTGCAGGAGGGAGTGATAAATAAAGAAATAGACAAATAAAAATAGGCCCAGGTAGTTAGCGGCGTAATGAGACAGCTGCGCCCATAAGCAATCGATGAGCTCCAGAGACAGTAATCACTACAGCTTCCTTAACAGTGTTTTAATTGGATGTCAGTCATTTACACTCCTGCTGCAACAACCCACCTCGACCAGCTCTGTGTGCGTGTGCGAGAAAGAGAAAGTGATCGAGGTGTGTCTGCAAACCTGTGCCCCTCAGTACGCTGGATAATTACATAATGTGTCCTTTGCATCCGTGTGTGCATGGATATGCGTCAGTGTGTGTGTGTGTGGGAGCACTCACTAGTCATTAGCATTGATTTTTCCAGGAGGGGCCTCTCCTCTCTCAACACGCAACCCCCACACCCCTCCACGCCCTCCCCCCGTTGCTCTCTTGCGTGCAAATAGCTGTAATTTTGCTCTCACGGTCTTGGCCACCATGGGCTCTGGCCTCCCGCGGTGTAAAAGATGGCAGTCATCGATCGGGGCATCTGGACGCCTGCCCCGCCCCGCCCACCCCTCCTCCCCCGCTGAAGGATCCCTCTGTCGATGGGAATCTCAGGTAAGTTACGAGCACGCCTGCACGGCTTCCAATTAACGGAGAGACTCGATGCCAGCCAGCGCCTCCCCGCCTCCCAGCGCATTTGTCAGCTGTTCGCATTGAACAGCGCAGCCACACTTAGCTTCTGAAGGCCTTTTAGAACTATCAGCAACAGACATAAGTGTTTTCAAGCACTATGAGTCTGGAGGAGGGTGCGTTTTTGTATGTATGTCACAAGTGAGGTGTTTTCAGCGAGGAGTGACGACTCAGTGACAGGCTCTAGTTTCCATTTCTCAAAAAACACCTCTTTCACCTTGGACGGCGATTATCATTCACAACCACCGTGACGGTATAATCATAAAAAAATAATTGTCTGGCCTTTTTTCTATGGAACACCCTATCATGAATGCGCAGCCTATTGCTTTAGACGTGATTGCTCAGGAGTAATCGGACTCATAACCAGTCTCGCCCAGACAGGGTACCATTTCCTGCAAAGTCACTGGGTGGAAGGAATAATACTAAATGTGGCTGTCCCTGCTGAGCTCAAACCCCGGTTGCTGTTTCTGTGCTGCCTGGCAAAGTCATTATTTGAAGTCTGCGGTGATTAAATATTGAGTGACATGAGAGATGCTGGATTGAATCAAGTTCATTATGTTAGACACCACCTCTGTGCCAGCCAGGTCTGTCTCTCCCCAACATGCGCACATGCTCTGAACATTTGTGCACACCAACCCCACCTCAGCCAGGCGGCCAATCACAACCTTTAATCGGCTAATTAACATAGAAAACATCAACTAGTTCGTTAGATCATATCCACATCCTCTCTGGAGAATATATGCATAAAATGGCTGTTAAAACAAAACTGGCTTTAAAAAAAAGGACCAGAATTAATCAGACAAAGACAACAAACAGCCGAGCAAGAAAATGAGGAAAAGTAATAATAAAAAGCTTCACAGCTGTGTGCCTCCAAAACTGAAACTCTGGCCGCTCTCGCTGCAATTAATATTCCAAGACCACGGCTCAACTGCCACCGATTATTTCAAGTGCCATTGTTTTTTCACTACCACTGAAGAGGCTTAATCATCTTAATGTTTTAGGCAGAAGCAGTGAGAAGCTTGACATTTTGTTTTTTTTTATTTCCTTCAATGTAATAGGGTCAGAAATGTTTGCAAGCCTGAGCACATTAGGACCTGATTATTCCAATTTTCTCCCATCTCTGTACCCAATCCTACGTCTTCCCCTCCTCCCCCTCCCTACATACACCCAGCGAATCTGTCATCTTGCCAGGCAGCTGTTTTTTGGCAGGTTTTCTTGCCTCCTCCTCCTCTTTTCTCTTTCTTCTCTCCCCCCCTCCCCCCCTCAGGCACTAAGCCCACCGGGCCCAGTGGGGAAGATCTAGCAATCCGCGTAATGTGAGCATAATAACACCAACAAAACATCTCATTCCACGTCTAATTCAGTGTCGCGGCTGGGCCGCCGTGTGTGGGATGGTAGACAAACCTCTCTGCCTTCTCTCACCACCACAGCCTGTGACTGGCTTTCTCTCAATAGTTTTTTATGGAAACAAAACAGATTGGATGCACGCAGCTATACCTTGGACTTCAAACAAGACAAAACCCACCGTGATTCTTAGTTTTGAACAGCATCCCATCAGTACCGTTTCTGTGACCCTTCTTGGCGAAATGACGCTGCAAATATAAAATCTACCTGATTTCAGAGGCATTTTTGGTTATTGCATTATGAGAAAAGCCGGTGGCATTGTAATCAAAGGCTTTTATTCCTTCTCTTTCTGAATTCCAGCCCATGGGGTCCTGATTTCATCAGCTATATTACAGCTCTCATTACTTCAGGAAGAAAAAAAAACCCCACAGTGGCCCACATTTTAAGTCACTGCTCTCTTTATGAGCTTCTTTTGCCTTCAGCATTGATATCATCAGGGTTTTTTTTTATTGCATCTTTATTGTCCATTTCCCTTGTAGTCAAAGCATTTGAATTGAAGATTTCGATTCCCGTGGCTTTTGCCTGACTGGAGGTCAGCTTACTACAAAGCTCTGCACTTATCACGAGTCATCATTTGTTGATAATTTGTGCGCATTAATTAGTAATTAGTACCCTTGAATTAATAATTTGTGCCCTTAAATTACGTAATTTGTTCCCAGAATGTGACAATTAGTGCCTATTAAGTATTCAAAATATAAATAGTAAAAAAAAAGAAAATGCTTTGTGGTCAGTCAGTCAAGTCAAGTCAGTTCAGCACATTTAAAACCAACAGCAGTTGACCCAAAGCGCTTTAAAGTCAAGGCAATGTGCCTCAATGCATGTATGCATGATTAGAGAAATAAAAGATACAGAGGGAAAATTAAAAGGCGAAGGCAAGACTCAATGATAAAAGATGGATGCAGAAAGGCTGAAATGCATGAGTTTTAAAAACATATGCACGTGTACACACTGGCACAAAATCAGGAAAATCGTGATCTTTATAATCGAATGGAGACGAGGATTTAAGAAAGATAAGCCTCCCGCCGGCCCTCCATCCCTTCCCCTCTCGTTGTCAATCATTCTCATTCATCAGCGAAAACTTTGTTAGCGCTGTCACCTGAAGAGCTCACATTTCCAAGGCCCTAATTAAATCTCAAGCCCAAACGCTAATTATCCAGCAAAAGTAGAAATTCCCCTCACCTCCCAGTGTGCCACAGTCAAATCCCTGAAAACACACACACACACATACACGCGCCCACAAACGCTACTTCCCTTCCTGTCCCGGGTTGTCATGGCAGCTCAGAAAAACATAAGGTGTCTGGAGGAGGCGTGCACCCGGTGTGCTCTCTCTGCAGTCGACCGAAAACAAAGCCACTTAACATTGTCAACACAG
Organism: Chelmon rostratus; assembly: GCF_017976325.1. Taxonomy (NCBI): domain Eukaryota; kingdom Metazoa; phylum Chordata; class Actinopteri; order Chaetodontiformes; family Chaetodontidae; genus Chelmon; species Chelmon rostratus. The sequence goes on along the minus strand of NC_055680.1, from coordinate 9,133,678 downwards.
GTGACAATCACATGAAAAGATCAGCCACTTGCGAAGGCACCCGGGGGTGGGTTTTCAGAATGCAGTACAGTTAGACTGCACTGCACGTTCTGCTTTAATAGAGCCCTCAACCATCATGGCTCTCCTCAGGCCTCATGCACAAATGTCAAGCAATGGCTGCTGATGTTTTCTTTTCTTTTTTTTTAGATCAACAAACCCAAGGTCGGTCAGAAAGATTCTGTTGTGATAGAGGCTCCTTCAAATTGGCTTCCCTGCCTCAGTGAGAAAGCAATTCCATTTTGGGCAGCATTGGGGGGAAAAAAAGAGAGAAGTAAAGAGTAAATGAACAGCAGTTGCCTAATTTCCCACAGCCGTTTCTTTGTTTGCATGTTATTAAGGCCAAAGCCACGCAAACTCAGCAGGTAACTCCTCCACTGAATCTGTTTCTGACCGCTGATCTGACAGCACGGTTTCCATCGCGCTCTCCGCTATTTCTTCCCATGCATTTGAATTTTAAGCAGGACCAGGTTTTGTACTCCAAAGACAGCTTAATTGCCCAAATAACATATTGATGCATTTCCAGCTTGCACCACAGCTGTGGCCACTGGGCAGTAAACAGCAGTTAGCAGCGGAAATAGCAGATATTAGCGGCAATCGCGCTTAGATTTATGGAGATGTCTTTTTATGGGTCACTGTTTTGTTGGCAATCAGGGACTTACATGCGACAATCAATACCCCGGTCATAACTGTCCATTAAACATAAAGCTACAGCCGAGCGCAAGGACTGAAAGCAGTGGGAAACACCTAGCCTGGCTCCATGTGAAGGTCAGAAAATCCTCTTGGCTGTACGCCTGAAACAAACGAGTTACAACAAGCTTTAGAGGTGCACAGAGCCAGGTTCCTTGTTCCCCCCTTTTTCTAGTCTTTAAGCTAAGCTAAGCTAACCGGATGCTGGCTTGCACTGAATGCGATGAGTGTCGCATTGATCGTCTCGTTCAGCTCCCTGCAAGAAAGAGAACTTTCAACTGAGACCATTACTCTCGACAAAAACTTCTCTGTTAATAGACAACAGCACTTCAACTAACTGTGCCACTTTGGATTATTAACAGCGAAGCTCATGCATAGTTAATTGGGCTGTGCACATAGGTTTATATGTATGCCTGTGTGCGTATCAGCAACCCTGATTCTTAATTTCTGGCGCAATTAACAGCTCACTACCTTGTTGTGGCACAGGGCACCTGGAGGGAAGAGAGTCCTCGAGAGAAGGCTCAAAGGGTCCCTTCAACTGCTGCATACTAATTCACATCCACGTTTTCACTCTGTCCTCCTCTCCATATTCTGTCCAGGTCGTCACACTTATGCCATATTCTCTGCCATTATTTTCTTACTCTCTAAGTGCACTACATTCCTCTCTCCCTCTTCTATTCCTTTCCTCCTCTCAGCATTTATGGGTCTTTTTCATCAGTTGTGTCCCACGGCCTCTCAGTGTGATCGTCCCCTGTTCACTCCTCTGTTTGCCCTTGCACAAAAGGGCTTGGATGCATGTTTTAAATAGCCAATCAGGCTTTCAAGTCTGTGAATAGCTTTGGACAAAAGCCAGTCGTACCACCGTGTAAACGTGGCAATCAGAGTCATTCAGAACAACTCGAGGCTGCCTCACAGGGAGGCAACAGTGGCGTTAATGTGACAGGGATTTCTGCATTAACGGTTGATCAGCACAGTGCCTTAGTAGCACACCAATATGGACCCATTGTACTGAGATTGTACAAACTGAATATGACAATTGGCTTAATCTTGACATAGCTTGTAAATTACGTCAGATTTCCGAGTACCTGAGCAGCCCCCGGGAAAACAGGACATCTCACAAAATCAGAAATGAGAAATAAAATGATTGTTGATTGTGGCTTTCCTTCGAGACTGCAACACCAGATCTGGTGTAACCCTAACCCGAATAAATGGTGCTGTCAAAGTGTTCATACATTAGAGAATGTGCACTGTCCAAGGTCCTGAAACTCCCCTCAGTGAGCCCCGGGTACACAGCTCAGCACATGCAGTTTTATTTTGGGGTACATCTCGTTTTTCTTCCAGATATTTCATATCCTCACATGACCTGGGAATCGATCAGGTAAGGACATTTCATTTCTCTAATGAGGGCAGAGGGGAGAGAAGGCTTCCCGTAGGAGGCTTCAGTGAGGACGAAATATGAGGGCTTCTGATTCAAAACGGCCTCCATTTCTACACACACGCGCACACACACACACACACACACACACACACACACACACACACACACACACACACACACACACACACACACACACACACACACACACACACACACACACACACACACACACACACAGTTGAGGTTTATTGCCATGGACAAGAAAAATGCCAGCACCACCGTTTTTCATTCATTATCTCACAAAAGAAAAGAGAAATTAAGAGAGTATATGACCTAAATGTAGGTCTGGATTCTAAGATAGACAATATGAAGCATCCAACATGTTCTCACATTTCCTTATGAGAAGCATTGCTCCATTAACGTGCTCTTGGCTCACTTTCAGGGGAGGTCAGTGAATAACAGTTTTCCTTCGGGCCATTATCATAATAGGGGTTCACTGCTTTGTCCGGTTCCCGCAATGAAATCATTTTATTTTGCCCTATCTGTGTCATTTATATCCAGTGAAGAGAAGCAATCAATCACTGGACACGGGAATGAAACACCAACTGCGATCAAAGCTTTTTCTCCCCCCCAAAAAATGGTTGCTATTGCCAACGATTTCTCAAGATTGTAAACCCGACTCGTCAGACTCTGGATTATTATTCAATTATTCATTTTAAAAGGAAATAAAAAAAATAAATGAATGTAGATGCAAATTATTGCGAGGGAAAGTCTTTGCTAGTAACAGCAATTTGCTAGAGGCCAAATTAATTTAGTCTCTCCTAACTCTTTTTAAGTATCACCTTTAAAACCACTCCATGACTATAATGTGAAATTCTAACATAGCCCCATGAATGTATGTGTGGAAAAATCTGACTTTTTTTTATTGTATCTTGCATTTGTTTTTACATTATTCCCAGTATCACCACTTCCAACCCTGGTCTTCCAGCTTTCTCTCACAGCTCAGCAACTATCCACATGCCACAATCATTTCAATCACCAGGAACAGAGCAATAAAACCTTGCAGAAGTTATTGATGCATGGCTGCCATTGGGTGTAAAACATCACAGTTTAACTTTCTAAGCTGTCATCGGGGAAACTGCATGTCAAACACTGATTTCTTGCTACATTTCATTTCAAAGGACAATGTGCATGGGGGTAGTAATTTACTCATCTTTTGCGGAAGGGCATCCTACATAACCCCAACAGCGACGTCACTTTATCCGTGCAAACAGAAACTCTGAGGCAACATGACGCCACAGAGCAGTCGCAAGCCACGCTGACATGTTGTCCAGCTGCGCTGTTGTCATCGGTAACTGACGTCGCTCCAGATGACGCTTGACTGGGAAGGACATCTCATTTCACAAAGTACACGGTGTCTTTCCTCGTGTCTTAACTAGAAGGAGATGTAAAGCAAGGCATGAGGCTGAACTGAGGAAAAGTACTGTGAATGTGTGGCATTGCTGCAGCTGTCCACTGTGCTGAACCAGCTATTTCCCACTGAGTCCCACTGAGAAAATATGCATTTAATTAACGACCACAGAATGTCCTGGTAATAGGTTAAAGCAGGAATTCAGGATTTTATTAACTTAGAGCTGCAATATGTAAAGAAAGACCATGTGCAATCCTAGATTAACTCTCAAGTATGTTGTAAAACCATACGTTTATGTCGTTGGAAAATGAAACTGAACAGGAGATTGAAGGATTTTTTCTTGGAAACTGGCTTCCTTCTTGGATATTTTTACAATGTGCCAAACTTAAAAAAACTGACTTTCTCCTTGCAAACTTCATATCCCCACTTGAAAGTCCTTTCTGTAAGTTTCAAAGTGCTTGCACTTGCAGTGTTATTTGAGGTCTGTTCATGGACCTAAATGTAATGCTGTCAGCGGTGGCCCCACGCTCTGTGGACAAACTCCGAGCGCTTTCATATTGCGCCGTTCCCAGAGTCCTATGTGTCGTTTCAGATCGCCTCTCTCCACCGCTGAAATAGAAACCTCGTGTGCAGCCCGTACATGGCTCGGGTCACGGGTTGCCCCTCGTTTTCTGAGCAGATTCATATCTTGGCGTTGCCCCTCCTGAGATACTGCTTGCCCACTCCGCTGTGAGGAGCCTCTCCCTGTCCCTACCGTTTGACCTCCCTTTCATTACGCCCTGACTCGCAAATGTCTCCCTGCTCAGGGTGCAGGCTACGAGGGTGGAGATCCACACCCCTGCCACGTGACCTCTTCACCCCATCACTCCTCCCTCATTAGGGGAGAGGATATACTTGCTATCAGTGGCGTAATATGGTGGACCTAACACTCTGTTAAATGGAACCGCATGGAGCCCATTGTTCAAACACATCATCAATCGTGCACTGTTAGTTCTCCTGAGTTTAACTCGCAGCAATGTGCTGAATGGGCACCCAGCCTAACCCTATAATCCTCTCACAATGCACCATGCAACACTTCCTACATTCCCCCATCCCTGCTCGTGTTTAATATCAAACAACGTTTTATTTGTGTTGCAGCGTAAGGTGCACTAACTGCAACACACTGCTACAATTCACATCACCCGGCCTACTTATGTGAGGAGAAATATCCACCTTCATTATGCATAGGACTCTTGACAATCCCCTCCTAGGATTAGGTACGTGTGTGACAGTGAGGGTGCAAGCAGACAGGCAGGGCTCCGCCGAAAATGGGGAATGAGAAAAATATGCAAGGTTATACATTTTCCGCCCCCCATGCTCTCTATCTTATGCCCCCCCGCCCTACCAGTGTATCATACATTAAACTGTAAGTAATGACAGAGCTGAAGTATATTCTAGTCAGCGATAATAAGAAAGCCTCAGGGATTTTTTTGAAGATCTGCGTGCACAAGCATAGGAAAATGTTGAGGCGACCCGCGATGCATCTTGCCCTTTTCGGGTTTTTTCACTCCCGGCCGCTGTTGAGCGGTCACCGATGCGTGATGGGGCAGCGCATCCTTGTGTAATGTAATGACAAAATATCTGCGACTTTTTTTTTTTGTTGCGACAGGACTGCTCGAGCAGCTGTGGCACATCAGTGCTGATGGCTAACGGGAGAGGCTGAACGGGAGAGGCTGATTTGTCATTTCTTGTACTTTCCACACAAATAAAATTCAATCTGTGTAACCTGAGTGCCTAACTAAACTCAGATGTACTGCATATACTGATAGTCTGAACTCCTTTACAGAATGTTTTGCAAGATCCTATGCGAATGCGTCCACTTTTCACTTCCATTGTAGAGTTATGATACAAGCCACACTGAAAGAAGGATAATTCTTGCCGATAAAATTAATTAGGTTCACATGATTTTGACTGATTTTGTCTGAAAAGTACATTTTCGACACAAGTCATATCAGTCAGACTGGAGGAAATGGATTTCTCTGCAAAAGCTATGGGAACCTTTCATGTTCCCTCTAAGTGAAAATTAAAATCTTGTATTTTAACACCTTGTTAGGATTCTGCCTATAGATTAACATTTTCTTCCTCATTATCACTGCATAGATGCTGTCTCTCTTCACAGCTCTGAGCGTGAGAGATTTCATTAAAGTAGCTGCTTAATTATGTAGGTGTTGAAATTTAATTAATGAAAGGGTAGAGCAACTCCATTACTCTGACACATTTTTGACGCTTACCGAGAAAAAGAAAGATATCTCGTTTTAGAAGAGCAATGTCCCTTGAAGATGTCTTTTCTTTTTTCCCTGCCCGTGTCTAGCCTATAGTACCTGTCTTTTCGGTTGCTAAGCTTACACCTCGCCATCGATCATCCCTGGAAGTGTCAGAAGAGTTGACAGCAAGATTCTGCTATCCCCAAGCCTCACAGTCTCCCTCAACACAAAAAAAGAAATAAAAAAAGACCAGTGACAGAGAGTAAAAGCCATCCTTTCTGCTGATGTACACTTCTGAACAATTTTTCCATGGATTCTGCATTGAATAAGAATTTTACACAGCCTCCCTGCTCTCCATGCACACGCTGCCTTCATCAAATGAGATAAAGAAGCACCACAGCTGATAACGTTGCAGACAAGCGCGAGAACTATGTCTCCATTTGTCATGCTTCTCAGTGCAGGAAATCAGTTCGAACTGGCCCAAAATACTGGTGGGGCGACACATGTTGGTCCTACTTAATGTCGTTTCTCAGCTTTCCTAACTTAGGAAATTACTCATATCTATTTGGGAGAGCTGCAGATGTGAGTTAACCTGTACAAATGTTCATCGATGACAATGAGGTTGATAAAAAAAATACAGTTTTGGCAAAAAATAAATCATTTTCATGGCTGGCTTTGTGTGGGATGCGAGGGAGAGCGCATTCTCTCCATAGACAGAGGTACTCCCAAACTTACAGCCACTGGGGGGTAAAAAAATGCAGCTTTGCAACAGTGATGATTACAACTAATAATTTCACTCACGATAAATCAAACTCGCTCAACAGTGCCTCAGCTAACCTGCAAATTCATTCACACTCTCAAGCGGCTTCATGCAAATAGTGGATTAACTCTTTATCTATTTAAAATTACATATGTGGGGCTCTAATGGTTGCGAGATACATCTTCATATTGTTATGGTGTAAATTTTTCGACACGCCGAAAGGGCACATAAATTAACGAAGAGAGCTGCTGAAAGGGGACAGCAGAAGACAGATCACAGCAACATTACTGCTGCATGTGCAATAATGCACAATATGTGAATGAAGATGTGTTCTAATTAAAGCTATTAAAATAATGTGGGATATGTCATGTAGCCGAGTCAAGGAACCTACTATTTTAAATTCTGTGTACATTTATTTTTTTAAACCACAGGAGCGGCTGTATGTGTGTGCTTATCATCCACTAGGCAAATGGCTTATTGGTAGATGTTGTTATAAGATTTAAGATACTGTTTGCATTCATTAGCAACATATTTTTACAGTTATAAGCTCGGCTGAGGAGTTACCTTCAATATACTGTATGTGTCCTCTACGCAGACGAGTGCTCACTCTCTGCAGCCTTTCTCTCTGGTGAAATAATAAATCCTGAATTGGAATATTTTTAGTTTTTGGTTGAAGCTTTCAAGGAGCAATTCTAAGGCACTTGATGTCTACAGGCCCTGATCGACTTAGTTTGCAAACATAGTTATGCTTTATACATGCACTGCATGCTGTGTCGGCTGGACTGAGTCAATAAAGGATCCTGGATCAGGATGTCAGATTGAACAAAGTTAGAGAGATACTTGTCTGTTCCAAAAAAGAAACTAAAATCGGCATTTCTTTCAGAAGGCTTCTCTAATCCAGCGGCTCGTGTGCAGGAAGCCTTGCACAGTGGCACACACAAATACAAACACACACACCGGGATCCAACCCCAGGTGCGTTCTCATCTTCCCAGCAGGTGCCTGACTGGCCAAGTGCCCTGGCGCCTCCCTCAGAGAAACACTGTGTCTCTCACAGTGTACTGAAGTGACCTCCCTCCCTTCCCTTAAGCTGGAAGCCCAGAACAATGTGAACCACATAGCAACAGAACTTTGACATCTTTAGCACAGAAAGTACAACTTCTTCAAAGTTGGCCCTCTGAAGAAATTTGCTGTGCTGCTGCTGCAGCAGGCATGTACCCTGTATCCAGGTGTAGGATTACACAGGTGACTAATCCATCTGAAAGCTGGTGCATGGCGGGCTCCATGGGCATGTTCAGTCACAGAATCATTCACTCACAAGCCCTCTTTAGTGCACATCAGAGAAAGCTCCGGGTCAGCATTTGCCACAGCAGGTTTCGCCTGCATCCCCGTCCCTCAGCCCGCACGTCCAGCCATGCCAGTAAATGGCTATTACACAATCTGTGGCACCGCGATCTCCGAGAGACGGAGACAGAGGCAAAGGGACCGGGGGCACGCCGGTGTGTGTCAGGGAGCGAGAGAGCCGGATTGGAAGACGACGAGACTAAAATGAAATAACAAAGTTGGTGGCTTTCCAGCTTCACTGTGGGATGTTCATATAGTATTAAACCATAGACGGCCCTAAGTGCAGCAGCTCCAGCCGAACGGTCAGCTCAGCCGAGCCGATGCCACAGACACCCTTTGATGTTGGTGTGTGGGGGGGTGGGGGCAGAGGGAAGGGAAGGAGCGGGGAGGGGGGGATGAAGAGAGAGAGGGTGGTGAGGGTGGGCAGACCGCAGCTGTTTTGGCCTCTCCACTGTCACAGCTGACACGGCGAGAGCCAACAATAATTCTTCTCTGCAGTTCTGCACTACAACCCTCAGCCACCCCCACGCCAGCCACCTTCCCCAACCTCCTTCCCGCCCTCCCGCCCGCTGGGATGGATGCCCACCTGCCCAACCAAATTGAATGCGCACACATATAAATACACTAGCAAGGGGAAGCAAAAAAAAAAGACTAACTGAAGCATAAAAAGAGTGGCTGTCTCATTGAATGATCTTCTGAGTCAGTCTCATACAAGTGCACAAGCCGTCAGCGTGGAAATGCAATCACTGTAAAACACTGCAGGATAATAGAAGAGTGAGAATAGGGTTAGTTGATTTCCTGCATTCAAGTCAATGGATAGTATTGAATGATTTGCGAGCCCACATCCCTCAGAAAGCACTTAGACATTCAGTAACAGCACTGCAGCGGCCTTGTCAGCCTCACGTTGCATCACTTGCCGCTGACATGGAACGTCTGCCATTGGACTCCACAAATTAGAGCATCTTTCCAGCTCCTGCTCTCATAAAGCTAATGTGCTGCTGGGGGTGGGGGTGGGGGTGGGGGGGAGGCATTGCCACGAGCCCACGAGGTGTCATGGCTGTGAGAAGGATAAAAAATAGTTTGGATGGTCCTGTTTTGGCCTTTCAGAAACCAAAACCACAAGAGCAGAAGTGGAAGTGATTCAAGTGTGTGTTTATCTGTTCTGACATGTTAGCATGCCCACCTAATTAACTTACTACTTATCGTGGTAAAACAACCCAAGTCCAAGGAGTACATTGTTGTTTTGTGGGGTTACGGGTTAAGTTAAAAAAAGCCTAATCACAGCATCCACTTTGTAGTATTTGTCTGAAAGCTTGTCTTGGATGCCACTATTACAGAGTTTAGGCTAACATTAGCATTAGCTCTTCATTGAATTTGGCCTCATCCTACAAACCCTTTGTTTTGTCCAGAAATACATTTAACTGCTATGTTAGATTGGGGAAAAAAAAGTCTGATCTTACATTTTTCTCTGCCATAGACCGACTTGTAATGTCATGGCTAACTAGCTCAAGGCTGCAATGCAACAACAGTGTTGTTCCTTCATTTCCATGTCTCCTGCATGGTTCTGCTGCAGAATGTAGCTTTAGCCTCTGTCTTTCAGGACAACATACATGTAGCCATCAAATGCATACTGAAGCCTTAACCCTTAAACAAAATAAGTTGGTTGGAAACATTTAATGTGACAGCGGATGACGTTTGCATCCATCTCATGGAGCTTGCGTTGACTTTAGCCACGTTGGCTAGTAGCGACAGCTCATACAATCTGCCAGTGAAAGGTGTAATTTCACCTGGCAAGAATGGTAAACCTGCTTTTGTTCACTTCTGTCTGAAAATTAGGGAGCCACTGTTTTGAAAATCACTGTAAAAGGCATTTCAGTGGGTAAATCTGCTTGTAAACTACATATGTGCTGTTCATGGTTGATAGTTTCTACATGAGCAAAGGTCACTGTGGTGAACATGGGGGTGGAGGTAAGGCTCCGCAGACAGAAGCAGGTTTGAGTAGCATTGTGAATAAAATCACATGTCAGGCACCAAAGTATCATTGTAATGGATTGGACGGTCACAGTGAGATTAATTGCAGGGTTTGCTGCTTTGATTACCCATTAGAAGAGTTTTGGCTAAAGTAAATGGGTCGAGGACGAGCACTAGACTAATTGCACTGGATAGATATGGTCAAAGATCTCACTTGAAAGTAATTTAAATATGAAAGCTCTTGGTTTATTTGTACAGCAGTGGTTAATTGCGGGTTATTATAATACATTTATGGAACTCTGTTACCTCTGTCTGCAGGAGAACTCCACTTCTAGTGACTCACATAGCCTAAACCTTCTGCTATCCCACCCCTACGCTTTCCTCCCTGTACTGAATGGGTGTCTGATTCATACTGTGTGATTTTTTTTTTTTTTTAAGGATGTCTCTTTTTTTAGAAAAGCCCTCCTGTTTGAAGTTCATTTTTAGACACCCCGCGGATTACACTCGGTGCTCAGTGGAATAGGTTAAACATGTCCAGATGTGCTGTGAAGAACTAAATGAACTGGAGACAATTTTCATTGTGATCCATAGATAATTCTCAACTTTTTAATGATGCCCCTTGGCTCCTCTGGAACATGATACACCTACAGGCATTACTACCGTTAGAGCACAAAGGGAAAAGTCATCTTTGTAACAGTGAAAGCTCATTTCCCACGGTGTATAGCAGTGCCTTTACAAAAATAGCACGGTGATTGGGATTTATTTCTTGCATGTCCCTGTGCGATTGCGAGTAGCCTACACAAAAACTTACAATAGATTTTAGAAAGTGCCTATATAGCTTCTCAAGGGACTTGTTACCCTGAATACTGCGCCTTGGCGCGTACCTATAGCAGCAGTCACATTTACAGGACAGCTATGACACATTTACAGGATTGTTGTTGTTGCAAACATTTTCTAGCTATTGCAATTTTAAAATTATCATCAGTTGAAGACTGTTTGAATTTATGAACAAGGCTTGCAAGATGGCTACATGGCGTTGTGAATACTGTATTGTATGCTATGTCTGTGAAGATTCTCGTTCATCCAAGTCACTGTACTTCCAACTGAAATTGCTTGAGGTTTCTTTGTGTTTTGTAATCCATTATAGTGAACTTCAAGTGTGTGCTCATGTTTTTGTTGTTGGTTATATTATCGTTATAAAGTAGCACAATGGCTGTAGAGCACTTTTGGCAATGCACTTCAGATGCATTGCCATGCAGGAGTGGAAAAAGTGCCTCAAGTTCACCGTCCACTTGCTCTATTATAAATGGCCTGTCAGTGTTACCTATTGGTCAAACAAGGACTTCAGTGACCTACTAACCTATAAAAAGTGTGATATTTTCTTTTATTTTTGAGTTGTCAAACATTTTGTGAGCTTAAGTATTTTTCAAACCTTTGCAAAATGGCCTACACAGTCGCTCATTATGAAATGACAGCCTTCAAAACGAATGCAAATGAAACTGAACCCATTTTGAAGCCATTTCTCGGGCTGCCCGTCACAATGACAGTGATGTCATAACATTTGGACACTCAGACACATTTGTTGCTGCTTTGGACTCATTGCAGCGCGCAACAACCCAGCATCCATTAGCGTAGCACCACCTTTAGATCGATTAAGTCCACACGCTTCCTTTTACCTCGATCTGAATGGTTATCTGTACAGTGGGTGAGACTCTGCAACGCAACGTTGGTATTCTGGCCAAGTTTTTCCTCGCCATCTCAGGAGGAAGTTCATGCATAATGGATTAATTGTTGCACACAGCCACATGTAAAGGGCCCACAGGTTAGTATTCCTGCAGTCTCACGCCGCTCAATAGGTCGCCCACATGGCCATGCCGAGCAATATCACTGCACATCTATTGAAATAGTTCAATTAAGTCCACAAGTGCTCTACAGCCTCCAGTGAGTCCCTGCTAAAGGGCCATAATAAGCAGCTTTTGAGCATTCCCCATTGCTGATATGTTTCAAATTGTCACATGCATGCTGTGTCTCTCTCTCTCTCTCTCTCTCTCTCACACACACACACACACGTAAAGGCCTGGGTCCCACTGGAGAAAGACTTTGTGAATGCCAATGCAATTCTGTGGTGACAGCAAGCCGTGTCAGCAGTGAAATAGGCCCTGCGTTGAGCCGAATGTAATGACTCACAAGACAATTGGAGACGAATATGGAATGGCTTCCACTTTGTTGTGACGAGCTGAGGACGGCCGACGGGCAGACTGGCGAGCGAGAGCCCTTCAAGGGGGGTGTCCTCTCCTCTCCACCCCTATGAGTTCCCTTGAAAATAAATTTCCACTCCAGCATTTTTATTTATGCCAGCTCCCCTGTTGAAGGCTCAGGGATATTGGTTCTGTCTGAACCTGAGTGAGAGGTCCGGATCTACTTTCCTTGTTATACCTGCTTTCTTAGCATCTGGCATTTATCTGTAGAGGACTCAGGCCCCAAGACAAAGCAGTGCGTTGTAGTATCTCAGAAGGATGATAGCAGTGTAAAAGCCATGTTCAAACAACAGAGAATCTCTCACATCCAGACATGCCTGAGGAATTGTTGGAAACTTTTTTTTTAAACCATGATAGAAACTTATATTTCACCCACCTCTGGCAGCGCAGAAGCATCACTATTTCATGAAATACTGATTTGTGGCTTCACTAGAAAGAACGGGAGGATTGAAAATACAACATTACCGACGTCGCGCCCTCTATTTGACAACGCAATGTAATATTAATCGGGTGATATTTAACAAGCACGCTCATTTTTTAGCACCCTGCAAGAGATATATTTTAACACCAAAGAAACCATTTGTTTCCGTCCATGTCGCTGACGAGCTATACGGAAACAATATCAACTTACTTGAATCAAATCACCAACATACAGTGCAGCATTTTGCTGTGGATGAGGAAATTGGGCACTACAAATATCATCTCTGCATAACAGGCTCAGTACAAATGATGTTGATGTTACCCAGAGCATAAATATTTTGCTAGAATACATCCTACTCGTGAATGAATAACAACAAAATGAGTGCCACATCCAGCCTTTCCGAAGCGCTTTCTAAACAGCACAATTAGACGCTGGCAGATTTGAATCCTATACAGAAAGCCTCTTCATTTCAAACGTCTCTTTGATCACCTTGCTGACAAGAGCAACAATTCAGCCCCGGCATTCAAAGTAGCGAGCAAGAGGGGCTGGAGCTTCTTCTTCTTTTTTTTTTTAACCAGGATTTATGTGTGAAATGTGTCAGAGTCAAAATGGGAAAACAGTGAGAATGTGCGAGACAAAAAAGGAAAACAAAAAAAGAACTAAATGAGCGGTGCTACTCGTGTACAAGATGTAAAATGTTCCAGAATTGCATTGCAGGGAAGGCGAGAAGTCGAGATGCTCACTCGTTTGAAAACAGTGTCAGAAAATGGCTGGCAGGGGGGAAACGCCAGCCATTTTGTGCCCTAATGAACTAATGATAAACATCGGCAGGCGCAGGCAGCCGGGCAGGCCGGCTCGCCAGTGGGCCCGTGGAAAAGGGACGCAGTGGGAGAAAAGGAGTTTAAGGGCGATAGCCGTGGAGCGGAGAGATGAATCACACAGCCGAGCGTTGGAGAAACACAGGGCTGCAGAATTAACAAGCTCCTTCCAGTTGTTCCACCAAGAGAGCAGCGTGCGAAGATCAAAGGTGGCCATTGTTGCTGCCAAGGACATCTTATCAGGGCTATCTATTTTTTGGATCTTTTAATTGCAGAAGTTTTCAACAGAGTGCTGAAACAACAAAAGTTAACAGGCACAATTAGGGAAATATCCAGGCAGCGTCCATTCTGTCATTTGCTAACTTTGAGAACTTTGCATGGTTGATGTTTTCGGCTTTATTCCATATTCTTGTTTTCCACAACCCTGATTCCAAAACAGCTGGGATGCTGCGTGAAACATGAATAAAGCAGAATGGTATTTGACATAAACTCAATTGAAAGCAGTGCAAAGACAATATATTTAATGTTTCACCTCATCAGTTTTTGTAAATATAAGCTTCTTCTGAATTTGATGCAGCACCTTCTGTGAAACGCATGATCATATGGAGTCAGGGTTCTTTATGTGGCCTGGCTTTGTCTCTTTAAAGGTGCTGACTTACTTATTTTCTCACCTACTTTGCATTTTCTGCTGAAGCTTGAACAGTTTTTCGTCAGATTGTTGGACATGGTTGCATTTGTGCTTGTGTCCTTGTGCGTCTTTTGTTGATTTGAAGTGGGTGGGGCTTAGTTGGAAAATGGTGATGTCATCTATTATCATGATCCAATTGATCATAACACACTGTGGGTTTAAAGTGGTAAACTCTAAATAAATAATATTTTTTTGCTCACGAGTCTTAATGTTACAATGAAATCCTGAAGTGCTTTAAACATTTACTGCTCTTCCACTTGTTCTAGGTAGACCAGCACAAGTAGCAGATATTTTAGTTTCCATCTGGGACATTAGCAGATATACTGTACATTTATAAACCTCAAAATAGATGAGTAGCTCAGCCCTGTTACTAAAGTTGGAGCCTTTGTAATTGAGGTTAATTTACTGTACAAAGACACACCTGCTAGTGAAGTGGAGCGTTTAAAACAGCAGCCATTAATGCTATGCTTATTGTCAACACACATACAAACACAAAGGCAATCCACTTCTGCTAATTCCCTTCCCCTGATGAGCTCTGCGGATGGAAATGTCCTTTAAGTACTCAACCACAGTCAATTACTGTTGACTTACAGTAAAAGACAAATCAATCCCTTCTCTTTCACGTTGAGTTGTTGACTCCTGCTGAAGCAACACAATGTCTTTTTTTTTTCTTTTCTCTTTTCAGCGACACAAAACAGTTTAAGCGCTCTACTTTTCTTCTTTCCAGCAAGGACAATTTGCCGCGGCAGAGCAGTCTCAGAATATCAACAGTCTGGGCCAAAACACTGGCTGCATACATCATAAGCTCCAAACTCAAGGAGTGATCTGAAGCTGCCTCCCAAAATGCGTAGAGTTTGAGTGACACCACCAATGGATTTAGCTTTTAGGCTGTCAGATGGCACCTCCGCTTAAGAATATGACACAATGAAAGATGTTATATTTTCTTGTCAGTGTGGGTATTAGAGAAAGGAAGTCATGATATTGAACTGATGGAGACAAGACATCTGCAAATTATACACTGCTCGCTGCCGCCGACGGATCGCGTGATGGCTTTCTGCGTGACATATCCATTACAGTCGATCTCCATAGCAATTTTGTACTCTTGTAGATACAATGTCTTTATTTTGATCTTGCGTGCGCTACAGTACAAAACTGAATAACCTGCCGAATGTAGAAGAAACCTTGCGCCTCCAGTCAAACAAGATGAAAAACCTTTGCCCACAATCATCGTTTCACGTGTCGCAAAGTGATTCTCGTGACGTCGAACTTAATGTGCATTTTCCAAAAACTGAGTCAGTCGTCTGTTGTAGGACTGACCCGCTTTGGAGTGGCAGCGAGGGTCAGGTGATAGCTCAAAAGGTTGCTCAGTGTAGTCACACGCCGCGGCTCGCCGGTAGAGCCGCAGGGAGCAGCTTGTGTTGGTCGATGTCACCGGAGCACTTCCTTTGTCTCCCGGTCAGCTGAATATTTCATAAGTTCAGAATAGAGAAGGCGGTGCTCTACTCAGGGCAACTGACCTGTCGGCTTACGCTACCATGAAATAATTTCTTCCATCTGACCTTCTCTTCCACCTCAATACTCTGGCCTCAGTTGAAAAACACATACTCCCGTTTTCCATGCGTACGTGTTACATTTGATTAGCCGTGTTTCTGCGCACGCAGACACGTCAGTTGTCACTGGACTGTGTGATCTGATCTGGCTGATCGTGTGAGATAAAAAAATGAATTGCTTTATCTTCGGCAACTGATTGCTTCTTTTGTGAGTCACTGTTCCTTTCATTTGATGTTGTCGGGAGCCGGATATTAAGGATGGAATGATATAATGGAGTTCAGCCACATTACTTAGAGTTATTGGGACATTGGTTATTGGTAAAGTGCCGCTTTGATGCCCTGATCTAATGGTCCACTTATCAAAAGAAACTGGGGAATTAACTTTAAAGAAATAGATGGATATTTACATGCTTTCTTACTAAGAGTTCAATGACAAGATTGACACCGCTCTCAAGTTCATTGTGCAAATACGTAGCTGGAGCTAGCTACAGGTTAGCCTAGCTTAGCTCAGGACTGGAAACAAGGGGAAACAGCTAGTCTGGCTCTGTTCAAAGCAAACAAAATCCACCTGCACCACTAATTAACACCTAAGCTAACCAGCTGCTGCATCCAGCAGCTAATATTTACCACACAGACAAAAGAATGGTTCTGATTTTCTCATCTAAGACTCTGCAAAATGCAGATTTATTCGTTTAAGACTTGCATTTGGATAAATCTTGGCAACAATTTGTCCCAAGAGGCCTCTCAAATAAGCCTCACTATAATATGACAGGGGCTGAAGCTGCCTCCTGCCAGATGAACACCACTGTGAGCTCTGTGGACGATATCAACGTATAGACGTCTCGCTTGTAAATGGACGCAAGCCTTCGCCATCTCTCGTGTGACTTACAGCGGCACAAAATGCTAAGCACATTATCAAAATCGGGGATGCTTCCAACTCCCACACAACGCTGCCTTCACAGACAGACCCCCTGCTCCTCCTCCGAGGAGGCTTTCACTGAATACACGGAAGAGAAGGGGGTGACGCATCATCCATAGTTAGAGCTGTTTATTCCTGTGCTTTCTGGCATGCGATGCACCTTGGGTGTCCCCGGAGTCGAACGCTCCAGGGTCTGGAGCGAATATAACGAGGTCGATCACGGCATTTAATAGCGGGTAGCAATAGGGTGAGCAGCACAATGTGTTGTCTGTGTCAACACATGACAGCGTGCTTGAACCTGCATGAGCACAGAACGACCGTCCCACACCGCCCACACCATTTAGTTTCGTGGTAAAATTAGAATAGACGCACATTCAAAATTCTCATTAAATTTTAACCTCTGGACTTTAGCTGACAGTCCCCAGTAGAGATAGTATGTCTATTTTTGCAGTATGATGATGGCTGTGGAGAGAGGGAAGAGATGAACCCAACTGGCTACATGTGAGTAACTGAACCACCTGAATCTATGTTTTTTTGGCTCAAAATTGAACGAGATGTTATAAGATATTATGAACTACCACTGGCTGGTTGTCCCAAAAGAGATGAAGCCTTGCTGAAGACTGAAGTGGCCTAGTACAGCAGATGAACTGGCTCTCAAACGTGGTTTAGGATTCGATTTTCCGCCGGATTTCAATAAATTTAGGAAGGTTAGAGTCCCAGGACTAAAAGGCTGAACCTCTTCAACCTCATCAAGATCCGTCACTACATTCTTTACATTCTCTTAACTTCACAGAAAGAACCTAATGTTTGTTTCTGCATATGTTAAATGATAATCATTATATATAATAATAATGAAATCTCTTCTCTTTCGTCTCAGTGACGAACTAACACTTTCACCCTAAACTTACTCACATCTATTTTTAATGGGCCAAAAATGGTTGAGGAAACTTAACATGAACTTACAGCCCAGGACTCCACAGTTAAAGAGGAACAAATAAAACTTTGAAAACAATCGTTCAGACAAAATTAACTGTTTTAGATGAAAGTTTACTTTAGGCCAGAAAACTGGCCCTACATGTTGTCTGTGACTATTAATCATTCGGTTTACATGAACTAGCTGCTTATTCACATGCATGTTAGCACCATATTGGCTCTTTATTAGTCATTATAAAGCACTTGACCACATTCTACAACTACTAGGGCAATAACTGAAAGTTTTCCTGAAGTAACCTCAAAATTACCACTTAATGATAATAAGTAAGGAAGCTGTTGTGCATAACCCTAACCTGTAGACTAAGGTACTAATAAGGTCTTAATAATGACTAATTAAGAGCCAATATGTTACTACTATGCATGCTAATGAGCAACTAGTTAACGGTGAACATGTTTGTCATTATATAAAACGTTGCAGCAATCAGTAACCTACATAATATAGGCGCATCAGTATTTTACTGTGATTCAGATCTCTTTTCAACAGAGGAAATGAGTGATAATTAATGTAATTTTACACAAAGTAGTTTGATCAGGCACACCGTGTCATAGATAGCTTATGGCCCAGAGGTCTGATCACTCAGATAAAAGGGGGGAAAACAGCTCTAATGTGTGGGGAGGAGCAGAAGAGACCCCTGTAAAAATTGCAACAGTGCAGCCCTTATTTTCCTCCCGATTGATACTAATTGGCAGCAGAATGCCTTCCTGACAAGCCTCTCGCCCTCAACGCCTCCCGCATGCGAGCGTGATGAACTGCCAACTCCGGAAATAATCCCAAGTTTAGCTGGGAAGGATCATCAAGGCCTGAAAAAATCTGCTGGGACCTGAAAGATTTTTTTTTTCCCTTTCTCTTTTCTGGCATTTTCACAGACATCTTAGGCTTGTTCTCTTTGTCTTTTCTCTCTGTAAGCCCACAAAGTGAAATCTACTTATTAATTTTGACTCAATTACAAGGGGCCAAAAAAAATATTAAAAAATCAAATCCTTTTGACAAGGAAACAAGCTCGCTCTCACAGTCACATTACATGTACATGGAAATATATTAAGAAAACCTTTTACAATTTTTTTGAAATTACAATGTTACATTAGAGAATATTACAAGGATGAAATAAGAAAACATGAAGCCATGGCTGATGAAAACCCGCCGCTCACAGGTAACAGTCTTCAGTATTTGTTTGCTACAGCTTGCTCTCTGAGGCTCTTATTGTTTGTGCAGTTTCATAGATGGTCTACCAGGATACAGGCCTTAAGAAATTGACAAATTAATTTACAGCATTTGCGCAGACAATTCTCATTCTTCACATGTTTAAAAGATTGACTTCATAGTAAAAAGATCATTCAGGTTTTTGCAGGCTATAGAATAGATTTTTTTTTTTCCTGCTGGTGCGTAATTTGACACTTGACAAAGTGCAGCGGGCTTCATGGATGAATGAGTGTATCTATCAGGTCTGCTAGCAGCGCTTTCATCTGACCATACAGTCCACTGTGCTGTATTTCTCCCTCAGCTGAACCTTAAACAACTTCCACAACGGATATTTACCAGCTCAATGAGATGTTTAGGGCTTCAGAGGACAAGAGCACAGATCTGTCTTTCCAGAAATGATTAAAAAAATCGAAATATATGATTGAGGAAATTTAACGAGTAATTACAGATTGAGGGTTTTACAGCTATGCTGAAGAAAATTCATTTGTGGTGATAAAGCTTCAGCAAACAATGCATCACTGACAATATGAGAAGTGATGTTTTTTATATTTCATGTTTGTGAGAGAGGCATGTGTGGGGGTGGGGTGGGTGTTTTATGCCTTTGGATGCACTTGGGAAGGGTCATTAATCAAGGAAGCGCTGTGGTTCTATTTTCCCCCCTACTCTTTTCGGAGAGGGCAGGATAATGCGCTGATGATAAATTGGGTTTTTGCGGAACTGCTAAATTCCATCTCTGGTGGTAAATCTCCCTTTCTTGCTAACTTCTCTCATCACAGGGAGTTCACGTCGGGGCACCTTTGTGGCCCTGTTGACATTTGAAACAAATCAGCTTTGACAGGCCAGGATCCCTTCAGAATCGCTGCCCCACCAAGAGGTCAATCACCAGATGAATGATTTATCTCAGGGAGGATAAAGTGTTCCTTTCCAGCTGAAACAAGATGTATGCTAAAAATCATCTCTGGGAAAACTCTCGTCGGCGGACATTTAAAATATGCTCCGCACGGCCTGACTTGGGCAACAATGTGTTGAGCACGCTGTTAACGTTTAAGACGACTGTATTGTTGGAGGCTCCGAGTGTGAAGGTCACCTTTCTTTCCCACTTGACTGACTTTGAACATAAATCTCCACCAATAAGAGAGCACAGGCCTACCTCAGTACACATCCAAGCCCATGTTGTCTGGAGCATGTGATTCTTCCCAAAGGCTATACAGTGCACCATGCTGCCAAGCTGCCTTAAATGTGCCAAAATGCACTGTGCCTTGAGGTGCACCGTGTCCAAAACCATGAAGCCTCATCCAGCCAATGATGTAAGTCCCCCTTAAGAGCAATATGTGCAAACTGGATTTGTTCTGACCTGCTCCAGTAGTCTGGCAAATCTCTCTGTGGCATACCTGTTGATGAAACTGAGCGTGTGCAGAGTGCATGTGCCGATTAAGCATGGCGCGATAGTGTTTTCATTTTTTTTGGAGTCAATTAAGTTCTGTTTATTTCTCCACTGGATGCAGAATCCTCTCCAGGGTGAGATGATCTCTTTTGCAGTCAGAACACCCTCAGCTTTCAGCAGTTATTGAGGTCATGTCCTATTACCATCTGTCTTTAGCTGCATCAGGAGTAATCCTTGAGTTCGCTCCCTTAACCTTATTAAAGAGATCAAGTGCAGAAAGCAACCGCTGCAATTTACATTTGCTTGAACCAACTGCAAATTTTATCATATAGGAATAGTGGCATAATGGTGCCTTCCATTCCATCTGGCATTATTATACCACCTTACTTTCATGACAGAGAGAAATGTAATGACATGTTTGAATACATAAAGTAATTTATAAGTTAAATTAAGGGCAGTGGGCAAATGTTCCCTGGGAGGTCACAGGCTCAGTGAGCCCATGCCTCTGAACCTCCATCACACCAGTGTGAATCCCCATGTCGACACGTGGCATCCACTCGGCGTGCGAGGCCGAGGAGTCCCGACAAGCCACAGCAGTGCCAGCCAGTGCCTGTCAGAGGCTACTAGGCCAGCTGCCTGTTAGCGTCTGAAGCTAGGCCTCGTGCTATTCCCAGCCATTACAGCGGGTCAGTGGTTCAAAACGCAGACATTACTCCGTGGTGACAAACAGCAAAGTAGGCCCATTTTGTCCCCTCTTTCATTAAATACGGTGCCAGGTATTACACAGCGCCCGAGTCGAATGGGATCCAACAACTGCAAGGTCAATTTTCTCTAGGCTGGAGATAAAAAGTGTTGTCAACTGCTGTAAAACCATGTGGCAAATAACCACATAGATCTTTCGACTTGCACTTTGACATAGGGGCCCTCTGTGTTTACACAATGTTTGAGTTTGTTTTTTCCTGCAAACAGAAACCAATGACCTACAAATGACAACCATTATACATTTAGATTTAATTAAAACTGCGAACCGCAGCTGACCTGAACTAAAGGCATGCGTCCTCTGTTGGGTCTCTCTGGAATCTGTATCAGGGTATCAATCTACCTGCCCACAGTCTGATATCAAAGGTGATGGATGATGGCCGGCCAATGCCAAAGTCAGCTATTTCTGAGGAGCTATCTGGTTCAGACTCAGTCAAGCACAAATCTGAATGTCACAGTCCCGCTCACATCAAAGGGACCCTTTTGGATTCATTAATTCGCAGAGACGGTTCTTCCTATCAATTATAGGCATGATTAAAATGTTTTGGAGTTGTCTCGCTCCGACTTGGAATATTTTCACTGAAGGCAAAACTTCACAAGTATGACTCCTTTCTTCAGAGAAATTAAATCCTTCAAATCTTCTTTCTGTTCCGTGGTTCAGAAAATAAAATGCACTGCAACAATCAGACTGGAACTGAAGCCAATTTGTTAAAACGGGTATGGCTGTAGGTATATTTAAAGAAAAACAGGAAGCAGGAGAACAACCAGTACAACGCCGTTTAAATGTATACAGTTACAGCAGGTAGAGGACAGAAAACTGCACAAGGGCACATATTTAAATGCCAGTTATTGAAGAGAAGAGAAGTTGCATTGTCAACATGCTGATGGCATGAGAATAAAAACTGGACTTGCCACTTAGTATTCTTTCCATTGGGGTTGATGTCTCAGACTTACAGTGGCTATATTCAACATTTTTGGTGTAACGTGACAAAAATGTGACAAACTAATATTCATGTGTACGAAGGTTTTTAAAGATCCACATTCTTGCAGTGTACAAACTGTTTGTGAATGCTAAACTCAGAAAATTAACATATTTCTTTGCAGATAAAAGACCAAAACACTTGTCAACTCCCTCTGTAAATTAATATTTTAATTAGTTTTTAAAATGAGAAAATTTGCAAATATGTACTCCATCTCTAATCCATCCAACTTCAAACATGTGTTGATTTGGAAATGTTAACTAATTTGACAACATAAATACTGAAATTGCAACTATATAGTACTATAGTACGGTGCGTTCGTATTTTTGCATATTGTTGCAGTATATGTTGTCTACAGTCATCTATATAAATCCAGATGATCAATTAATCATTTCTTTCTGTGAGAACGTGTGAAAAATGGAAAGATGTGCAGCCTCACAAACGCACCAGAAAGAAAGAGTAAATACTTGCCAGTGTAAATAGAGCTTTAGTGCCTCTTGTTTAGAGAACCCCCCCTCCTTTCTCATCCGCCAGAGACTAATTTTCCTCATCCATCCATTTGACTTGAAAAGACCCTCTGAAGAATCTCTTTCGAGCTTGTTTGTGGCTGATGTTTGTGATGTTTATTTCTGCAGTGCACTGGCACTGCCTCGCAGTGACTTCACTGGGAAGTGAAAACGAAATTGATTGATGACAACTTGGGCTCCATTTTGGTAATTTGATGAAGGGCGCAGCAATGGCGTTGACTGGGATGGCTTTCCTTTCATTTCCTCGTCGTCGACACGATTCCTGTGATCATTTTCGGCAGCCACGCAGTATCATCAGTGACGCTTTATCTGTGCGCATCATTTCAGCCTCCGCTCTTTGCCATCAGCAGAGTCTTTTTTGCTGAGTCCTTTACTTTGTGTGTTCTTTAGCATCCGCACCAAATGCCATTAAACTAAATCCAATATCAGGAAACACAATTAGTGACGCTCAGGACTGCAACACAGCGATTTCCATCGTTGAAAATGTTTACCTCTATAGTCAGAGCGAGTGACTCTTCTGCAATCTGCAACAACATGCTAATGCGCAACAGTGCACCGCTGCTGAGTTCCTTCCTTTGTTGTTTTTATTCTCACAGTCCGGAGTCTTCAAACACAAAATGCTTATCCGCGGGAATCAGCGATTGGAAACATGACATGGTTTGCCAAGCCAGACGGCACACAACTGCTTAGAGTTTCACTGCATAGGTAGGCATCCCTCTGACCGTGACGCTTCAGACACACTGTGCCTGATTTCATCAAAAACGGCTGCATCCCAGGGCGAGACAAAACAAGTTCTGAAGTGCACAGCTTCATGTTCAGGGCCGCTGTGAAATAGCGCGAGCTCGGACAGTAAGGATGGCATCTTTTATTCTGAACCACGCAGGAGGATTATTTCACTCCCGTGTGAGGAGTGTCACACTGTACCCGAACCGTCATCCTATATAGATCAAAGTCTTGTTTTTCCAACACAAAACATCTTGAACCTTATCTTCTCCACTGTTGTAGAGCTTATCCTTATTAAAACTAGCTGCCCACTGCTGCACACAAACTGCCACAAACAAATCCTTCATTACAATTCTGATTATCCCCATTTTCTGTTCACCTTTGTCATTTTTTCTTCTAAATTCAAGTTACATCACCTTTTAAATACTGCAATTTCACGGGCAAAGAAAAGCCCGTCAGGCACTGCTGTGTCACACATTAGTGCTCTTGTGGTTCTGGCGATCCTCAGATCAAAATCCCCACAACTCCAATAACAGGAGACGAACCATTTCCTCCTCCGCGCCCCCTCCTCCTCCTCCTCCTTCATGTCCTTACACCAGAAGTGTTCCTGAAGGCAAGCAATCAATAGAGTTCATGCTGAAAGGCTGTAAACCTGAAATAGTACCCATGACAAGCCCTTGAAGGTAATAGGTCAGATGTATTGATTGATCTGTTCATAAATACACATTTTAGGACGGCTCCCTGCGAAATGTTACGCCTGTCTACAAAGCAAACAGCAGAAAACCTGTGTGATTTATCTGTGTTCAGGTACAGATTTTAATGTCTCTCCGGCGCTAATTTTACAGGAAATGTGGCTTTGAAAGGTTTGTTGGCTGAGAGGACCTGCTCCATTAATCATGAGTGGCAACTTCAAGTTTCTGAAATTACAAAGTGCCTTCTCAGCCAAACTACGCTGCCAGAATTGTGATGCACGCGTCACGCCACACACCATTGTCTCACCTCTGCTGTCACACTTGGAGGCATCACGAGAACGTCTGCGCCGTAATGAAATGTTAAGGCTACAGTGCAAACTGACATTTACTCACTTAGTCATGTGATTTTTTGGAATGTGCGGCGTCCATTCACTTGGGAGACGCAGACCTTTCTTGATATATAGCGTTGTAAGCCCCTTCTAAAATGGCATTTCAACTTCCTCCGAAACCTAGCCGACTTTCATTTGTTTTGCAGGGACCGTATGAAAAGTGTAAGCGAGGCTGCGTCTTATCAATATTCATTCATTTATTCACGCTGATGGTCACAATGCAGGCAGAAGCGAGGTAGCAAGGACACATTTTCATACCAGGTGTAAATGTAAAGAGCCATGAACTCCACTTCATTATCCAGATACTGCATACAGATACAGAACACATGTTAATATTAAATGCAAATGAAGCCTAAAAGTGACATATTTCGTTTGCTAGCCATTACTATAATGGGCGTAATAAAACCCTTTACGGAGTCATGACCCTCCCAGATGACCTAATGCTGGCCGATGAATCGAGTATTACTTTCAATTACGGTTTTATGATGGTAAAAAACTTTGATCTCAATATGATCAAAACAATCAGGATTATGATTTTTTTTTTTTTTTGCCGTAATTGAGTAGCCACATAATGGCTCGGCATGTGCGGCAGCCACAAAAGAAGGCTGTTGCTGACTTATCGCTGGATTTGCATCCCATCATAAAGGAATATAAGGGCCTATAGGAGAAGATAACCCCGCTCAGTGTTCCCATAGATTTGCATGTGTGAAACATTCAAGTCACGGCACCTTTTCACTGTACACTTTTGAAGTCTTAACCACGCCGACGTGACATAGATTTCTGCTCATCCTGAGGAGACACTGTGTCCTTCATCAAACTGAAATTGAGACGATGCAATCTCTCCCCCCTCCTCCTCCCCCCCTCTTTCTCTCTCTCAGTCTCCCCTCACTAATAAGCAGTGCTCTCTTCTTCATGCATGAGGGACTCGCAATCGCTTCCCTCCCTCAGTCAGACAGATAGCAGGGGAGATGGATGTGTCAGTCAGTCAGCGCTGTCTCATCTCAGTCAGGTGCTCTGTGTACTTCAGGTTATTTAGAGGCCTGCTGGCCAGTAAACCGCACACGGCTCGTTTTTTAAGTCTCAAATTTGTCTGGGGAAAGCAGAACTGAGCTCATTTTGCTTAGCTGTTTTCCAGCCGTTCACAAGGCTGCTTTTTTTTTTTTTCTTTTTTCCTTATTCCACTGGTACTTCTTAGATGTTGGCCTGCATGTCAATTTACAATTTAGCACTCGAAAAATAAAGAAAGAGCAGGGACTTAGATGTAGTGTTGCTCGTAGCGCTGGGTGGCGAGGCCGTTTTCTTCAGGTCTCTTCTGCCAAGACATCGCCACCCTTACCCGACACAAACTGGAACAGTCAGTTCAGTACATCTCTCCATCTGCCTCTCTGTGGTGTCATGTCAATGAATAACAAGCGCCCGGCCACAAACTCCAATTATGCAAATCGACGGCGGGATCCAGATATAGGGTTGTTTGTGGCAGATCTAAATGCAGATGCACTGATGGTTTAGAGTTCCATCACATTACAGTCATGAATAAAGGACTGTCATCTGAGACTCTCTGCTCAGGCGTGTCTGTAAGCTGCCGGTACATATTGGAAACTACAGTGATGTTGTTAAAGAAGTACAAAGGTCAGACCAACCCTGTTGATTTCCGACACATCTGCAGGCTCCTGTATGGCGACAGTGTGAAAGCAACTGCTGCACCAGCTGATGGCAGGTGGCATGTTTTGCCTCGAGTTCCTTTCATACAGAAAACAACTTTCAACACAATTAAATCTGAGCCCTCTGTAGTCCATCCATTCAGATTTGTTTCTCCACTTCTGTTAGATAATAATCAGTAAGTGCTGGTTCAAGAATCTGAATCATTCATTCTCAATCTCATTGCACAAGAGATCTCAAGTTATCACTTCTAATGCCAAAATGAATGATGAAGTTCACCTGCAACCCAGACACAGATCCTTCAGAGAGTTAAATAAACAATGCACTCAGTATCTCTTTTGAATAAAGGTTCTGACCTGCAATTTGTACTAATTTACCAGAGTGTGGAGTTCAGGCAGGTCAAACCAGATGCTTGAAAGAAGGCCGAGCTGTTTTCTCTCAGAGTGACCACAGACCACACACAAAACTGGATGCCTTCCAACAGCCTCTGCTTATTAAATAAATTAAGTGGCCAAACTTTGCTTGCGAAGGCACAGGCTCTAGGCTGAGGAAGAGCAAAAGACGCAGCCAGATGCCGCGTGTTTCTCGCATTTTGAGGGCTGGCTTGTCCACGGTCAACCCAACCATGTTTGAGTTTTTGAGAACAACTTCTTTGCTCAACGGATGCACCTCTCTTCGTCTTGATGGCATAATGGCTTTGGCGAAGCTTCTGACCGTTCTCCCCACAATCTTGACAACAAAATTTGCTCTATTGAAACGCATCTAAAGGGGGATGCAACATTTCATCAAACCTGATGTTTTTCTTCAGCTTCAAGATACTGACATCATGGCAAAAACATCGCCTCTTACTTCAACACAACAAAGAGCTTGTCAGCGCTCTCTATTCAAGTCAGAGCTCTGCTGCAATCACAGCCAGAGCGATGACCTGATCCCACTTAATAAAGCTTTGTTTGAAGTGCCCCATGGATCCACAAAGGAGCTGGGTGCTGGAGGTGGTGTTAGCTGGAGGCAAAATGTAGCAATTCTTTCCTAAAGTGCGCCACATGGCACGTCTTTTTGTGCTCACATCTGGGTCGCAGCCATGACAGCGTTCTATTTCCTTTGTAGTTGATTTAATTGGCAAGTGTTGCATGTTGACATGGAGTTTTCATTATCACTTACTGTAGTGTTGACTTCTTCAAATGAGAGCACTCAGAACAGGAACAGGAACGCCAGGAACAGGTGCCATGAAATTGTTTAAATTTCTTTTGCAATTAATGATGACAGTCAGAGCAGGATTTTAAAAAATATAAACAGCTTGACAAAGAATGCAAAAACTCAAGAAAATGCAGCTTCATAATGTGGCAAAAACACTGCAAATTTACTGTAAATACGAAGACGCATTTCATCATCTCTCGCTTCCTATTCGCCGGCCGCTTTTTAAGAGAACTCTTCCAACGTGTTCCCAGCCGAGGCATCTCATTTAAACACGCATACCGCTGGGAGGCCAGCCTCAAATGTCTGATTGAAACCCTTTCCAGTTTATGAATAAGGGAACACCACGTTCCCCTGATGACAGGATGTCTTTAACGGCATGGCATCATTGCGAATGCAGAGCATGTTGAGTGGCTCTTGGACCGGCCGGTTACACAACACGCCGCTGCAGGTGCAACTCATAGGGAGCGGTTATGAATGGCAGGCGGCAGCTTGTAAGTGACCATCAGCTTGTGAGTGGGGGCATGGGGGCACGGTGCATCAGAGGCATGACGAGTGAGGAGAGCCGCGCTTTGCTATGCCGAAGCCGGAGTCAGACATGATAATAATAGTCAAACTATTCCTGGTGCAGCAAAGCAGGTGCGAGCGTTTCAAAACACCACATGGCAGGATGTGAGAAATGTGTGAGAACAGCTCACAAAGCAAATGTTTTCTCTATCGCGTGCACCCAAAGTCGTGTGGTCTTAAGCGATATATGTTATCCAATCACAGAGTGGGAAAGTATAGAAAACATCCATGCTACTTTAACACGGCAGTCTCCTTTAAGACACCCATTAGGGCTGAGTTTGGGAGGTGTTAGCATGAAAAAGGGCACTGTGGTTCATCTGTGCGTGCTGCATGAGTCATGGAGCTAAAATAACGCGGTTCTGCGGAATCAAAGTGCTGCATCAAACACCTCGAACCGATCTCAGTGCAGTTGGATTAGAAGCTGCACAAGATGGATGTGGTGAGGGAGTGAGCTGCTACACATCCTCAGAGTTGCTAGCAGCTGTTCAGGGTAGGGACTTGGCAGGTACAGATCGCGAGGGAGCTCGCTAGCAACTCTCTCCTCCCCTCCTCCTCCCTCAGCTAGCGATGGCCTCATTTATCTGTCACCACCCCTCCTACTCCCCAACCCCCTTCCACTCCAGACATCTTTGTCTAACACGCCTTCACCATCGCCGTTGAGCCGAAACAACTCCCGTCACTTTTGTTTTTATTCCATCAATTACTCTTCTGCCAAATGCTGTGATTGGCCGCTCTGAAAGCTGCCTGCTGTCCCAACAACTTCACATCTTGGCTGTCACTGTAGTTCTGTCATTTAATGACTTACCAATCGGTTCAACATGAAGGCTGTATTAGTCATTCATATCATATATTCCCTGTGCTGCCCTGTAACATGGTGGCAAAAATACCTGTGGGGCCCTGAAGTGCATGTTGTTGTCCTCCTCTGAAATATGCCTTCAATTAGAATGTCATATCACTGTGCCTCAGTCATCTTTTGCCATTGCTTCGAGTGATGAGCGGGAATCAAGCATTAGTTCTCATCTGACGGATGCCTGCCTTCAGAATTTCTCATTAGTCAAATGCATCTCTGTTCCATCACAGGCAACTCACATTGTTGACCGCGCATCCCTTTGATGGCGGCCCACACCCCTTGCATTTAAAGCCCAATTAATTACCATAGATAGTAGTCGCGTAAATATTTCGCCACAGCAGATGCCAATATTTCATATCGTTCATTTGAATTTACAGGCAGCGCAATCAGAAACAGAACAGATAGGCATCTTCCATTTAATCAGTGGCGGAGGAAGTGCTCAGCTCCTGAAGTGAAAGTATGAATACCAAACTGGGAAAATACTTACAAGTAAAAGTCCTGCATTGAAAATGTTGCTTAGGCAAAAGTATTGAATTACAATCAGGAAAATGTACTTAAGTATTAAAAAAGGTACTCAACGCTGAAAAATGGCCCCTATGACTCTACTATGATGTATAAATAGATTATTTCTCATGCAGTCATATAAAAGCAGGATTTTATTGTTTTATCTATTTTGTATAGGACTTCAACTATGATTATATTTTCCCCTTTAATCAGTTGACTGCTTTGTAAAATTGAAAAAAATAGTGAGAAAAGCTGTCAAAATTACCCAGAACTTTACCAGTTGGGTAGTTTAATTCAGACAAAACATATTTTATAAGCTCTTTGCATGCTTTGTTTGCAAATGTCTTAATTTGTAAAGTAGTAACTATTAACTGAGAATGTAGTGGAATAAAAAGTACAACACTCATTAGTGGCATGAAAAGAGAAGGAGAAGCATTTAATGGCACATGTTTGTGGGGGTTTTCAGGAAGACAGTGATGTGAAGCTAAAAATAATCAACGGGCCGGTTCACAGGAATACACAGGTGTGCTTGAACTCGAAAAAAAAAAATCCTGTCAAGCAAAGTCTCCTCGGCAAAAATATCAAACTGACCTCCTGAAGTCTCCATCTTCTTCAAACCTTGTCAGGCTGACATCAATCGCTCATCTCCCCTGCTCGATACTACTTGCTGATGAAAGCAGAGCGCCTCACCATTTGGACGGCCCACGCCGATAACAGAGCTCTCGGCCCGACAATCGGGCCAAGCAGGTGTTTGGCGTTGTGTTGGGGGAATAGAGCAGCTCAACAGCACATTGGAGGATCAGAGGAGGCTTCAGATGCACCTGGTCACGTGCCAAGGCCTCCCTCCCCACACAATCTGGCCTGTTCTGTTCCCACTCAGTGGCAGACGCACCTCCGCTGGCAGCTCTGATGGACGCTAAGCTCTGTTCTGGTGACAAATGCAGAGATCATTCGCTCCGACCCACGCAAGCGTTTAATCATGATGCACTGCTACTGCTGCTCACACCCCAGATATTACATCGCGTCAAGTCCTGTTACTCTTACATTCTGAGAGCTAAAAGCTTTTGGATATGTAAAACTCATTAGTGGCTATTTAATGACGGAACTTGGTGGGTTCTTACCTGGAGTTCTACAGGGCAGCTATCATGCCAAGACATACGGTTTATGCACAGTCACAGTAAAGTGAAGGATATTATTGAAAATATATTTAGAATGCGCAGCACGTCTTGGATTCACAGTACATGTCCTCTGCAGAGCACACACGTAATAGGCATGAAAATCCCTGGTTAATATATGAATAATTCTGTGTTGTATATGCAGACCTTTAGCTGACAATTTCCATCTGACTTTCACTAAATAAAGGGACTGTTTAGGTGCAATACATGGCAATGTGGGATGTTTATGCATAAAA
Source organism: Chelmon rostratus (assembly GCF_017976325.1). NCBI lineage: Eukaryota > Metazoa > Chordata > Actinopteri > Chaetodontiformes > Chaetodontidae > Chelmon > Chelmon rostratus. Next base: position 9,103,360 of record NC_055680.1, on the reverse strand, counting down.
TTGGAGCAGGACAATTAATCTTAACGCGGAATCACATTTATTTATTGTGTGGCAAATGTGTTTTTCATGCTGGCTCCTCATTACGTGCAGCTGGCTGAATGTCTCGTGTTTAATAGCGGATTCCAGCCTTCACACTGCATGGGTAGACGCAGTTATGAAATTTCCTACTATATGCCCGTGGTTTAAATTTATCTCCGAACCTGTGTGCAGGGGAGGTATCAACAATATCAAAGGTAGCCTGAGCGATGGGAACGAGAGCATCCCAGAGGGTCTGCGAGCTGAAATAAGACAGATACAGCTGAGTGAGCCTTGATGGGAAAAGAAATATAGAGAGAGGAGCGGGTCAAAGAGATGGGGCTCGGACCCTGGGGATGCCTGAAGACGGGAGGGGAACACAAGGCATTGTTCACCAAAGCCAGGCTTTCAATGGCAGAGCAGTTACCTAGTGACAATATAGAGCAGGAAGAGACTTTTTAAGCAATTAGAAGTACACAAGGGTTGCACCAAGCTTGCACGACTACAATGTACATACCCAGCAGGAACAGAATGCATTTGCTTGGTCAGCCTGTCCTCACTGTACTCACTTACTGACAGAATGAGAATTTGGCAAGCCATTTCGCAAGAGATAAATACAGTCCAAGTCTCAAGCTTTTGGGAAATATTTACATAATTAGTTACATAACGAGATTGATGCCACTCTCATACCTGCACTCGAATTGTGAAACTACAACCAGCAGCCGGGTGGCGTAGCATAGATAAAGACTGAGAGCAGGGGAGAGCAGCTAGCTCGGATCATTTAAACGGCAGGAAAATTCCCATACAGTCCAAAGTCCAGGAAGTCATTGCATCCGGCCAAGAGAAGAGCAGCACATACTGTAATACCTCTGTGAAAGCACATCTTTTCGCTCTCGGTGAGTTTTTGTCCAGATTGAACAAACAAGATATAAGATTTTAATTAGCTCTAGAGCTGCTGGTGGGCATATTTCAGATTAGGCAGATAATCTAAGATCACTGTCTCTTCCGGCTGCAGCTTCATATTTAATGGACAGACCTGAACACGATATCAATCTTCTCATCGCAGCGAGAAAGCAAATAAGTGCATTTCACGAAATGCCTCAAAGCTATGCCTTTAAAGGAACTAGCATTAACAGAGTAAAGTTTGGAAACACAGTGATATAGATGATGGAGTTAATTCTTTACAACACTCCCCACTCCAATCAAGAGTGCCAATTAGAGCTACTTCCTCTCTTTCAATGCAGCCTTCGACGCATGTGTCCCCTCTTTGTTTCCTTAATCACAACTCCCACTTCGTGTGTCTCCCACCTCTTTAATTTGTACCAAAAACCTTGTCATGATAAATGAATGCGTAAATGATCTCTCTCTCTCTCTCTCTTTGCTGCAGACTTGTCCCAATTTTACCCGAGAAGGAATCAATGAGGGATGTGCTTACGCGACGGGATGATTTCACAAACTTCTCAGTGAATCACATGCTAATTGCCGCTTTATGCTCTTGCAAATGAACGGAGCAATTTGCTTTTGCAACACAATGTTAGCAAATTTGCTCCCTAACAAGCACAGCGTTATTATGTTATTCCGTCCTCAATCTGACCGACAATTTCATCTTTGCAAACTGATGCTGCAAAGATTAAATTATCCATTTTCAGGATTTTTTTCCCTCTTCTGTTAAAGCCCCCCCCCCCTCGCAGCTCCGTCTTTGGCGTCCCCTTTACTGACTTACACGATATCCAACTGCGCCCTTGCGGAGCCGATAAAGCTGTGGGACATCGAGGATCATCGAGGTGATGCCTACTTACTAGGCCCTGGTGTTTTCCACAGAGCTCAAACCATAGCTTAAAACGGTGCAGTGACAGAGCCGAACTGACAGCTGAGAGTTGCAATTACTTCCAGGTTACTGAAAAATGTCACAGCCAAAAAACAGTAGGGATTTACCAAAGGGACCGCTGTTTAATCAGCCACGTTTGCTTTGTGTTCATATTTAGATCTTCTCCTAGGGATTTTGTTGCTGTTTTTGTGGCAGCTATTCAAGATGTTTTGCCTCCAAATTTTCCTAAAGAGCTATTGATGTTCCTGCTTTGGTATTGTTTCTCAAGTGAACAGTGGAATAAATAGCAGCTTTTGTGAATGCCGTCCCTCGGCGCTTTGAAAGTGCTTGTGCAAAGTGAAGAGGCAACTTTTGTGTGAAATAGTATGCATGCATTCAGATCATGTGGGCAGCGTGTCCATAAGGTGTTGCATGACGCCATGAAGCTGCCAGGCTGTTTTCTCGCTCGAAGTCACGATTGCTCAGAGGCACGGACAGCAGGAGCGAAATATCAGCGTGCAGTCGCGCTCCTTCAAATTGGTCTGAGATGGACGTCACAAAAGGGCATTACAATTGAAACAGACAGGAAGGCACTAAGATTTATGGTAATGCACTAATAGTCATCTACAGTCAATACAGTCAGTGTTCCAAAGGGCCATCATTCGACTGTTTTTCTCTTTGCCAGAGCGGTGACTCACCGCCATTCAGTTGTTCTCGCGGACAAAACTCTGCAGATTTGATTATCATTCTTGCAATGATCTGAGCCACAGAGCAATTACTCGTCAGGAACTGTAATCACTCAGAGTCTAAGCATGCATTTAATTACAGGAGTATTAACAAAAAATAATCGCTCTTGAACACCAGTCACACAGAATGAGATTTGGCGAGGGGACTCTGAGATGATTACTGCCTGTAAATCTAGCCATAAAATTGCGGGCTATTATGTCTCGTACTCAAATGGCTTGTTCAACAAAACTCTAATCGCATGCATAATTTTACACAGTTCATTACTGTAGTTCATTAGGATACGAGGGGTGCTTTTTTTCCAGAATGAAGGCTGCTCATACAGCGTATAGCGGGGTGTGGAGTGTTCCCTGCATTTTGCCAGGTCTGGCTGCTAAAACAATGTAAATGACACAGTGTTAAATGAAGCTGCTGTAATGGCAATGCAGCAGTTGCATAGCAAATTACCAGCTCCTTGTCTTGCATCACTATGCATGGAAAGGCAACCCCATCGCCATATCTCCATGCTATCCCTAACACAACCCTGGGAACATCAATTAAAACTGCTATATAATTTATGCAAAACACAACCCCCTGCACGTATTGGTTACCACTGCCTCTTTGCTGCTGCTTTGTTTTCCTGTTTTAGCTTCCCTCGCCGTCTTCGAGCATTGGTAACGTGTGCCAACACACAGCGTGGGGGGGCGCACAGCAGGTGGCCGCCGGGAACCTCGCCGCCTCTCTTGCGGCCAGCCTCTGGCAACCGCTGACCTCATAACACGCTCGCACACTCATACATACTAACCACCCAGTGTGTCAGCCGTAACAGTGTAGCCACCCAGGGAGCTTGTCCGACATGCTGAGTCGACAACCAGGGGAGCTCAAGTGGCAGCGAGGACAGCAGCCCCGGGAGGTTTGCTCGCGATGTACCTACGTCACCGCGTGAACCGCACAGCGCTGACAGGTCAAGCAGATAAAACACAGTGGCCAGTGTAACATCACGTAAAGTCAGACGCCAGAGCTGCTGAGTCTCACTGACCTGACTGGACACGCAGGAAACCAATGAGCAAGCTCGTTCTGCTTGTGTGACTGCGCCTCGTTTGGTGTGTTTATTCAAATCGGAAAGTCTTGAGGAATAAAGCTGTTGAGCGAAACTGATGTGTTGCCTTGCTGTCACTTTCAAAAGTGCATCAGCTTCTTCAGTTATTGATCTCAAAGTCTAAAGTGAGGCATTCATCTACAGTAAATACTGTATGTGTCGATGATGGCAAAGACAGAGAAAGAAAGAGGGCTGTCTTGTATTTGAACCTATGATGTTGTACTTACATGGCTCCGGAGCCACCTGGGAGCATTTGCTCATTAACATTTAATGACATTCACATTCAAATATTTCACATTCAATCCCACACTCAGCTTTTGGAAGGAACTAAAACAAGAGCACGAGTGCCTGCCAGGACTATAAATAACAGCCTCGCAGAAGGAGGAAAAAAACAAAAGCAAAGCTTCTTTCCAGCGACACGAATCGACAATGATAAGTCCACCAGCAGTCATTTGTCTTCTGTCGAAATTGGTGTTGAAGCCTCCTTCCCGTTCTTATCACACTTGGCAGTTTGTGTTATGTTTATATGCAGTTATACAGTGAGTGCCCTTCTCCCTGACAGCCGGGCGGCTCCTAAGCTGGGAGCATGTATTTCGAGAGAGGATGCCCTTCTGGCAGCTGAGAGGCTTAATGTCAAGGGGGTGTGTGCATTGTAGTAGTATTTCCCTGGAGATTACCTTAGCTTTAATGTGGCTGCTGATTGATTACACGAATGAAAACACACAATCGAACAACTGTTTTTTGTTTTTTTTATGATTCCTGAATCGGTGCTTTGATTCCTGAACGAATTTTAAATATATAGAAAAAACTCGGTCTTAGCTGGCTCAGTGCTAACACATGATGGGAATTAAAATGAGCACAATTAGCAGAAATTAGCATCGCAATAGCAATCATGTTTATTTGTTATTTTCACGTGCCACGAGCTTGATGAGCTGGAACAGCTAAATGCAGCAGGTAACTCCAAAAAGTTTTTTTTTTTTTTTACTGCTTTTATATGCAGTCTGGCAGTGATGTTGCTGAGAGAAAATGTGACACATATTTTCCAGAGGTGCACGATTCTACTTTTCCCCCTGCTCTAGTGTTAAAAAAGCAAACAAACATCGCAAGAAATTGCAATGTCAGATCACAATACTTAAGTAGCAGGTTAGCAAAAATGTCTGGGACACATTTCGGCACGTAGGATAGAACTCTTTATTCTCTTTGCTCCAAAATTGAGACTCTAACTAATCTAACACAAAGTCCTCAAACCTTTTCCTCTCGCGTCTCACTGATTTCTGAAATGCTTCATGTTATAACAAACCTCTTGAATGCAGCCCGCTATTATTCCAAAGCACTTCACAGGAAGTTTCAAATTACCTAATGGCAGTAATTCACTCGCAACTTTTGTCTAAAACTTGGAATTACGCCTCAATCCAAATGCCTTTCTGTCACGTCCTTGACTAAATAGGAAACCATTCAGCTTTTAAGGTGGGATACAGTACATTCAGTGACTGAACAACCAGTAATCATGCCACTTTGCTGTAACATTTGGACAGAGCGCCTTATATGTTAGGTATTTCATTGACTTTTACATTACCCAGAGACTAAAGACAAGCTATTACCTGCAATCAGTTGTTCATTAAGTAACTACTGGCCGCACTTTGCGTGAAGATTACAAGGGTAGAAGCACACATCACTTGTCTCCCAAGCCATTTCCTGTTCTTAAAACCATTTGCTGGAGCCTGCTGCTGTGAATCAGAGAGGGCAGACGCAAGGGGCAGCGGATTGTGATGCAGCCGCTTTCCCACCCTGCACACGTTCAATAACAGGTCGAATCAATACTCTCTCACGTTTGCTTTGTGAAACATTGCCTCACACAGGCTATGTTTGATCTGTGAACGACGCACAGCAATTAACCAAGTTTAACAAAACCAGGTATCAAGTTTGAAGACGGGCAAGAGGATACGGGTGATGGAAGATGACTGACGATGGTGGCTTTTCATTTAGGAAGCGGAGCTTTTCGAAGCAAGGAGTCCATCAGATGATGTGCCGTGCTACTGTACTTTCATCTCCTCAGGTTGAGGCAGGGTGAACCCTTATCTAAAGTGATGACTCAAAGCCTACTGTCTGGCCAAGGCTGCCGTGCTCATATGAATCAGCCCCAAATTATATCATTTTTTGTGACACATTCTTCTCACACACTCTTGACGGCACACATAACGGCACTCCATAAGACAAATGTGAATAATGAGATTTCGTTTTTGTCCAAAAGATAACATTCAGTGCTCTGTCAGAGCAATGGGGAAACAATGTGATATACAATGGATGTAATTGGACGGAACAAGTGTGGTGATGTTTATTTTGGCTTGGATTCTGTCTTTGTTAATCCTTCAGTCTTGGCTTCATCATTCTTGAAAGAATTTTCACACTTTCACACGTGTGCTTTTCCATTCTTCTCTCTAAGCTGCCAATCTGCGGGGCACAGAGAGAGCCAGCCACCGGCTCTTAAGTATGCTTTTAGGGACCTGCATGGTTGTTTTCATTCATCTTTTGTTTTGTTTTTGTCAGATTTTGTGCTGTTAAATGATACAGTCTGCTCTTATGTAGAAAATCAGCAACATAATGAGGCGTCATTAGCTGGTTTGTTTCCCTTGACAATTCAGGCCATGTACAATTTCATGTTGCCTCGAGACAAAACTAGGTGTTGCAAAATTATAAGACAGATGTTCAACTTTCAATCAAGAAATGGAACTTTAAAATACTAGAAAGTGTAACTAATATAATTACAATGTGTCTGCAATATAACAGATTCTGACATGCTAATTGTAGCCATTTTATATCACATGAAACAGCAGATAATTAGAGTATATATTTGATAATGATGCTGTAAAATCACAGCCCACAAATTTGAAGAAATCTCATGAATTATGGTCCCGATTTTAACTTAGTGATACGTAGTGCATCATCTGCGGTTGTCGTGATAGCAGTCACCTTTTTAAAAACCACCTACAGTACATCCGCGCCGCATGCAGAGATGCGGTGCAGTGGGCGAGAATGATGATAATACCCGAGGTGTGATCATACCATGTTCCTGCCAAATAAAACTGACAGGAGGCGACAGTAATCCCTGCTCGTCCTGCTGCAGTTTTTGACTGTAATCTGAGATTAATGTCCAGGAAACGTCCTTACGAGATGATTGCACGCCGGGGCAGATGTTGCAGCGTGTTAAGTCATGTGTTAGGCTGCAGCGCGTAGACAGATGAAGGGGTGCTCACGTTCTCCGTTTCCAAATCTGTTCACCTGAGGAAACGATGTCAGGAGGCCATCTTGTCAAAGATAGAAGGCTTTCTTTTCTATGTGATAAATCATGTAGGACTAGATTATTATTATTACCTAATCACTTTTGTTGGGCTCCATCTTGTTTCACTATAAGCTACTAATGACCTTCAAGTAGCAGAAATCTAGTACTTCACCCTTTTTTATGTGTTAAATTATTATTATAATTACTATTATTGATAACTTCATTCTATTTTTGTTTCGTGAGAGTGAAGGCTGTTTTTTGCACTAAAAGGACCAGTCTGTAGGACTAAGGCAGAAATGGAAAACAATAGTCATATGTATGTGTTCATTAGGGTATAATGACCTGAAAATAAGAATCGCTGTGTCGTTACCTTAAAGTGAGCTCTTTATATTTACAAAGAGCGGCTCAAGAGAGGGCCTTAGTGATTTTCGCAGCCACCGTATTTTCTCTGATGCGTTTGGAAGGGGAGGTGCGCCACGAGGGGTATTTAGTTGGTTGCAGTATGCAAACCTTACCACTTGATGCCACTGAATGCTACACACTGGTCCTTTAGTGGGTAGAAAAAAATCTTGTAGTAAAGAATGGTTGTGAACTATGATTTAAAGCTGCATCTAAAATTATGGAGGAGAATGGTGGCATTTGAGGAGGACATCGTGTGATGCATGAAACAGCACTTCAACAGTCATCTTAAACCAATTCTTCCTTCAGTCCGTCTTAAATTTAACTCAGGAGAAACAACATGCTTTTCTTTTCCAGTGGCTTCATTTTTTTTTAAACTTGGGTGGCTGCTGTGTTTTTTGGTAGCACTGTTTAGACATGTGTTTATGAAGGTTTTCATTCATTACATCGCAATAATTTCTGCAGATGTTTGTGTCCAAGGCGACTTTTCCCATAAATGTACCGTACACTTCCATCATTAACATACAGACAACAGTATTCTTTATAAAGTTCTTAATTATACTGAATGGCTGTCTTGAGGCATCCATTAAAATGTTAGCATTATTATGAATCTGCTAATAAAAACCAGGAATACTTGTTCTGGAGCTACTCATGCAGAGAGAGCAGGGAAAGGGTTAAATACTTACAGCTGTACTGGACGGTAGCAAAGCCTTGAACAATGACTTAATGCACTCCACTGAGGCTGCTTCACATCCCTCTAATGGATCATTTTTCACCTGGCACCTCGGCTCTCTTAAGATCAACTGAGAGGGATCAGCTTTATCGATTCCTTTCCTCTACACCAATCTGGATCAATAAGGATTCCAGCATTATAAACCACCAAGCCCATTTCCAGTGCTGCTGCTCCTCGTCATGATCTCATTCTTGCCATTTGAAATTGCATAATGAATTATGTTGATTGCCTCACTACCAGCCCCATGTTCAAGGAAGGCAGCTGTGGGTGGAAGTGTATTTTAAGCAATGCCACACCTTGGAGCTGATTCCTTCCCATTCTAATTAAAGGTAGAAAAGGCCTATGATGTCCATCTTTAGCCCCGGCTGCAGCGCATTTAATGACAATCACTCTTGCAAGTTGTCTTCATCAACGCCCAGATCTATTCCCTTGGCGCACATTTTGGCAGATGATTCACTGGCATGTTAAGAAAGCAGTTGGAAGTCTGCGAGATTGTTAAGACCTGCGGGGGGGGAAATGCATGCGCTCCATCAGTATGCAATACATCAAAGATGCCTCAGTGCCTCAATGATGCAGTCGCTGGCATGATCAAAACAGCGTGCTTAAAATGCAAAATCTCAACGTGACGGCTGAGATGGGAAAGGAGCACTAATACAAACAACAGTCTTGGGGAAAGAAAAAAACAAAGGGAAGAACTAAACATGTGGAGTGGAGCACCTTCAAAGGAAATATGAATATGTCATTGTGATAATGACCCTTTATCTTGGATTCAACCTTCATCCATCCACTTAGTGGGAAGAAAAAGGAGACCCATTTTCAGTCTTATCAGATATCATAACTGTAGGATGAAAAAAAAAAATGGAGCAATTAATAATACAGCTTGTTGACACTGGCATCAGATGCTTGTGGAGGGTGAAGGCGCTTCGGTGTCAGATCTCACTGGGTAATGTGGTGGTGGACGGGAGAATGCATTCTCAGTTTTACCTGCGGCACTTCCAGTCCTTTATTATGCGAGGCTGCGCGGGGTTAACGGCACAGGGAGGCCTCTACGCCTGTGAGGATTATTGGCAATACGCTCCCACAAAACAGCTGTGGAAGGCAAATAATTGTCTTAAGGTGAATAACAATACCATGTTATCCCAGCAAGGGGTGGGGGGCTTAATATAAACCAAATAGAGCTCATTTCTCCAACCTATGTTTCATTTATGAGATGCTCATATGAAGCCTGTTATTCTTGGTTTATATTCATGGCTCATGCACAGAGATGCGAGGGGGTAAAGGGATTTAGCAGAATGCACAAGGAAATGAACAGGGGTTGCAGGGCCATGCCAATATGCTTATAACACAGTGGTACAAGGACTCTCCCCTGAGTGAGTTTGGATTTTGTGAATGAGACCCCTCCTTATCTGTTCTGCCCGGGCTGCCGATCAGTAAATGCTGCCCGGGGCGAAGCCCTCTCTGCGGCGCGCAAAGATTCAAACACATTTTGCAAACGAGCCTGTTTCTCCAGTCCAAGTGAGCCGAGATGTGCGGAGCCAGAGGTAAAGCACGCTAGAATGGACTGGCTGGGTCATTACTTGGTGGTGGCGTGCAGCATCGCCTCGGGTTAGTAACCGAGCAAGGCAGCCGTGACATTGAGACAAAGAGCGCGTGTTTCTCACCACACCAGGCCATGCTGGGCCTGTTTGTGACTCGTGTTGGGTCAAACAGACACCGTGTACCAAGGCGAAAGGAGCTGTCTGGCAGGTTCACTGTCATGAGCAGGGGACTTGCCAAATCTCTGTGAGCTGTGACTGTAGTCAGAGGCTGGCTTGATGTGTTTTAACAGTTACTGGTCAGAGGACATTTGATTTCTTTGGCAAGCAACCACCACTACTCCTGCTCCTATTAATGATTACAATTAGGTCAATGTTATCATGCTTGATTGGTTTGGATTGTTTTCGTCTGGGCTCTCTTGCTCAAATGGAGATTATTGAAGAATTCATTCATTAATCCTGTTTTGAGAAACAGTGGAAGAGAAAACAAATGATGTTGCGGGTATAATGTTTTTGCAGGACCCTCTTAGACCTTCCCATTCTGACACAGTTTGACCCCAAATTGCCATATTTGCATGCATTATTTTCTGTTTCCATGGCTGCTTTACTTTTGTGCTTGTTCACAACTTTCCATATACTTGAGTTAATCTCCACGCCTTATCAGCTGTGCCCCTATACTCTCGTGCATGTGCTATAATTAGCACCTAATGGAGACGATGTGATTAGTAATTGCACAAATTAGTGGAGCCCTGAATCTGGAATTACCTCTTTTTATATGGCTTTAAACATGATTTTGTTGATAAAGAAATTTCTCATAGATTTCCAGTGTATCACACGAACACAGGCTTAGCAAAGACAGAATCAATAGTTCATCTAGAAGTCATCTGCATTATTTTACCCTCTACACAACCCAATCAAATAGGACTTTCCAAGCTGTTGCTATTTATGGGGTACAGCCTAGTCGAGTTTTACACCAGCATAACTCCACAAAGTGAAAAACCAGCACAAAATATGCATGTTATTTCCCATTGATCATCAATGTGAACACAGTACTTGGAACCAACATTTAATCAGAATCATAGCGCCTCCAAATGAGCTAAAACAAAAGGAGAGCTTTCTTTTATTTCATTTGTCTGGTGCATCAGGGCCTAATCCTGTTTACACATCGAAAATCCTGGCTTCTTTTGCTGTTTGATCTGGTCTCTGCCTTGAGCCACATGCTCTAGTTTTGACACCCTTGCCTACCTAGCGGTTCCCTTCTGTGCAAGCAAGAAAAAAGAAAAGGGTCAATTGGAGAAAATGAAGAAAATTGCAATTTAAATATTCATAAGGCTCTTTGTCTTTTGCCTGCCATCTGTGTCAGAGAGAGAGAGATCATGCTATTCCGTCGTGGATTTTGGCAATTACCTCTCATTGTAACCTCGCCGTGTCCAAAGTCACCCCTGTGCTCTTGAGAGACACAAGCAACCTTAACATAATTGTGAGGTCAGAAGAGGATGCTTGCAGATTGGATGCTGCCGAAGCCGACATCATTTCGCTGTTGCTGAATAGCTGCACACCCCTGCATTGTCTACCGTGAATTAATCCTAATGCCATGGGTGTGCAGTCTGAAAAAGATTACATTGTATAATTGCATGTCTAGCTCTGGCAAAATGAGCCATTGTGAATGCCAAGCAGAAGGTCTAGATGTGAGGGGGAAATTATTTTGTTTTGTCACACCGGTTATCTCCCGATTTTGTTTTTAGTACTGTACATGTCTGACTTTCTTTTTTAAATGTAGTCCCCAAAAAAATCCCACCTTCTCGCCAATTTAATCCGTTTAAAGTATGGTGTACCCAACTCTGTGTAGTGACAGCAGTGCCATCAGGGTCGACATTGCTCAGACAGGATCTTGGCAAAAAGGCTTCAGCTAAAGGCCAACGCTCTGCCAGCTCTGTCACACTATGATTCCAGTATGGACCGTAGGGAGCCCGCTCCCCAGTGTCTCTGTTCTCTGAGTGCCAATTATGCCATCCAATTGAATTATGCCCCTGAGTGGTATTATTAGCAGTTGTTGAGGGATCCAAACATTTGTATTCATTAAGGCTTGTTCACAGGAATGATTGAATGACCGTCCGCGTCTAATTAACATGTGAATAAAGACAATGCAGAACGAAAAGTGAAAAGAAAGCACTTTTGGTGCATTTGTTTCCTCCCCGTAAATGCAAAGTAATCTTGGCCTCGATGCCACCGAGTGCCACTCTGCACATCTTGCACTCGGAACATCAGTCCCACAACACGTTTCAAGTGGTAGCCAGGGCTCAGTGTGAAGTTGTTCCACACAGAGGAGTGTTCAGCTTAATGACACTGTGAATCAAAGAGCCACCAACTGATCCTAACTGGTGCTGCGGCTAATGTATTACTCAGTACTCCCGGCTCTGCATGCGGCTGACCTACAGAGGATTCAGGGTTTCTGTCCTCAAACACAACTAACAGGCCAACAGTCAGGCTCGCTCCAGTAAAATCTCATTGTGAATATCAGGGGAAAAAGTCATGGAGCAAAAGCTTTGAGCACCAAGCTCAGTCAGGCTTCACTCATTAAAAAAGCTTGTTGACACCAGATGGGAGACAGAATTACCTGAGTGCTTCAAATATTGCCCCTTTTAACCGAGACTCAACAGCGAGTCTATACTCATAACCTGAAGTCAGTCACTCCTGAAAACAGCACTTCAGCATGTTACCCTCCTTTCTTTTTCTCTGGCTTCATCATGCCCTTCCTCTATCCGGGCCTTCCTCTCTTTCTGCACCTCTCCTCACTGTGGCACAGCTGATTGGGCTACCAGTTCGTGTCACAAAAAGCCCTCATAGTGGCAGCGAGTAGCCAGTTGGCAGAGCGAGTCCCTTCAGCTGCCCTAGGTATCTGCATGCTCTGGAAGTTCGCCCCTTTCATCCCGCTCTCACCCTGACACAGTCGCAGCCAGTGTACAGGTCTACTGTTGGTGGGTCACACCTGGCACCGCCACTATGTGGGTCAGGGCCAAAGAAGCAGTATGCACCATCTTATGTGTGAAGTCGACCCCGCCAGGTAGTGTTGCTCTTTTCCTCTCTGCTTATTTTGTATCTTTGGCAGTATCCATGCTCAGTGTAAGGCTACCAGAGCCAGGGCCGTTTCCTGTCTCGCCGCCTGCAAGGCAGTTGGCCATTTAAAACTGTTCACAATTAGGTGGAAGAAGCCGAACATCTCTCAGCAGGACTGCTGCACACTTATTCATAGCTTCACCACAGCGATCTGAACTTGGCCGACCTTTCTTGCTGACGTACTTCTTTAAACAAGGCCCAGCAAAAATCGCACTACCCGCCACAGAGGGGTTGTTTTTGTCTTCATCCTTTGATGTAAAACACATCGTTTCGTCACGTCACTTTATATCCTTTTATACCCTTTGATTATAAATGAATATGGTTGCCAACGTTTAAATTTCCGCAAGTGCAGTCATTTATTTTGCCAGACGCCAAAAATCAAAGGTAGGCCGTTGCAAGATAAGATCAATCAAGAGCTCTCTTTTCCCCCCTCTCAAATTCAACTTAGCAGAGCTGCTACTTTATCCATGTTTAATCCCTAGCCTCATTCCTCCATAACAGTTCCCCTATGCGCACACACATAATAGGGTCGAATGTCTTATGACTCAAAAATTGGTTTAGCTGGGCTATTCAGCTTAATAGCCATATGGATTGAATAGAAAGTCTGCAGAGCATTTTGATTCAGCTCATTCTATGCAACTTTACTCATCTTCTTTTAATGAAAAAAAAGAAAGAGAGAGAGAAAAAACAGCATCTAGTGGATTACAGGCCGAATTGTCTACTTCAAAGGCTTCAACAGAACAGCCGAGTTGGTAACCTCGCCTCGATCCAAGTTTACTTTTCACTCGTTCTGAGCTCCAAATTCAATTTATACAATTAAATGTAATCCAGTGTAGGGAATGCAGGTAGCACACAGAGGTTTGATTAAAAATTTAACAATAGCATGACAGGAAAATCGAATTAAGAACATGGCTGCCTCAGTCAATCAAGTGCTCGGCTGTGGAAACTCATCAGCGTCTCGCTAAGGGAGTGCGTGAGTGTGTGTGTGTGGACGTGCTCGTGCGTGCACGTGTGCACGCATGTACACGACCCTGCCATCTCAGTACACTAGATAATCCACATCCTGGACAAGCACAAACTGCAGTCTTCCAGAACACTGCAGAAGGTAATTACAAATTAGGCCAGCCCTTGGATCATGAGGCAGGCGGCATTCTCCAGTGCATCCTATCACCCCAACTCTCCCCGGCCAAAACAGGCTTAGGCCAAGTGAACAATGACTCAGACCTCCCCACTGTGACAAAAAAGCAAGCAGGCGTCCTGCACTAAGCCCGCTGGGGACTGCTGTCCTTGGTGAATGGCTTACCGGTGAATTAGCACCAGAGGTCAGCGGTGAGGGTGCACGCTGAGGAAAATCCTGGGAAGGTATACATTCAAGGGACTACAGTACAGTATGTGATAACATAAAACTTACAGTCGATCAAATCTTTCTGCTGTTTGACCCTAAGAAAGAATAATTTGCACTGTCTTAGGTTTGGGAATATATGTCTATCTTCATCCGAAGATACTTTCTGCACAGGCAATGGCAGTTTAGTTTCTCCAACACATAGATCGACATGTCTCCGACTGTTCTGATGATCATCGTCAAGCTTCAAACTTGCGTCTGGTCCCCTGACAGGATGTACACGCGTGTGTGAGCAAGAGAGAGCCTGTAGCAACTTAGACAGCAAGTCTGTGATCGCTCTTTTTGTGAGGCGGAAAGCGTGCAGGAACGCGTGTGAGCGAGCGAGCGAGGCGGGCACGTCGCTATTATTTCCAGCGTGCCGCTGTGGCGGCGCACATGCATATGCCGCCCGTCTTCACGGTCATCGGGGCTGATGATGTGTTCAAGGTGGCACGACAGCTCGGGGATGGCGCGCCAGGCGAATGCTAAAGGGAATACCAGCCACCGAGACGTTCCAGTTCATGAAGTGTGCAAATCAGGCGACAGGGGAGGGGGAGGGACAGAGATTAGAAGGGAATGGAATAGCCAGGCCAGGGCCAGACCACCTCATCTGGGAGGGGAGGGAGGAGGGGATTAGAGGGATGGAGAGGACGGAGAGGCAGTGAAGGGGAGCAAAGAGGAGAGGGTAAAAGAAAAAAAAAAGTAAAGGTACAAAGACAGAAAAACTCAGAGATAATAGATGAGTGAAAGGATGCTAGATACGGCGAAGTGACGGTGAAGACGGCGAGCTGATCGCAGCGAGCACTTCCCCCGTGCAGACTGTATCTTCAATGGAGCAGACTCCGAGCAAACAGCTTAGCTTTGACTGCCTTCCTCCAAGAGGATTTTTTGGAGAGCCAGTTACAGCGTGAATTAACAACCGCGCAGAGCAAACACGACACATTATACACTCCGTCTCGTCACGGAAGTGATAAACAAGTCTGTATACCAGCTCGTCATGCGTGTCATTTTGGCCTTTGGGCACCAAGAAGAAGAGAAAACCTGAGTCTCGCATCTATCAGTGGCCACTTTTCCAACATCGTGGTTTCAAATGAGTCTTTGTATGTTGATTTCCCCCCTCCTCATGCCCTCTCTCTCGGTCGCCATGGCAACAGGAGTTGAGGATCTGGTACAAAAAAAAAAAGCTTTTTAAGAGTTGCCAACATTCTCAGACAAGTTCTTGGATCCCTTTGCACCTTACCTTTCTTTTTTTTTTTGCAAAGTAAGTGTTTTTTTTTTTTTCCTTTCACCCCTCCTCTCCATTTCTCCAGCAGTTTTCTGGTGACGTTCAAATAACCAGATTAGTGTGTAGAGAAGTATTGAAGAGCATTGAAGTAGCAAGGGCAGGACCGGGGCCAACAATAGTGCCTGGAAACTTCACTTCTCTGAGACAAGACGCACTTTAATCCGCTTGTATGATTTAACTCACACGCTGCAGCGAAACCTGTAGGTAATACCCTTTAATATATGCTTCTTCTTTCTTTTTTTTTTGCACTGAATCAAACCCAGTGCATTTGCTCGCTGCAGATATCCTGGAAAGAGCTGTGCTGATTAAAAACCCTTTTTTAAAGGTTACATTGTGCCTGTGTGAAATCATAATGCATACATCCTTTTTAAAGCTCTTGCTGTATATACTGTACACCACTGCACTTTATAATTGCATCAACTGCGAGTATGTCAGTCTAACCTCGTACACTTTTTAAAGGTCATGCAATGATGTGTATTATTATTATTATTCTTCATCACGACACGCTTTCTATCCTCACAATTCGAAGGCCTGACTAACGTGGTTCATATTTTTGAGTGATGATAATGAGTGACTCCTCCCTGTTTCGTTAATAAGAATGTGGAACTAAATGGGCATGATCGGCTGAGTGATTTCGTCAAGGCTAGGGAGTCGTGTGTGTGTGTGTGTGTGTGTTTGGGGGTGGTTTTGTGTAATGGTGCTTCTCTCTATTAGATCCCATGATGTAATCCATCTTCTGGATAATTAGCAATGAGGGGATAGAAGGGAGGAGGTGGAGGAGCTGGCATACACTGTTACAGATGAAGGCTCTTCGCCTTTACCCTGCTGGGGGGTGTGTTTAATAGGTGTGTGGCAAGTAAGTCTCTCAAGACAAACACGCTGTATATATATATAAATAAAATATTATATGCTCTCCAATACGATCTGATTAACTGAATTTCCTGACCTCTTATGCCATACTGGTTCAGTTGTGCCACGGTTTTAAAGTCGAAGCATGGTAGATTCGGTTAAGCTTGTTGCAGTCACACACACACACAGCACGGAGACACACACAGTCATATAGCATTACACACACAAAATACACACTTGCACACACTGAAATAAAAATCCTGTAGACTAATGGTACAGCGTGCATTAGACAGTATATGGGTGGTATAATTTAAGATAAGAGATAACATAAAACTTAAGGATTCCCTGGAGCCTTTAGGATACCTTCTAGACTGGAAGTGGGCTGAATGTCAATGTGACGCCTGCAGTGCAATTACCGCTTTTGCAGTCTGTCGTGGGACCCTTGATGCTCTCAAAGAGAGCTCTCTGACTTTGCGATTGGAGTGTTGCCTCGTGCTCTCTGGCGCCCAAACTACAAGTAGAGAGCCCTGGCGTGAAGGAATCTGATTTATTACTGGAGCCTGAGATTAAATAATAGCGCGCGGAAATGGTGCTGACCGACGACAAAATAAGGCTGCACGTGGAATATGCAGCGCGCTGCTTCTTTCGCTTTCCCACAAATGCCTCACAACAAGTGCACTTCAGGTCATCTATATTTAATTTGAGTGGCCATTGCAGGATGATGAATGTAAACGAGAGTGCGCATGTGTGTGTGCCCTCAGCGACGGCCAATGAAGTCGCCCTCCCTTTTGATTCAAATAGAGCTGCTGCCCTGCTTCTTCTTCAGAAAGCTACTCATTAAACCCAGCTCCATGGCCGCATGCGTCCACCGACATGCAAGCACCCTGCACTGTGTGTGTGTCCGCGGGCCGCTGCGAGTGCGTGCACCTTGTATTTGTGCTTGCGCCCGCTCCAGCGAGGTACTTGTCAGGGCTCATGGGAGGGGTCAGAGGGAGAGGTCGTTAATCAAGACAGACAGGAGCGACACCCTGGCGTTCCCAGGATGACGGTGTTGCTGGGGAGCTGCGGGTCCCTGAGCCCAGATCCCTCTCTGATCAGAGCACCAATTAAGAACCACTCCTCAGCAGAGGCAGGGAAGACAACCTTTTGTTCCCTACCCTTACATCACACTCTATAAGACAAGAGCCCAGGAGCATTTAGGTCCAGCTGACTTTTGGTACAGCAGCAGACCAAACATATCTGGTGCACGCTGATACACTCTCGAGAAGCGGCTCACGTTTTTAGTGAATTGTGTCATCATAATTTATGACTTGACAGATCTAAGTCAGAGAATAGAAGACATATACAAAGCAATATGCAAGAAAAAAAATCCAATTACGATTCATATTGTAAAGCAAAGACAGTTATGGAGAAAAAGTACTTAAATAGAGCAAGAAAAGGCAGTAATTAGATGGCAGAAGCAAAAACAAAACACTATCAAAGTGACTTCACTGACAATAGAAAGCATCTCTCAAGGATCTTTCCCTGCTTCGACACCACTCATCAAATTGCAGGGCCTCTATTCATCCTTGTTTTGTTTTGTCCCCCCCCCCCCAGACAACACTAATGATCAATTCCAGCCCTCAGCATATTTATTCATGAGTGTATTACACCTGGTTCCTCTTTGTTGCCGATGCATTTCCTCAAGTATTATGTGACGCCTTGCCTCCTACGCTTCTGGCTCAGATGGCATTTCTCTCTTCTCGCTCTCACTATCAGGCTTTGTTGAACCCCACACACGCACGCTTTCATGTGCACGTGCACGTTCGCACGCACACAAGCACATACAGCCTCTTCTCATTGGATAATCAGAGCTCCATTATTTAGTTTCTCCATCCTCGTCCGCTTCCACGATATGAGTCAGTTTTATTCTGTCTTTGTCATGGTGGTCATTCCAAGGAGGAGAGTGTGAAATCTGTGTGCTTGTATCAGGTTGTGCACAAGGCACTGTGACTGTGTGCATTTATTTTTTGGTTTATTGCTTTATGTCCTTCACATTCCTTTCCTGTCTGACTTCTGCATCTTCCTCTCGCTGCGTTCATGTATGGCCTCTCACACAGCTTACAAGTGTGCGGATGTTCCCGTCTTGTTTGCGTGTTTTTGTGGACTTTCATGCACTCCAGAAATGATGAAGTGGCATCAAGGCATCGAGTGCAAATAACTCCGTACCTTGAGAGGCTTACACCAATGAGCACTCAGGAAGCACAGCTGGACTTTGAACACAGACTCACCTATTAGCTTTCACAACGCCCTCTGCACTGCTCGTTGTGATTCGAAGCACGACTTCTGTCAATGATTATTTTGATTATCATTATACAAAATTGCATCAGTGCATCCTCAAATTGATTATTTTGTGCAATTCTCAGTGATTTAACAGAACAAATGTAGCAAATCCTCAAATTTCCAAAGCTGGGACCAGCAAATGATGGAACATTGGCCTCATACATGACTTAAATGCTTCATCAATCATCAAAATTGTTGCGGATTAGTTTCTTTTTGACTGACGGATCGATTAATCAGTCATTTCACTTTATCCGACACAAGTAGTAATAGTTCCCAAAATCCACATAGAGCTTAAATAAATTACTTTTAGTGATGCCTCTCCCTCCACCTGGAACTTTTTCGAGATTCAAAACGGCCAAATCTGCTCCTTTGTGTTAGATTGCTGTTATTTATTTTTCATGATTTTAGATAGCTCCTGGGCTATGTCAGTGTGCCATTTAGGGTGTTTCAATAGTGATTTTTTTTTTATATGATTGTACTATTTTGTAATGGTATTTATTATGAAATAGGGGAAGATTTTGTCTCATGTGCCTTTCGTCGTTTGGACGACAGGATGTTAGGAAATAATGAAAAAGAGCTCAGCAATCCAGAAACTCAAAAGGCATATTCAGTCGTCCAGTCATTCATTTACCACTCACTCTCTCACAGTCACTGTTATGGCCTCCAAGTCACCTATAGAAGGCATTGTGTTGTCTGCAGACACTACACTGGCCTTTTCTGTGCAATATTGCTGGATGGCGTAGGCTGCGTCACATCTGTGACTCTCTGTGTGCTTGTTTGCCTGTCTGTGTGCGTGTAAACACAGCCACTACGTTTGCCTGCCTATTCCATCTATTCACAAATGCTTCAGCCAGAGTTCCTCGTCTCTCCATCTTTCTCCCGCCTTATCTCTCTGTCTCGCCGCCTTTCACTTTTTCTTTTTCACTTTTCTCCCTGCCAGATTGATGGCATGTACCATTTTAGAGCAAGCTCAGTGGTAAGAGTTTCCTCCCACTGATATGATAAGGTGTCATTAGCCGGTTCAGCCCGACAGTCAGCGAGTGAGAAAGGTTCATGCTATTGATTGCCTCTACTTTAGAGCTCTCAACACCACTCTCTGGTGGTGTTTCATTCCATAGTAGTATCCTACTATGGCATCTGCTAGAGAAGAATGGCATATATATATGTCTCTATGTATATATCCATCTATCTATCTATCTACCTTCCCATCTGTCTCCTTGACTGTCCCTCTTGATGTCCTGCAGCCATCTCCTCCTTCAACTGTGTGGTCGCTGAAGAATATGAAGTTTTAGCCGTGGCCGTCTCGCTGGGGAAATATAAGTTGACTGTCTATTGCATTACTGGTTCTAAGCCTCACATCAGGAGGTGATCAGATTCCCTGAGGTAGAAGGAACAGGGGGAAATGGAGAGAGGGCTGAAAGAATGTGTGTGCCGGGTTGTCTCTCGATGTGTGTGCCCACATGTTTATATCTAGGGGTGCACATTAGGGCTATTACTTTTCACCAAATCACATTGGAACAGGCTCTTGTGTTATTGTAAGTGTCTGAATCGGGCAGGGAATCGTTTTATGCCCTGCATGCAGTGTGTACACATCCAAACAAACAGGCAGCTCCTCCAAACGGCAAATCATGTCGCTTACCTCGATATAAAAAGCAGTCAAACAGAAATTCAGTTCACTTTTTAAACAAACATTAGCATGAAGAAGACACATAACCCAGCTGACTTTTTATGAGATTTGATTGTTGGTGCACTGACAAGGTGGTTCCAGTGCTGCAGAAACAGCTGCTGTCCTGGGATTTTCAAACACGATTTTGTCTCGAGTTTGCGATGGATGGTGTTTTAAACATGCACGCACACGAAACAGCAGTCAGCAGGGGAGGTTTTGTGAGGAAAAAACAACTTGTCAGAGATGCTACGTCAGAGAGTGTCCTCAATCGTTTAAGCAATATATGCCAGGAAAAACAGTAAAGGCACAAGCGCGTACAGTAAATAACAGCTCTGTGCAAAAGCAGACTTTTCTCTGCTTACTGAACATTTGAACGGGTGACCTACAGAGGCGGAGTACTACACTGGTACACGTGATCAGCAAAACGGGTTCACATTTGGCATCAATACATGGACTCATTCGCCGTTTTGCCTGAGGAAGTACAGTGTAATAGTGTTTCCTTGACACATATTAGGCCCTTCAATACAAATTGAGGACCATTGTAAAACCTCAGTGTACCTAAGCATTGTTACTGATAAGGTGCAAGCCCTTCACGGTCACAAGCTGTACCGCCATCCAGAAAATGCACCATGTGATAAAGTACTCGTCATGTCAAGATGCTTCCGGGGACATGGCAATGACTTTAGCTAATGCAAGCTTCCATAGTGCCCAAACCTCCATCAGAACGGGTTTGCAACTTGAATCTGTCACCCAAAAGGCTCTGATAACTCCAGAATTCAACCAAAGCAGCATCATAAAATAATCCTAAATGCAGTTTCCAGCAGCTTGCTGAATACATGCTGCACCTCAAAGAACTGAGGCTGTGTACCTGACAGAATGGCTACTGAGTGTACTTCATGCATTTAAAAACCATCCAAATAAATTTTAAAGGGAAAAGCCTCCTAAAAAAGCACTTCAGTGCTTATACTTTGAATGTGCCACTTTGGTGCATCGTTTAAGGGCACTACATTAGAATAATAAGCCAACTTTTTGTTAAGTTAGTACTCATTTTATAAGATGACAAACTCCCTATCTGAACCCTACCTGAGTTTTCTCACCGCTCCTTGAAGTTGATGTGCTTGCTCCTTCTCTGATTGAATATATATCCCACCCATCACAAATGAGGTCTTCAGCTATTTAGTTTTACTAAATCAGGGTAAGCACTTTATCCAGTGGCCTATAGAGGCAAGGACCAGCGATACCGAGAGCACCGCTTTGACGGCGAGCAGCAGCTTAACAGGCTTATAACGGAGCAGGGGAGCGAGTCAATCAGCTGCTATTGAGTGACTCCGTAATGGCCGGCCTGACCATCACACTCCCCTGAGAGCCAGTTTTGTTTTCCATTAAAACTGTCATTACACAGGGAGGCATGACACAGCCTCCGAGTGAGTGTGTCTTGTGTGTATATGTGAAAGACAGAGACGGGAGAGTTCTTAAATGAACCTGGAACTGTGCGGCAAAGACGATAATGACCTAATCAAACCAGCACTGCTTTAGCTTTCACGCCATGCTGCCACGTCATGTGATTTCATTTCATAGTGTGCCACGCATGCGAGAGATTTGCATTCACACCTTGTCTGCACGTTGAAGAAACTGTCTTCATAGAGTTAAAGAGAACCACAGTTTAGATTTAAGGTCACGCGGCGTCCTGCCAGCTAAAGGGGAACTTGCCGCTATCGCTGTCAGCCGGCTCACCGGCCTGGGAGGGAGAGCCATTAGTTTTAATCAAGCGCCACTTTAATTGAGAGGTCTCCCATCTTCATAAAGATAATTACTAGAAATGTCAGACCATACGTGTGCTCTTCCCTCCCCTAGACCCGACCCACGAATAGCGATAAACCACAAGGCTGGACATGTATCTTTATAAGAGGGCGAAGCCATGGCATCTACTTGACTGGAACAATTAGTCAACATTAGCCGCAGATGGCCTCCATAACAGAATTAAATGCCGGCGCGTTACTCTACATCATCCCTACTGAACCTCGATGGAGCGATCATTTAAGTTACAGCGTAATAGAGTGCAGTGGTTGAAATTTCTTCACAAGTGGATTCATTGTTTATTGAGTAGTTTGTAGTTTCCTTAAAACAGCTGCATTGAGATAGGACTTCAATGATGTATAATATATAGTCGTATATAGCTTTATGTTCAGTAGACTATATTATCTGATATTTTTACTTGATATTATCTGCATGCAAAGTGAGTACATGGAGCCCAGCCAGGCTTTTATCTGATGAAACCTAGAGGGTAGTCTGGGTGGGATGTCTGCCGTAGAATATATGTTGGTAATAGTAATATCTGGACAGTGTCAGCAAATATGCAGTTTTGGGTAAGAGGTATTTTTATGCAGGACGGTAACTTGCTTTAATATCGTTGATGTTTAAATCACATTTCTGAGCATATCTGGACTTGCTGACTAGTTTAAAAAAGAGAAAGTGAGAGAGAGAGAGGCAGATGGCATAAGTGGGCAACTAAGTGAGAGTGAGCATGAGAGAGAATAACTGAACTGAAAATTAAGCTGAACTTTATTTGGCTTTGGATTTATTGAATGTGGTTTTGTGTCAGACTATGTAATGCTGTGGCGTGAGCATTGACTGGAACTCCAGTTGCAGAGCTAGGTCTCTTGACGCCCCAGGATTAACCAGTGACAGCAGTCTCATGTGAACAGGGTCAAACGCAGGTTGGACACGTGTTCAGGAAACGTGTTCTAGCGAGTCATCTGTATGAAAGTATGAAAGGGCTTGACATTTTCGCCCAACAAAGACACACACGGACATTGTGGCAATTCAGAGATTCCTGCTTTTTCAGCTTCTTGTCATTTTTCACTATACTATAATACCCAACCGCATTTGCTTCAGCACTTTCAAATCATACATTATAGAAAACATGTTGAGTTGAATGAATCTGTTTATACGATGCAGGTTATCCTCATGGGATGTCAGCAATTCTGCTAACAATACCTGTACATTGAGTGACAACTCAGTAAAAGTACTCTGTATGCATATGCAATAATGAATGTTATGCATATATTGGTGCCCCATTCAGAGTGTTGTATTATTATATATATTGTCTTATTATATCATTATTACTGAGACATTAACATTTACAGTAAACAGTAAAGCGTTTTAATCCTGTAGCAGGGTAATGCAGAGCTATTTTCATGATATTTTATACTGTTGGATAGTTCTAGTAATTCTATGTCACGCTTCATACATTGATCACCATAATTCTGGATTTAATCTTAATCTGATCTAATCTAATTTCTATTTTAAGTACAAAGTAGCATAAATTGTGAGAGCTCAAGTAGAGTACACGTTCCTCAGAGCTGTACTTCAGTAGCTGTGTAAATTAACTTTATTACTCCCCATCTGCGTTGAACAACAATGCACAAACAGTACTGCCACCTTAAACCACTACACAACCGAACGGTATAGTGCATATCTACAAGCAACTCCCAGCAACCCTGCACAATTCATACATTCTTTCTTTCTGTATTTTCATCATTTTGGCCACTGTGACGTACAGACCATGCATAATTCAACTGTACACAGCGTCCCAAGCATCCAAAGTCTCATCAGCTCTTTGATGCAGCGTCCCTGTCTCCCGAACTTTGACTGATGGCTCTCTCTGGGCCCCAGCAGAGTGTCAAGAGAATGGATGAGGTGGCAGAGAGTGACTGACAGCTACCAGGCAGTGGCTGCTCCTCCAGCAACCACACTTCAGCCAGCCTATCTTTTAAAAGCAGGTAGTAATTGAATAATAAGTACATGTTAGGATGCGGGCAGCGGTAAAGGCCTTTGAAAAATAAAGGCTCCCTGCTGTGTCTTGCCAGGCATCTTTTCCTTTCCTTTTGCCACTCTGAGCAAAATAAATGGCTTTATTTTAGCTCATTTTTAGCAGACACCATTGTAAAGTAGTTTCTGGAATTCAGAACTATGCCTTTAGATGTGCAGAGTTATTATAAAGCCTTGTCAGCTACCCATACTGAGAGTGCGCTGGTGACAGCTGTCGTGAATATGGCTTAAACACTTCACATTTCTCTGTACACTAACAAGCCCAGCATATCACACATATGGTAACAAACACAAGTGAATGGTTATGGATCTATCATATTCCCCAGTACAAGCGTTAATTTGGTCCGACCCACGCACAGGATATCAAGAAATCAATATTGCTTTCCCATGTCTGTGGCTGCGCTAGGTGGGCCTAATTGAAATGTATGAGGGAGCCTGCTAAATTATCTGTGCAGGCAAGGGAGCCAGAGTGATTGCAAACATATGGAACGGTTCCTTAGACAAGAGAAACATTTGTACAATGCTGAGAGAGAAACAGACAGAGGAGCAAGAGAGCACGAGTGAAGGAGCGCAGCAGGAGGAAAGAAAAGAAATAAAAAGAGACAGAGCAGAAGAAGTAGGGTCAGTCATTGCACTCTCATTGCACGTGGCGTTTCTTAATGTTCATGCAACTGGACTCGGGAGAGATATTTCATGAGCCTTTGACAGCTTTCCAGCCGACTGCCCGAGTTAGTTAGAGCGAGAGATGAAGGGAGGAAAAGCAAAGAAAGATGTGGGTGTTGGCACATTATCAACCCATTAAAAAGAAGTGACGGCCCAAAGCTGGAGCTCAGCATTAGTTGTTGTCACACGTAAGCTAACTAAGCCTTGACCTGCGTGAATGTTTGCTTTGTCGTATGTGAGTGAGAAAGTCTGCACTGTGGTTTCTATTCATGGCTACTCTCCTCTCTTTCTGCTCCTGCTCCCCCTCTTGTCCCCTCCCTTCTCCATCCATCTCTCTTACCATGTCTCTCGCTCTCTAATAAGCTATTGACATTTTGCTTAGTAATGACTGCAAGAATAATGGGCCTTGTATCGTCCGGAATGAGCAATAAGTAGAAGTGGCATTTTCTAACCTCCTCAACAGGTAGACAACCGGGGTTCACTCAATTCCAGTTGGTCAGTTTAATTGGGCTCTCTCTTCTGGGTAAAGGGTACCATCCCCTCGACACTGCACCACACCACCGCTCCACCATGCCGTGATTAGTCAGGACCACCTCGCTCTAGTGCGTCTAACACTAGTGAGTCATGTGCATTAGAATCACGGCATGGAGCTGCACAGTAAACCAAAAAACATGCGTGTAAAGGTGCCAGTGTTGGACACGATCTGAGGAGGATGTAATCGTGAATTCTTTTTGGTTGCCAAAGCGTACTGCACAATAATGAACTAACCTTTTTTTTGCAGCTCAAACATCAGTGGTGAAAGAACAGTTTGAAGTCATGCAGTCAAAGAATAGCTCTCACTTCAACAAAGACAAAAAGTCAACACCCAAAAGAAAAAAAAGCATCTTTTTCCAAGTGGACCTTTTGCCCCTCGCACATGCTACATTGCACTGCTGTTTCCTAACTATACAGGGAAAGAATGATTTTCTGACAACCAGCTGGCGATAATGTGTCTTTTACAAACATGCCTCGAGGCTGCAAACAAAGTTCGAGACACTTGCTTGCGGCCTGAGCGAGGCTCGTGAGTGAGTGTCAAGTGTGCTGATCCAACCCTTACGTTATCTGCGCCTTGCACATTGCTTTGCAAATGGAGGTAAATCGGGATTTCTAAGTGCACCCAGTCCGTGTTAAAGCTTATGAGGTTTAGTCTGACAGGTCGAAAAGGTCAAGTGATTCGTGTTTTGAGGAACATGGAATAACCTAAAGTAATGATAAAAACCTCCAAAAACGACACTGAAAATTGTTTGGGTACATTTTTGGCGGCTTTTCCGCCATGGAACACTTGGAAATTTCCGAAGCGACGCCTTGGCACATGGATACCACAAAAGAGCATCTATTATTCATTTAGTTATTGACACGACAGCTCTAGTGAGCGCCGAGGTAAGGTCAGGACAAAAATGCTCCAAGAAATGGAATCTGGGAACCATACAGCTTCGGATGGAAATGAAAGGTTTTAAGATGAAAAATCTCAGTGCGTGGACGAGTAGATCGTCTGTTTAAAAGGGTCGTGGAAATTAAATGCAGGCTGTTCACATTTTCTGACCTTCAGTTTTAATGCAAATGTTTGGCATTTTATGTGTACGCTGTCTTAAGAGCAGGAAATTGTATATGGGATGATATATGGATGTAGATGCCATCGTCATAGAGCAGAGTGACAGGCAGAATTGATTTGGTTGGCGCAGGTCTGATTTCCTTTATATGCACAAATGAAGGGGTGTTATATTTCCTACTGCCACTTCCTGCACATCTCCAGTGTATGTCCTCCTCGTTCACGCGGCTACTACAGACTGGTAAGTGTTTTAGAGCGAGCGTGATCCAGCCGAGTGTGTACAGATGTGGTAATCCATTTGTTTAAATACATCTGACATGTTCATTAAGCTGCTAAGCCACACACCCTCACATTTTTCCCTTTTCTCTCTCAATCCTTCTACCAAAAGCTGCTTTTTCTTACCGCATTGAGACGGTAATTACCATGCAGTCAAATGAGAGGATGGCAAGCAGAAACACAGCGCTCGTCTGTGGCTGCCTGCCAGCCAAGCTACTTACACTGTGGCGCACACAGCGCCCAGACAGTCCAGGCCAGAGAGGGGCTGCATATATCTCCAGCTTCCCGAGCTAATAAAGATCATCTCCGGGTCTGAGGATTTTTGACTGAACATGATATAGCATGTCGACAATATTTGACAGAAGATATGCTTGTAGAGGGTTGAGCTGCGGGTCACGGAAACATAAAAAATCCATCCGAAACAGAAAAGGTACTTCAAAATATTGCAAGGCCGAGGCATGGCACGGGCGGTTGTGCTACACTGATTGAGATGATGACATTCATCTGATGTACAGAGCTCGGAGCATTATGTGCCACCACCACGAGTCAAGTCAAAGAAATCAGACAGACCTCACGCCAGACTGTGCCATTTTCATGAATTCAGAAAAGAAAATCAAAGGTTCTTCACCATCTTTCCACTCCAGGAGCGTCAGACTCTCTGCCTCTTTGCCCGCCTGCTTTTCAGGCATGTCGCTGCCAACTTGGCATATTACCCAGGCACTACATCGGTGTCGGCAACGAGCCATCTCTGCCAGCTCCATGATTGCCATGATCCGGGTCGGCAAGAGTATTACATGGCCACCTGGAGAGAGTCGAACACCTGGGCGCAGCTTAGTGCCCGGCTCAGCCATAATACAGGTCTTTTCTCTGCCAGTATATACAAACCTCCTTCCTTTCCCTAATACGGTGCACACAAGTGATTAGGCATTGTGTAGGCCCACTGTTGGTCGACAGTAGGCAACATTTTGCTAAATCAAACTGCATTCAATGTTCAACCTGTTCATAGGCCAGCTGAAGGTAATGGCAGATGCCAAATGATGCATTGTGTGATACACAGCAGGTGATATACTGTGTATTTTGTGCATTATTAGTTTAAACTATCAAAAGTGCATTGTACAGGATGTTCGCCTGGGGAGGGATCTTTAGTGCAGCAGGGAAGGAGGTGGGTTCTTGCCTCTTCACTTCACACTCTGGCTACTGTGGTGCCATTTTGGAAAAGGGGGTCAGGTGGTGCATTATGTATCACCACTTTTGTATCAAACGGTGACATTTGGCTAAAAAATGGGCACGCATGACTGATCAGCATCTTACTTCCATTTTGTGAAGGTTTTTTTCCCTGTTATTCAACATGTCCAGGCCAAACTAATGTACGTTCTGTGGGCCTCGCACACACTCTGTAAACTCTTCAGAAGCTTAGAGAGAGAATCAGATTAGGGATGTGAAGATTCACTGATTCATGTCGGTGGTCCGATATAAACGTTTGCGATGCGACTGCACCGGTAGAATGAACGTGCATCGGATATAATTTACGGGTGAATTCGCGGTGCATCTCTTCTAGCCTGTCTACACCGGCAAATCCCATTGTTAAATCGACTATTTCTATCTATGTTCTAGTATTTTCAAGGCAACCTGAATGCACCATCGCGTCCCCAGGCAGTGACGCAAGCAGGTGTTGTACACAACAGACAAACGAAGCAAACGAGACAGACGATAGACAGACGAGATATTTAATGCACCAAAAAAGACACATTAATCAAACGTGTGGCAATATTTTGTTTTTTTTGAGCGAGGGGGTCAGCTAGACAAGACGCGCGCAATTTGCAAACAATGCCGTGCGGCTATCAAGTACGTGGGCAGCACGACGCAACAAGCGTTCCCTCTGAACGAGTGTTCAGTACCGCTGGTGACATAGCAATAATAATAATAATAATAATAATAATAATAATAATAATAATAATAATGATAATAATACATTTTATTTGGAAGCGCCTTTCAGAACACTCAGTGACACTTTACATTGCGGGTTAAACACAAATAACACAAGATAAATACAAGCAGAATGAAAAAAAAATAGTGACTGCTCAGCGCAGTTTGCTATTCCCAGAACATGTAGACCAGTTAATATTTCTAAAGAAAAACCTGAAACTAAGCCATATGAGGTAAATCAGTGAGGTGTTCGCAGTAAATGACATTGTTTGATTGCCAGTAGTTGATGTTTTTTGCTTACATTGTGAGCAGTTAAGAAAGGCTTGGAAATGTTATTTATTTACATGTTCAATTTCTTATAGAA
Source organism: Chelmon rostratus (assembly GCF_017976325.1). Classification (NCBI taxonomy): domain Eukaryota; kingdom Metazoa; phylum Chordata; class Actinopteri; order Chaetodontiformes; family Chaetodontidae; genus Chelmon; species Chelmon rostratus. The sequence goes on along the minus strand of NC_055680.1, from coordinate 9,074,501 downwards.
ATTACACCAATACGTTTTCCTCCTAATACACAGGAGCACTTTGGAAAGAAATACCTCTATTTGAGCCCCTTGGTGAGAGTATTGTTTACAGCAGCTGTTACTGGCTGCCAGTTAGAGTTTTATTTTTTTTACACTTGATTCTGTAAAACATTGTTATTTGATTTTAATTCTTTGTAAGAAATCAGTCAACTTACTGAAACAAGCACATCATTCTGGCAGACAGTAGTATGTGTTGCTGGTCATGTTATTTGCACTATGCACATTGTTAATACTGTGCTTTCTGAAACTGTTTAACTGTGAAGTTTTATACATTTTGTATAATTATAGAGACAGAGACCATAATTGGGAGTTAGGAGTGCCATTTATAAATACAATTGAATGCTCTGTCTACTGAAATATGTCTTTTTTAAAATATGATTTATTGGTTTGCTCCATAAAAAAACAAATATTAAATACATCCCTCAAATCGATACAGAGAGTAAAGCAGAATTGTGCTATTGAGGTAAAAAACCTGATGTTACTATTACTCTCTCATACTGCAACTAACTGTATTGAATGATCACATCATATCGAAACATCCTTTTATAGTTAAGTCATATCGTTATCAAATCATTTTTGAATCGCATCGCATCGTGAGCAGGAGTGAATCGTATCGCATTGTATCGATGGGAGCTTCAGTGTATCGTAACTGTATCGTATCGGTGTCAGCGCATCGAGATGCATACCGAATCGGCCTCAGTGGTGGAGATATACAACCCTAAATCAGATGCTTCTTTTACTTCTTCTTTCTTCTACTTGTATTATAAATCACCCAATTTTTTTATTCCTCACTCAAGGCGCTGTGAAAACCAGTTTTGTCCTCGCCAATGAATTTTCATGACAGCACTGTCCTCCCACATTGTGCCAAAAATGATCCCCTTGACCTCTGTCGCTAAATTTCATTGTCTGTGATCAAATTCACATTTAATATTCCCTCTTTTTTTATAGTTATTTTTTGCTGAGGCTCAACCTGTGTTTCCTCACTGTTAGCGCTTAACTCAGACTGGGAGGATCCATTTGCAGCATCGTTCAAATAAATCTGCCCTCCTGGCCGCTGAGATCGCCGACTGGTCAAATCCATGTGTAACCCCACTGGCTTATTACTGGATAACACCGTGTTCCTCCTGGGCCTTAGCAATTCATCCTCCCTCTTTACTTTTCAACTGTCTCGAGTATTAGATAAACAAATAAAATACACTTAAAGATGACTGCTTCATCACTCAATATTTTAAGACGTAAGTAATCGGCAAGTTATCATGATGTTGTTATCACATGTCCTGTGGCTATCCATTATAAAAGATAAAACTTCCATGGTGGGGCAGGAACTCTCAGACATATATTTCCACAAGACAGATGTTGTCCTCTATCAGAGCATACTTTATTTATATCACATAATTCGCTTCAGAAAACCTATTCGTCTCCCTGGGAGAACTGGTATTCATTAAATATGGTTCCTCTTCAGTAAGTTCAAGAGTCACAACTCACAAACAGCGGGATATAAAATCATGCCTCAGAAAGCCTGAGGAGGTGGGATGTCTGACTTTTTGTGATCTTGACAATGGATCTTGCTGGGGGCCGTCAAATCCAGACAGCTCTCACAAAGGTATTCGGCGAGGCCCAGCATCCCAACTCGTCGGCCCAAATCATCACAACCACTGCGCATGTTGGAGGAGTGACGGACGGAGATTTGAATGCAGATTGAACACAGATGCTCTGGCATGATTGCAGCGGTCGCAGGAGAGTGGCGGCGCGTGCAACACAATAGCGACAACACGGAAAAGGTCACACAAGCAGAGAGTCTCAGCACAAAACAATACCACTCCACAGCAAACGAGGTGGGAGAAACTGTGACTGGGTTAACCATCCCTCAGAATTTGTGCAAATTACTAGTCCTGTGGGTGGTTGTTAGTGGGGAATGTCCACTGCTTATGTGTGCTTATATAAGCAATCAATGGCTTTAATTACACCATTAGGTGGGATTGTGTCCCAGCAGACTCCTTCCAAGCCTGAAGCAGCCTTGCTGTTTACCTTCCTGATTGCTGAAAGCGCAGCACATTGGGAGGTTGGAGGATTGTAACTATCGATGCCAAGGTTGGCTGTTTGGTTGCACACATAAGAGCAGAGGCTTAGTAATGGCTATTGTTAGCATGATAGCAACTGGCATATCTTTTTTTCAGCCATGTTAGCGGCGTGGCTCTGGGGATGACTTTGTCAATATATTGGTTGGTCGCTTGGGTGAGCTGTCCAACACACAGATCCAGACTGAAACAGCTTAACAACGGTTGGATGGATTGCCATGACATTCTGTACAGACAACCATGGTCCCTACACAATTAAGCTCATTAATTACTCTGATGACCTCTGACTTTTCCTCAAGCGCCACCATGAGGTTACCATTTTAGTTTTTTTGTGAAATGCCTGAATATCTATTGGATGGGCTGCCATTGGATATTGAACAGATATGACAGCCAGAGGATAAATCATAATGGCTTTGTGATCCAGTGAAATATCTCAACATCCTTTAGATGTATTGAACAAAATGTTCATGGCTCTCAGGTGATATATCCTAATGAATTTGGTGAACCTCCTCTAGTTTGCAGTTTTCAGTGAAAGAGATCATCAAATATTGGACGGATTACCATGAAATTTGGTACAAACATTCTTGTCTTTCAACTAGCGCCACCTTCTTATCAAAACTTCCACTACCATCAGCAGTATTTCGTGTTTAATGCTAATTATGGTAAACATGGTCAATATTATACCTGCTAAACAGCAGCATGTTAGCATTGTTATCTCAAAGCACTGCTATGACTAACTGCATGTATACTCCATAGCCAGGTGAGTTTGGCAATGACCAACAACAATATAACAGATATCAATACGATAATATCAATATTAATATACATAAACTATATCTCTAGTCATTTATTCATGTTTGTGATGACTGTCTGTTCTTCAGGTGGTGCACGTCTGCTCTCTGTTCTCTTATTCAGCACAGTTTTGTCTTTACATTCCCCTGAATTTTGCTCCATTTTTCCCCCCAATTTCTTTTTGAGGTGCAGTGGAAGCCCACCGTGGCCTTTTCCCTGAACCGCTATAGCAGCCTTGTAGATCCAATAACACTGCGTTTACTGAGCAAACATGCTGAAAAAACACAATGGTGCTTCCCCATCTTCGTATTCAATATTCCACATCAGGCAGATTCACTGACCCCTCAGAACTGAAACGCTGTGAAATCGGAAGCCCTGATGCTGGTATTATTTTCAGTAGCCTTTTATCTTGAAGAGCTGGATTTTTATATGAGTAACCAGGGTCATGTGAAGAGGGGGTTTCAGAGCCAGCTTTTATCCAGGAGGGGAAACAGAGGTGTATAGAGAGAGAGAGAGAGAGAGAGAGAGAGAGAGAGAGACTGGTGATGCAGGACAGGTAATGAAGGGGGAAAGAGGAGGGAGAGAGGGAAGAGGAGGAGGAGGGAAAGTCAGGCTGAGCTCATAAAGAGACAAAGGCAGAAAGCAGAGACAGAGAAAGATCCAGTTGAAAGAGCAAACGAAAAAGAGACAGTCAGAGCTGGGAGGTGGAGGGGAGCCCTGTTATAACTTCATGCATGTTTAAGCAGAGAGGTAACATGAGTTAAATGCCCAGAGGATGTGGGTGCCAGCGCCTCGCCGGAGAGCTGACATCAAGTGCAATGCATCTATCTCATGCGTGGCGGAGGGATGGCGCAGCAAAGTCACACTGGGGACAATTTGAAATGACAGAAAATGTATAAATTTAGGTCATTTATGAATCATTTAACTCATTTATCCCAGAAAATTGCCTAAAATCTGCTGGTTCCAGCATCCAAATGTGAGAATTTGCTACTTTGCTCTACTTTCCAACATTTTTAGCCTCACTAGCGGCATGGCTCTCGGGATGGCGATGTCCGCCGGACTGTCAGTCCACCACTGTGGTCCTGAAGGGCATGTCTCCACAAACATTGGACGGATTGCCACTTTTGTGCAGACACTCGTGGTCCCCAGAGGTGATCCCCTGACTTTTCCTCTGGCATAGCTGTAAGGTTTAAATTTGTGGTTTGGAGTGAAATGTCTCGACAAATTTGGTGTACTGCAAAGTTGGCACGGATTGGCACGGAATTTAAATTTGGTACACGGCTTTTCATCTAGCGCCATCATCAGGCCAGATGATTTATTCTCATGATACTGTGCTGTATGAGCAAATAACTGCAAAACTAGCAGCAATCCCATCAGCCTCAGCGGTACAACTAAGATGGTGAGCGTGAAAAATATGAGAAGAATATGAAAATATGAGCTTGTTAGCGCTGTGCGTGAGTGTGTGCTGTCCGTGAGTGTGTTAGCGTGTTGCCATTAGCATGCGCGTAAGTTTTCTTGTTGGTTAGGAAAAAAATAAGCAATTTGAAACTTGTGTGGGCATTATTCAATGTTTTCTGACATTATCTTGACTAGGAAATAACCAACAGATTAATCAATAATAATAATAAAATGTATGTGTATAGCACCTTTTATATAAGAATTGCAGCTCAAAATGTTTCACAACAGAGAAATCAAATGCACCAAGTACTTCACAAAAGACACAGAATGAATAACAATACTAGTAATAATAAGGAAAATAATCACTGCTGTAGTTGTAGCACTAACACGGAAAATCAGACACCTGGGTTGTACAGAATGTTCAGGATAAATGTATTGCACTCAGTGCCCATACTGTTCTGTCCTTCACTATCTCTCATTGTCGTACACACACTCGCACACAGACTCCTCTCGTCTCACCAGGGAAAATATCCACTGTCAGTGCGAAAAATGGAGTGGAACAGATGGCATCAGAATGATTGAAACCACCTACAATGGTTCCCACAACTTCCCTATCTTTGTACCCCACTCTCCCTCATTTGCTGACTACTTCCCTCTCCTCGCCCCCTCCCCCGTTCCCGCTTTCCTGCCCAGCTACACCCATCGTCTGAATGCACCATCCCAGCCTCTTCAATGCCGTCCAGGCTCACAGGTCTTGCCAAAGAGGCTCAGGCTCGCTGGAAGCCCCACGGCGCTACACAAAGTCAGCCAAGAGGAGAAAGGGAGGAGGGAGGAGTACAAGGAGGAGAAGAAAGGTGGAGGGAAGAGGAGGCAACCGCTCTGGTGTTTTTCCCTCCACCGACTTGAAATCGTGCTCTCATTTTAGCTGCGTTATTTCTAGCCCATCACACGTTTACGTGCGAATATCAGTAGATCTGCACCAAAATATTTCAAAGTCCTGAAACAAATGTACACACGTGTGGATGATCTTTTTTCTATTCGAGCAGCATCCTTCATGTTTTATTTGCCCTGTACTCTTTTCACCCCCATTACCACCTTCCCCCAAGCCCCACCTCACCTCGTCATGCCTCCCCAACACCGGGCCCGATTGCTGAGCGCCAGTCATGTAAATGAGATAGTTAGCAGATCAAAAGCCATGGAGAGGTACTTTTAATAGCAGAAGAGGTGTTGATTAGTGTCAGAGAAGGAGAGACAAGGCAAAGTGCAAGCAGCCTCTATTACACCCCAATGCTTTGGGGCATATGCTGAGCGTGTGTGTGTGTGTACAGGTGTGAGGAAAAGACAAACCAATGACACGTGAGTCTGTGTTCGCACATCCTGGCACACAGAGTATACCTACAGACATTCGTCTGTGATAGCGTGAGTGTGCGTGTCATCAAAGTGTGTGCACCTTCCCTCTGGGAGATCGTCGTTAATGCATAATACATAGCTCCATATTTCCGACTATAACAGCAATAATGTTGGCGGCGCTGAGTTTATGAAGAGGAGATCAGGTGTAGGAGAAAGTGATTACAGGGCATAGACACTGCAACTGATATTGCTTTATTGTGGGAAGTAACTGGCGTCAAGATGACAGTAGCTGAAGATCGCCCCTGAAGAAGAGCTCCAGCAACGATGCTAATCGGGTGCTTCACCGCGGTGAAAACGAGTTGTCCGGGTGAATTAAAGTGAAGCTCAAATCAGGCTTAGTGTCGGACTTGCAGGCAAATGTGCGTTAAGCCATCAAACTCTACTATATGATGATGAGCCGGCTTGGCTGTGTTTATTTATGCACTTCACGTCAACAATTGAGATTTATTAGTGTACTCGGGCAACACTCTTCCTTCGTCGTATACTGTATGTAATTGAGGAGTTAATTACATTTTAGCTTGACACCAAGCAATGTGTGCAGCATTCTTAATTAGACCTCAAAGGCATTGTTTTTTTTTTTTATATTTTAAATTTCATTTGCGTCACCGTTACGTAACACATGCCATTTGTCTTTCAAATTTCATCCAGAGCAAGATGTGACCCCGGCTAGCAGTCTTTATCTCAGTCTAAATTTGAATCCAACCTTTAGATAAGGTCTTGGAATAAATAAATAGCAGTTCAAAGCCGGCATATGAGTGGCTCTTCATTCTGTGTCCAGGGGCATGCCCGCATGCTTTTGCCTGTGTCAGAATTTTCATCTTCCCGCTCTCCCCAGCTGCTTCCCTCTCTCCCTCTCGCTCACACAGATGGCAGAGGGGTCGAAGCACTTTAATGAATTTTCAAAGGAGCTGCATTGGCAATATTAAAAGGAGTTCCCAAACTTAAACACGTCCGACACAGGAGTCAAGCGCATGCGCGTGGTGACATGGGCACGCACACATAGGAGGCATGAGCATCCGCTTCATCTATTACACATGAGAGGATGCAAACACATACAGCGTGGCACACACACAAATACTGCGCGCACACACACACACACACACGCGGAAACACCAATATTACTTTCTTCACAAACCAATAACATCCATAAGCACAAAGAGAAAATACCACATCCTACACACTGGTGGACACTCTTAATTAACTCCATTAGAATGACAGGCACCCTCTGGAAGGTCAAAGGTCAATTTTAATGATGAGCCTACATATGGCAGCCACCGTGTTGCCTTGCAAGGGAAACGAGCGCCACTTCTGCTGATCCATCTGTCCCGTGGTAATGACTGCACCTGGCCTCGCATGGGCCAACGCACACAGGTACCGGAGCTCTCAGAAGTGGCTCGGTGCACGGAGGGAAACACAATTAAAAAGCAATAAGCGCGCTTGCATCTTGCGGCCACATTGTTTACTCATTATGTCTAATTATCTATTTGAGTCAGAGATTTAAAAGACTCCTTTGTGCGAGCATTTTCGACAGTCAGCGTGAGCATTTACGGTGCAGTGAGGCCATAAATGACTGTGATCTTGGACCCGATGAATTTCAATTGTAATCGCAGTCAATTGTCAGACGTGTCCTCATGACCCGTGTTAATGGCTTTCTTGTTGCGAGAGGCCGATGTTTAGGAACCTGATTTGTGAGTTGAGAGTGAAGTGTCAAACATCATTACGGCCTCTCTGTTTTTGCTTCTCCTACTCCCGACAGACCCCTGGAGGAACCACTCCAACCCAAGCCTCCTTTAGCTGGCCTTGATCACGCCAGGCGACATACGACTGCCTGTAGGGCCCCCCCCCCCCCCCTCGTCTTCGCAAGTGGCTGATATGAAGGGCCAAGCCAGTGCTGCGCAGCTAGAGGCATCAAGGCTATTGCCTCACCCCTTTTTTATTTCCTCCTTTCTATTCTGTCCTTCCGTCTACTTCTCCCCAGGCAAGACTGTCTTTATCCCACCTCGATGTAGCTGAACTCAGGGTCAGAACGCAGCGTAGAGCCCAAGGGTCTCTGATCTCCCAACTTCTGATCACTCATCAAGGTCTGCCAGGGAGAATTTTTAAGGCTGCATTTGAAAAAGTCCCTTCAATCCCCTCAGCTTTTTTTCTTTTTCCAACACAAAGCGGGTGGGCAAGGCCCCCGGGAAGATCAGACCGATGCCTGCATTTGATTTCGCTGTTCCTACATTAAATATTTTTCTTTTCTTCGCTCTCTGGCAGTATAGCAGCGGCATTAAGGTCCTTGAGATCAGTTTAAACTCTTTCTAACAAACATGTTGGTGTTGCAATTGTTTGAGCAAAGTGTTATAATACATGACTTTATGTACAAAATGAAATTAAACTGTCAGCGTCGAATTTGACTCCAGTCTGACCTGAGGGAAAAAAAAAAAAATGAAAGGAGAGCGCTGAAGATCTGGGGATTGAGATATACAGAGCGACGGCGCATCGCTTCTGTTTTCAAACAGGAGACAGCTGCAACAGGAACACAACATCTGCTGCAGCGCTAACATAAGCATGCCTCGTTCCCGTGCCGTCATGCCTGAGCGGCCTTTAAACCGGACAGCGCCGAGTCTGACAACTGCCTGATGAAGTTTGGAGTTTCTACAACTGCGCTCATCAGGCTGCCACTCACAAAGTACTTATTCACACCTCGACTTGAAGAGAGATTAAAAACAAGTGAGCAATATATCTTTTTTTTCCCCCCCTTCAAAGAACAGCCTCAGTTGTGGAGACAATCTGGCTTCTCGTCTGACTTGTGTAAACTTCGAGATACTTCTGCAGTCTGTGTGAGCCCGGGCCATCTGTAGCCTCTGTCAGTGCTTCTCTAATTCTTTGTTGCAACAGAAAAAAAAGACGCAATGTTTATATCAGCTCAGATGGAAGGGTGCAAGCTCCCTCAGTACCACTGATAATATGGTAGCACTGTTCTCCCTTCTGCAATGTCTGTTTCACACCTTCTCCCCCTTCTCTCTGCATTGAGGCCTTTTTGCAGCGAGCTGGAGCCCGGCCAGCCAGAGCCATTTTGTCCCATTATGTGGCACTGTAAATATAAAACAGCTGCTCCCATTCCACGCTGGTGAATAGGTTAAACGGCGACGCGAGGAACAGGGCCTTTTTTTTGTCATGGTCCAAATTGACGGACAACAGTCGCGGGAGGGTCCGCTGTTCCTTCCCGGCTGCCTTCCAGCTCCATTGCTTTTGATTCCCAATTAGTGGCCAGTCACTCCCGCAGCCATCTTAGAGACAGAACTCTCTCTCCCTCTCTTTCTCTGTGCGTGTGTTCAATGACGTGCTTCCATGTGCCGCTGAGAAAAAAAAGAGCTTGCAAATGCAAATGTGAGAAAAAAAAGGCTGATTAACTGAAATCAATCTGGAAAGAGCTCTGTAGAACTCGAGGAAAGAGAACAGTGGCTCGGTTGAGTGCATGTGTCGAGTTAGAGTAATGACTGTTTTCAGCTGCTCTGTCGTTTATTAAACTGATCTTCGTGTTTGTTGGTTTGTTTGTTTGTTTGTTTGTTTGCTTGGCATACTTCAAGTTAAACATTTACAAGGTATTCAATACCAGCAGACTGTGGCTGTAAGTGCACTTATAAATCAAGTGTTAAACAGCACATTGAAATATGCATGCTTAGGATAACACACTGAACCCCAAATGTCACATTTTAAAATACGTTTCCCTATTAGAATTAAGAAGTGCCTCACAAAAAGATACTCGTAGATAATGAGACAAAGAGAGATTATAAAGGAAAGATAATAGCTGCTCCAATGCAGAATAATACAGCTTTCTCTGTTGCTCCAGCTGACCCCAGAGCCACATTTGCTGCCACTCTGATCACCTTTCAGTCCTCCATCACTGTGGAGTTGAAAATTAGAAAGGTGGTAGTTGAAAACTGAATATGGGGCGAGAAAGTTTTGAGACAACCGCCGGTGGCTGGTGAAGAATAATCGAGCCACTAGCAATGATTAACAACCCTATCAAACCCTCACATATATACTGGTGGCCATTTGTGCTGTGGGAGATGAAAGTCATCATCTTTATGGACATTTAAAGCCAGATTGAAAGATACTGAATTATTACTCAGGTAATTATTAGAGGGGTAATTCATGAGTTGTGTCACAATCACTGCAAAGACAGACTTCAAATTATGAGCATAGTCGTCGTTATCAGGCACTGACCCCAACGTTGTACCAGCTTAAAATCCTATGATCGCATATTTAAGTCCAAAAGGAAAACAGCACGGGGGCCAATTCTAACTTATCAGTACGTGCGACTGTCAGTGACAAAACAAACCAGCTCCTCTGACTCCCTTAAAATGCAGTGTTGTCCCCGCCGTGGTGCACTGACTGTTATGTGATGAATGAGGAAAGTCAAGACCGGCTGTGTCAAAAAGAGTCTCCCTTGAGGAAACTGATGTCCTTGTCGAAGAGCCGCAAAGTCTCAGAGGACTGAATATACCGCACTGCAAATATCCCGCCAAGGGCAGATGATGTCTCTGTAACTTTAATCCAAATTTCTAGACAGTGTAATCTCTGTCGCTGTGTTTTCTTTACACGTCAGAGTCTTTACGGTGAGAAGCCGTGAGCGCGTTATGTGAGCACCGAATGTGTTGATACATTGAACAAGTTGCATGACAGCTTTAAAATGTGGACAGCCTCTTCCAGGCTGCATGAATCCCTAGCAGGGTTTCCGTTATCTGGTAATTACTGGGGGGAAAATGTGTTTAAGTTCGACATAGTTAAATCTCGTCTCGTCTCGTCTGGTCGTTACATCCGCAGAAAATAATTCCCAAGTTAGATGTGAAAATATTCTGACTCTGCATGCTGTTTTCCTCCACTGTCTCTTCAATGTCCACATTCCCTCCTGCTGCTCTCCCGATATTTTCACATCTACCTCGGAGAATTAATGTTTACTTCAACCAAACCAGACTTGGTGATGTTTGAACAGTATGAGGATGAAACAAGACGGCTTTGGTGAGTTTTACCTCGTTTCTGCTGAGTTTGAATGAAAAGTGTTTTTTACGATGATAAAATGACTGTTTCTGTCAATGGAGTCTGGTGGCTTTGAACAGAAGGGTGGAGCGGCTGTTTCTTCTTTAACAAAATGGACTTCGCTCTTTAACAAAAAGGTATCTATGTAGGGTCCTTTCCATAATGTTGTTAGACACCTAGAATAACAATCTGAGCAATCTACTGCAAAAACAGAAGCAAAACACTTTTCGTGGACGTAGTTGATGGGATTTCATTGTAGCCCGTTCCGCGATGGCTGCAGCGCTCTGGCTAAATACTGGACTAATATCAAAAACTGTTGTCACCATTAGTCACTTAGACACAAAAACATGGGAAAATAGGATCCAGAATTTTGCGGAACACAATCTTCCAGGAAAACTAAACTTCCCTTTTTTCTGTCACCTAATTTGTTCAGCTGGGCACACATGTAACTTGGTCATGGTTCAAGATGTGACTATCTGGGCAGCAATCAACGTGTATTTTGTTATTGTGGGAACAGATTTGAAGTATAGTGTCTTATGAAACACAAAAACAATGCTTCGCCAACCTATTTTTGGCAAAAGAGATGTCATGGTGAGCAACGGCGATATCAAGGGAAAAATGTTGCAAACAAGAAACAAACCACTTTAATCTGGAAGGAATTTCAAAGGGTTTGTGGTGTTGCTGCCAGTTACTCATCGAGGCACGGCCATTTATGCCCTATTGCAATGGCTAGTCAAAGCAAAACTTTCAAAAATTGAGTCCATGCCTTCACTAAAACCCATGTCTGAGCAGTGACATGCTCACTATGTCGCATCACTGAGGCTTTTTGTAATTCCCTCCGGCACTGACCACTCCAAACATCCCTAAATCCCTCTTGTCAATAGAGAAAAGACAACATGAGGAACGGACTTCTCAGCTTTTCTTTGCCTTGTCAAAAGTTTCCATATCGCGTTGTGGGTTCTGCACAGCATAACTAAGACCCTGGAAGCAGCTTATCTGCTTAAAACAGGAGGGTGAGAGAGGGTGAAAAAAGTGTCTCTGTCTTCCATCTTTTTCCTGGTTCACAGAGTGGGCTTACTGAAGCCACCAGAGCTTTGGTTCCTCCCTCCAGACTCCCCCACCAACATTCCCGCTAGTCTAATCCACTTAGGCCCAATGCTACCTCCACTGGTTTTGATTGGCCCGGCTTCCAAATTTCCAGCATAAGACTCAGAAAAATCAATAATCTTCATTGCAAAAAGTCCCTCTTTTAGAAGCACAAAATGTAATTAGAAGAGGAGATACACAGAATTGTTGAGAGTATGGAACAGGTTATTCACCTTTCTTTTCTGGCATGAATGCTCTGCTCAGCTGTAGAAAATTTCAGGAGTCCTTCTTGACATAGCAGAATTTTGAATAATATTATTTTTATTCTCCTGTCGCCGTGGTTCTCTTATTTTACACTTTGTGCGAAAATGCATCGCATTTAAAATTTTGCCACATCCCACTCGTCTCCTTTCCATTTCTACTGTTGTCTTTCCTCGCCGTCACCCTTCAAGTGCTTCGGCCTCTCACTCTCTCTCCACCAAACAACGCTGCCGCTAATGTCATTGAAACCCCAGGTGCTTCTAGTGCCTCTTGAAGTCTGACATCAGTCCCTGCCGCCCCCTCCCCTGGGTCCAATTTTCCCGGTATGAAGCTTCAAGGTCCTCAGCTGAGTTCTCTGTTTAGCAACAACAGTAGCCGCGAGTGTGAATGTGTGTCAGACAGAATGGTAATGAGTGTCCCAGAGATTGAACCCCGGTCTTTGCCTCCTCCCCCTGGAAATAGATTTGTTCTCACGTGCAAAACAGATATTGTAATCACAGTCCCCCATCGTTGATCCCCTTGGGATTTGTTGCATGCGCACCGAAAATGTAAATGAATGCATAGCGGATAGACATCATCGGTTATAAATCATATTACTGGCAAATCCTGCTTAGCAACACAGCGAGACTGCACTGTAAGCAATGGCGGCCTAGAATTAGCCCTGAGTCTAGCATTTCCCTCACACTGCACCCAGTTATTGTCAGTTCTATCCATTTCCTTGCTTTATTGCACATTTACAAGAAAGCAAAATTGTACTTTAGAAGAGTATATTCGTAGAGGGACCACTTTAATTGTAAATAAATTAATAAATAAATAAAAAGCATGCTGTAATGGAAATCCAGTACATATTTCTCAGGCTGCCTGAGAGTTGGTGCAGGAAAGTGGAGCAGTGCACAGTTCCTGTACTATTCCTTACTATAAATCTTTGGGGATATGAATGTCAGGTAGCTGTGACAGTGAAAATGTGGCTAAATGTTTTTTCTCCTTCTTTTTTTTTTACTGTACTGGTTTTGGCTTTGTGGGCAGTGTGGGACTGTCATTTTATTAAGGAACCTTGGACGTGGGCTGTCAAGCTAACAAGCTCGGGGAAATGTAGCAAAGGTCGAAGCACACGGGGTGAGAGATATCTGAGGGCTACTAAATTACCTCAGAGACGTATGGAGAGAGGGGAACACGCTGGTGTATGTTTGTGAGAGCACATTTGTTTTCGCCGGTTTTGTTGCACTGGTGCAAGAAAGGGCAAAGACTCGTCGGTAATAGATTAGATTCTCTGCCTCCGCCCTCAAAATCTTGAAACACTGACAAATATTAATGCAAGTTGTGCAAACTTTGGATCCTCGGGGGAGACTATCTCAGACGTTTCATGTCCCTCGATTAATAAATGATGCCCCCCTCTTGACAGGGACTATTCTTAACCCCCAGTCTGTGCAATGCTGGGACGCCATCATTTTTCAGGGGAGCTAGTGACAGCCTCAGCCTGCATTGAAGTTTAGCTTGCTGTACATTGTAATTTGCTGACATTTCTTTTCTCTATTTCTCTCCCTCTTATTTCCCTCTCACCCCCTCCCTCCCCTGTGCTCCCTCTTTTTCCCCGATGGCCCGCTTACAGATGTGACCAACCATTCCACAATAGGTAAGACTCGTTTCATTTTTCATAGCGCTGTTCTCAAGAGTGAGAGTCATGTTTGAGTTGTCATGTGTCTTCGGGAGTGATGTGAATGCATAAATATGGAAGAGAGCTAGATGGGGGGGAGGAGTCGAAGCGGCACCAAGATGCTGCTGTTTGCTCAGTAAGGTATGCAATGCTCTGCAATCCTCACCCATCCCATTTTCCCACATGTGTGCATGAGAATACACAATGGTGGCTTTTTCTGGCAGGCGGATTGTGTGCTCTGCGCCTTCAATTTGAATTTTATTCAAATGAGAATCAAATGGCCCAGATTGTTCAAAGAATACGCCGGCAGTGTTGACTTAAACAAGCATAGCACGGATGGTGTCTGTTTCCACACTGTGGTGAGTTTGTGGAAATATCTCAAATGTTAAGCTGTGAACCCTTCCGCTGTCCCCAGCTCCACATGTCAACATGAAACCAGTGGCACTGTGATCACCTCGGATGTCCTGTACTCAAGGGATAACTTAACAAACCTCTTTCTAATCTTCTGTCACTTTAAGCACATCTTATGTTTCACTGCCGTGGCACATTATCTTATACTCCAGCATCCCTCTTCTTATGCAGGCTCAAGAGACATAAGGCGCTCTTGTTCAGTGCAAATCCACAAGCAGCTCGCCGAGAAATTTGGTTAATATAAGCGTTGTTTCCGAACTCAGGTATACACCAAGAGGATTTGCCTAAGTAAACCGGAACTGTTGGTCTGAGATCAGCTGTACTGTGGTATACTCTTGTGCAGTCAGAACACGATTCGTACCTCCACCGGATGACAAATTCACGTGTCAGACATCATTAGTGGCATTCAATTGCGCCTCACTGCAGGGACCAACATTCAATCCTGACTTGATCCGGGAAGGGAGTTGACTTCTTTTTGGCCGGCACAGGTCATGCTCTCTTCTGTTCTGCTGAAGTGGTTCTCCCGCTGGACGCACGCTGTTCTTCACTTTTTTCCTACATGTATTAAAGCGGCACCATTCACGCGAGGCCTGCGCATGCAAACGACGGATTGTATCGGCGGTAAATAAGGCTGACAGCAGAACAGCAGGCCTACTGAAATGAAGAACAATTGAACTCCGGTTGAAACAAACGAACCCAGTGTGAAAACGACCCGAGCTGTTGAATGCCAAGACGAGTGGAGCACCCTGTGTTTTCTTTCCAGAGACACCCAGCAGGCTGCAGGAGTGTGATGGAGGTCAAATGCATGATTGAGTCCACCTTAGCAGGGCCTCAGACCAGGACAGCAGGACCTTTCAAGGCTACCCATGGCTCTGAGCATCTGTTCATAAGGGGAAAATCAATCACCTCGTCTCCAAAGTGGAGCAAGTGTATTGGACAAACAAGACAACTGGCATACCTTGATGTTACTCTTACTTGGCCCGTGATTTGTCTCAAATACATAGTCGATCTCGGTGCACTTGACTTTTCTTATTTGGACAGTTTTGGGAGACGGCCACCTCATTGTGTAATTGAAAACCCAGTGCCATGCCACTACACGAGCGCAGTTTGGCTACCCGGCAGAGCATCTGCAAGCAGTTCTGGTCCGGCTCTCAACTCTTTGAGGCAGGCGCTGGCTGACTGCTCGGAAACAGAAAACCCCTGGCTAGCTGAGAATAATAAGTACCCATGGGAAGCTGCCAGATGGACATTTACTGTGAGCCTAGCTGGAGAGGGAGAAATCTGTCAAACATCACACTAGGCATCTGTGAGAGAGCAGCGCAGGTTCACGTCCACTATGTCGAATAAGAGGAGTGCTCTTTGTCGAGACTAAAAGCTGTTAGATTTTTAACATATCACATCTCGTTGATGCATTTACCTTCTTTCAAGGTCAGCAATTCACATTGCATTAAAGCTACCTGTTACAGTGAAAGCTTTAAATAATGCCTCGATAATGGACGCTTTAAAGATGTCTATCTTGCAGTGGCCATCGCAGAGGCAGCCACTAAGTGCTGTGGAATAGCCTTCTTCATTTAACTCAAACTTGTTGTCTATTTCCACTCATTCAGTAGCTATTAATTAACGCTGGACTCAATTTGCAGGCGGATTCTGCTGTGCTGATGGTGTGAGAAGAAGAGATAAAGATCTGAAATCATGTTCTTTACTTATGCTTCAGATACCTCGCTCTGCAGAGTTTCTCTCATCCCTCCCTTAAATTTTGGGACAGGCGGTTGTCCGTCCCGTCATACAATAATTCAAAGTCGCAAGCATGTTTCTGCCTTAAGATAATCCTTGAAGCCCAGTCTTTTCGCTTGGAGTAAAAATGTCTTTTCTTTTTTTCTTTTTTTCATACACTCTTCAATACAAAGCTATAGGCGAGGAATTACAATTGGCTCATTATGCTTGTGGAAGCTCAAGGGCTTCAGAGCTGGTAAGGAGAGGGAGAACAAGAGAGAAAGAGCACAAAGAGTTCATCCCAGTATCGTCAGCAGTGAAATAGGACCTTGGTTCTCTTAGACAAGCTGTGCACCAGTTATTATTGCATTATGTCTGGCAGCCCTCCTCTCAGACAGGAACTGAGCCACACTTGATCAGTGATATGACACTGGCAGAGAGGAGAGTGATTGCTGGCTGCTTAGTTAAGCAAATAGCATTACGCTGTTGAAGTCTAAAAGTAGATCTGTGCTTGGTGAAAATTATAAAGGGCCAGCCTGGACAGTATCCAAAGCACTGGTAGCTTTGTAATACTCAGGAGTGGGTTCCTCTGAAACGGCTTATTCATTTCTCAGAGGACAAGAACAACGCTATTCACGGATAATACAACACTTTCAAGCTTCCATCTGGGTTTCTCATGTCCTGGAAAAACGCTGCTATATACTGTTCAAAATATCAAGAAGAAATGCTTCATCGGAATCATGTGATTTTTGAGATTTCTGTGCATTACCTATACTTCTGTTTTGTCTACGGAGGTGTTGTCCTCCTACTCTCTGAAGAGAGAATGCACAAGTCAAAGGTGTATGCAGCAGAACATGTTTTATAGCAATGATCTTGAGTTCACAGCCCTCGTAGGAATGCTTGTATCGAGGGCAAGCGAGCAGCCATAACCCCAAAACCATTAGAGAACAGCCATAGCTCGTTCCTGTGGTGGGTCTTAATGTGGAGCGCTTTCTTTCTTTTAGCTGTGCCCTCTGGGTAACGGGCCATTTCGCTAATGGTGAGTTTCTCAAGCGTATGTCAGAAGCCTTCTGGCATCATCAAAAGCTTGTGAGGGAGCTTAAAGTTGCTGTATGTTGATTTTTCACCCCCCGTTTTTTGAAAAGACCAACTATTGTTCGGTAAGCTGTTAATAAGAAATGTGACTGATAGCTTGTTAGCGTGACTTTGCATACATTTTACAGTAATTAGGCTTGAGTGACAGATTCACCGACTGTTCACTGTTACAGAAATCTGCTTACATTGTATCATGTTCGCGGAGCCTGTCAATCTTTGCCTCTTGTTTTTCTTTGATCGGCAATTTCTGATATTTTCAAAATAATTACTCATCATGGCAGATGATTGCACATGCGACTACCCATACTACAGACATACAGATGTTTAAAGGATACAGAGGCAATGTGCACCCCGCACAGATTCGTGAACACTTGGACGCCCGTATCCCTGCAAGGGAAGCTGGGCTGCTGTTACGAACAGATGGCTTATCTTTAACTTTATCAGCGGCGGCGGTGTCACGGCAAACGCGATAAGTCGCTCCGGTGCCTGGGGAGAGCGGCATCCATCAGTAGCTAACAGCATATGGTGAAGGCACATTAAGGTGTCCTCTCTCTCTCTCTCCTACCCTGCCATCCTGTTCAATGAGTGGTTCTGCAGCCAAGCATCAGATGCTCACTTCACAGGACAAAGTGTGTGTTTTGAGTGTATGCTGAGGGGCAGCGGGCCCCCAATTTGAGATCTTGTGCTTCGTGTTTGATCTGTGTTTTCAAAACTCTGCAGCTCCCCTAACCCTATTTATCCATCTACCTATCGATCTACCTACCTACCTTTCTACCTGTTCTTTTCTCATTTATTTCTTTTCATTCTTTTTTTTAATTTTGCTTGTCTGTGTCTTTTGCTAAACATAGTTGTTGCCGGGCATGGTAAAATAAAAAAAATGTTTGTTTTTTTTGAGAGAAATCACAAGGCAATATCAGCAACTGTCTGTGTCAAGAAGGTGTTGTTTTTCCTCTCTCTCCCACTGATAACAACCTCCATTGCCATACCAACCTAACCACCCCGGTAAGGCACTCTATTCCAACATTGGAAGGAAAGCGTGTTTACCAGATCCTCCATGTGTTGCATTCCTACATGAAGCAGAATGTCAATCAAAGCCTCGTTTGCTCGAGCAAGTGGCTCAGTCTTCCACGGGCCGACGTGACAGCATGGTGTTGGACACAAATCAGACGCGCTACAAAAATGATATTCACTTCTTCTTGTGGATTGGGAAGTACACAGTGGCAATAGCAGTGCTCATGCTGAAGGGCTTTTCTCCTAGGGTGCACACAAATTGTCACATATTGCTGTGTTTCTGTCATTAACACGCTAGACTAAATGTATTATGAGCATCAGTGCTCCTGCTGAAAATAAAAAGCCCACACTTGTATAAGCCCTCAGGACGAGTGACACATTGCCTCAAGGCCAGCGCCATTTAGAGTCATTGTTTTTCACCAAGGACTTAATGTTGTGTAATAATAACCTCCAGTGCTTTTTAAATCTACTCTCTGTTGCTTTCAGTTTTGACACCCCTTTTATGCTAAGTTTCAACTGATGTATGAAACCTCTGATATGTCACAGCATGCATCCCACCCAAACCCCTCTGGCCTCCTCTTTTCTATTGTTATTCCCGTGTTGACATCTCTCTAATAAGCAGCGTTAATTAGCCTGCTCTTCAAAAATATAATTTTCTATTGTGTACCGGGGTACGGTCATTAATTGAACAAAGGCAGTCAAACGACTGACACAATAGGCTCAGCTGATTAAGGGTGCAGCCATAACAAAACTTGGTCGAGAAACTTCATCATTCTGTTCAGTCTGTTCTCACTCCCAACTTGTCACAAGCGGATGCTTAGTCACAATCCCTTGGCGTCACTTCTTACGTCACTAAATACCCCTTTTGTGTCATTTTTCAACATGCAGGGTAGTCCAACTTCCATAGGCAGCCCATTCTCACTCCCAATGCGTCAAAGGATGTAGAATAAAGGGCGAGAAAAGTTCACAGAAAGAGAAACTAAGGTTGAAGGTTGATTTCTTTTGTAAGAGAGGTAACATAAAGCACATCACTTAATGTATGTACGTTGATCTTAGATCAGTAACATACGTATTTCAA
This sequence comes from Chelmon rostratus, assembly GCF_017976325.1. Taxonomy (NCBI): domain Eukaryota; kingdom Metazoa; phylum Chordata; class Actinopteri; order Chaetodontiformes; family Chaetodontidae; genus Chelmon; species Chelmon rostratus. Next base: position 9,055,447 of record NC_055680.1, on the reverse strand, counting down.
GCCAAACTATGATCTTTTTGTAAACCTATCCAAGTAGTTAGGGTTAGGGTTGCCTCAACCCAAGCAAGAAGTTTGGTGCCTGAACCTAGACAAAGTACAACCATTTAACATGTAACTACATTTATTATTGTTCTCTGCATTTAAAAAAAAAAAAAAAAGTCTAACCGGACGTTGCTAATTGGACATTTCATGTTATTGCTAGCTCGACCGTAGAGCCCTCCACGTTGAAAAATGGCGATAACGGGGTACCCAGTGCCTTAAAAGTGACGCCCAAGGTGTCCTGACCAGGCATCCCTATGTGACAAGTTGGGAGCGTCCTGCCATCTCATGCTGACTTGGCCGATTATGCTGGGAACATGTTTCTACAGTCGAGAAATGTGTTGCTTATGCTGTTGAGTTTTTTTTCCAGCCAGTTTGGAAAAAACCCAGATTGAGTTGAGACGTTGCACATGTAAAGCTTTCACCTTTAAGACAAGGTTCCCCTCAGTATGTGTTTCTACATCTACAGGAAAGATGCTGCTAATATGCTGCTCAAAACTGCAGCGTCAAGCCGAAAATTTCTTGTATAACCAAGAAAATCTGCTGGGATATCAGCTGAAGTCACATGGTCTCCTTTGAGACAGCATCTGGCCCAAGTTGGCTGGAGCGTCCTGCATCCATTTTGGCAGAACATTTGAGAATGATGAAGACCACTGGACAGAATCCATGGCCTTGCTTCTCTGAAGGTTGAATGTCAGAGGTCGTTTGGTGGCCAACCCATCTGCCGGTCTGGCACTGTCACATACAGTACAGGCTGGATGTTAGGAATCGAGTGGCATGATTTGTGGGTGTGTAAACAGAGACAGGCTGTGTTCATAGCCCACTCAGATGTATGCTCTAAATCTACATGACAGCATAGAATTCAACAGATTATGCTATTGTCACTGGTTTGATTAACAATGTTTTGACAGGCGCAAAGTGACAGTAATTAATTTGCTTTTGTGGGTATCTAATGCAAAGGCATATGCTTAATAGTCTTCACAGCAAACCCTGCATTCAAAACAGTTTGTATGTCTTTGTCTTGGCTAGATGGTGAGGATTCCCACTGGATGAAAGTATTACTAAATGTATCATCAAATGGTCTGAACTTGAAAACCAAGCATGGCGTCGTGAGCAGGGCAGGATTAACCTATTTGGGGGTCGCGGGGCATGGATGTTGGATGTTGGGTCCCAGTGAACCCCACCACCCGCATACCACCCTCTGTGCATTTTATATGCACTCTGTCGCTTCCAAGCTCTCGTCAGGGACAGTGCAAACAGCACGCCGCACATGGCGAGTGCATAACAAGCCCACTCATCTAAAGAGCAACCAGTTCTCCTCTTCTAATACTAACCAAATACAACCCAAACTAAAACTGGAATTTGCACCAACGGAAAGAAAAACATGGTCATTCTACAAGTAACTACAACTAAATCCGCAAATAATCAGACTAATAAACCCAGGTGATGTGCAGTGAACCCCTTTCATTTGGGGCGCCAAGGGATGTGGAGTGCAGGTCAGTTGCCTTCTTTGTCAGTTGGTGATTGAGCCTTGGTCGTGATGTGCACAACATATATTAAGTTATACAGGATTTTTGTACAAAGCAGTGCCAGATTAGATCAGATGAGGAAGGAACCTTATCTCTTTTGTGTATAACATTATTATTATTCCACATCATTCTACATATTTTTCACTATGGACCAGTTCGGAGTAAAGAAAAAAACAGACTATGACACCTTTTCCACAAAGGCTGCGTCGTGAAAGCAGCACGTTTGCAGCGCAGCAGCTTCAGTCATGTCAGCGTCTCCACACAATGTGTTAAAGCACAGTGCTGTTGTGTCGGTCGCCCACATTTTGGCAGCAGTCCGGATCCAATGCACACCCGCTGTAGGTACGCACATAAAACACAGACTCAAAGCCTTAAATTAGGCTTCAGTGTCACACATGAAGTGCAAGTAAAACATGACCTGTTTAGTCGCCTGTGTGGAGAGCTGTATTGATAGAAAGAAAAAAAACATCTGTTTGTTCAGATGCACATGACATGGATGACTGAAAAATGCGGCTGAAATGTCACCTGTGGAGACAAGCCATGAAAAACCTTGAAAGCATGAGCTCATATTTTGTCTTCCCACATCTGATCCTAAATTTAAAAGTCTTCCATTCCCTCTCTTCTGTTTGATCTACCTTTGACGGCCATTGCTGAACTTTGCCACCTCAATGAAAAATTTAGGCTCTACCTGATTTTAAAGTCTAGCTCCGGCGTGTCACTGTTTTTCTCTGTGATGGAAGAGAGCCTCGTAAAGTCGAAAAGACACGTCATCCTACAAAAATTACATTCAGATAGGGTTGAAAACCTTTAAACTGGTAATTTCAGTGGCAAATTGCTCTTTCACAGAGGCAGTTTAGATAACATTTGATCAAGGACAAGAGCCAATGTGCTGTAGCACTTTATAGTCATGTTCAGCCCTGGTATTAGTCACATTTTGCCATGTATCCACCTCATCATTCAGAAGTGAGCAGCCTTTCACAAAATACTTTTAAGCCCCATAAAGTAGCTGGATGTTTTCACTTGTTTGCTTAATTACCTTTAACAGTGCAGCAAGTGTCACTGCAAAGCATGGATCAGGAGAGGTTGCACCATATCTACCCTGCAGAGGTCTGTGGACACAGAAAGCTGCTCCTCCGTGTCCCAGAACGATACTACTTTCGCTTTCTTGAGTGAAACCAAAATAGAAACTTGTGTTAATAGGTCCGTTGTGGCCTGCCATACGGAGGATCCAGGTTTGTAAATACAGGAGAGGATGTGTCCTCAACTCTTCCTTGTTCTACGGATTAAGGCCTGAGGCCAGAAGGAAAATTTGCGCAAGGCTGTTTTTGGGTTGTTTTTTTTTCCCGCTCTGACATGTGCAATGACTTTCCTGCAGGTCAAAACGGGAAATTACTGCAGGGTTTGTGTTTGCTCTGGGCCTCTAGTGACCACAGGCCCTGCTAAAGGGTTACCCTTTGGCGTAAGCGCAGTACAGTAACTGTGGTCTTGGAGTCAGGCTTGAAACATATGGGTGGGTTAATGAGCTGCTGTGTTTACAAGAAACAGCACTGCAGTCTCATGACTACCCTCACCATAAGAACAAAGCCAAGTTACAAATTGTTCAGAAGGGGCATCTCAATAATGGCTCAGCTGTTCGTTTCTTTATTTACGTGTTTGCAGTATGCAAATGTGTTTCACAGTATGTGCTGAGGAAAGACGTGAAAAAAAAGCAAAAACACAGGTTATCATGCAAGTTCATGGACGCCTGCCTACACGTGCATATGTGGGCACTCCAGCCCAGTATCCAAGGAATTACACTCATGCTGGACGATTCTGCATCTCACTATCCGCATCCAGTGCCAATGTAGGAAGTAGTGTGCACGATACAGTAAGCAGCCAGATGGAAAGCGTGGAGGTTGTGGTGGCGGATGGACAAGAAGCGAATCGGAATTTAATGCAGGGGATTGGAGTTTTGGTCCTGTCACAAACTTTTAATTACATTTATCTTTCTCTCGATAATAGATTGTTGTCAAAAAAGCAAAAACAATCTCATTTTTCTGGCTGTAGGGTTAAAAACGCAAAAAAAAAAAAAAAGCCATACCATTGCATTGGGTGGTATGGTCCTTCACGACGGACAAAGTGCATTCCTCTCAGCTCATCAAACAAACATGGAACCATGTCCCCAAGCATGCTCGGGGATGTCTTCCCAACATGGAGCTACTTTCCAAAGACAGAAAACACATTTGAGGGGAATGTTCCAGAATAATTCATTGACCAAGAAATTTTGCTGCAGTGGTGATGCAAGCCGGCTAACTTCCATCCAAACACTCCACTCATCCAGTTCGCCAAAGTTATTTTAGTGTCTCCTGCTGTGAAAACACACGACCTTCAAAGGAAACATTCAGCGTTCTACCTGAATTACTGCAGGTAGCGGGCAAAAAAGGCCGTAATGTTACAATTTTAGCACCACTCATAGCAGCAATCCCGCTGTAAATAATGAAAAGGTTTTTTGTCTGTCACACGGTGCACTTTAAATAACATTATGTGACTGCGAGGCTACAAGTCATTCACTGCGTCACTGTGTTCATTTGGTGTTTTTTGGGATGCGAAGAAGCCGTTACATGTGTCACCGCGGCATTACACCCCATCATTAATTTGCTATCTTGTTACCGTACAGCAACCTCTCGCTTCTTTTATTCTCTCGCTCGCAAACTTTCCTCTTTGCCGTGGCAAGATAATCACCTCACTTGAAAGATGGCAGGCAAAGAAAAGAAATCAAGATACTGTATGCAAGAATAACAAGCTGACACTGCATAGTCAACGGCAGTGAATAATCTTCCCCACATTTTCATTCCTCCCCCTAGATTTCCACCGTAAACACAGTACGTTATCCATTTTCATCCTGTTATTTTCATCTTTTCTATCGCTATTGCTCTTCACCTCTCTGTTGTTTCATATTTTCTAGTGGGTTCTCACATTGTTAGCTCCACTTGCACACACACTCTCTCATCTCTCTCTGTCATGCACACAATTACACACCTCACACTATTGAACAGTTTGTTCAATAGTGAATAACCTTTCACATTCATAATAGACATCAGCAGCAATATGCACAGAGGGAGGCGATCCACGTTTAGCCATCTTAGCGCACAGACTTGCACATGTGTGATGAAACCACCGGACTCGCTTTTACTCAAAATCGAAAATGCTTCGGACATGCAGAGGTAGGATAACAGAATTACAGAAAAAGATGAATTTCTTCTCAGAAGAGATGATGAACTATATCAGCGTCTCTCGTGGCTAACTCATGTCATCATTCTCTGAACCATATTAATTACTGAGCTGGAACAGGTAATTTACAAGACGTACTTTCAGCGAGGCTATGTCGAGTTAGGTGCATTATGATTATATTAACATAATCCAGTCTTGTTAAATTGGATCAGCACTATTATTAAAGCTGGCATAGCTTTCACTCAGTGTCGCTAATTCCTCTCATGCTCAAGTCCTAATGAGAAATAAGGAAGCACTTACAAGGAAGCGTACGGACTGAACGGCAGGTAGAGATTATCTGTCTGTCGCGCTCAGTTTCACTCACGCACTCGGCGCCTGTGTCATGCGTACCACGACGCAGAACCCACAGAAACAAAGGACCGCAGACACACTCGGGAGTACACTGTTTCACTTGCAGCCTCTGTCTCTGTGCTTACCTCTCGCAAATGATTAGCACTTTGTAACAGAGCCAGGAGGATTTTCAAACACATCATTATGGGCTCTTGGGAAACTGCATGGGAGGACGACCGGTTGACATTCCAAGATTCGGAAGGAAATTGGGGTTTTGAAAATAAAACCATACTGTTGTCAAAGGCAGTGCTAACTCATAATGTCAGAAAATGATTGCTGCCAGGTGTTTTAGTAAATTTTCTCATGCATAAGCAGGGTTTCATCTGCCTTAAATTAGTACACAACATTATTTATACAGCATCATACAGTTTGTCATGAAACAGTTCAGCATTCAGTGCAATTGTATGACTGTAAATGTGATATATTCTCTCCACTTGCAATATGCTGTCTTTACATATAATTTGCACTGATTCATGACAATTATCGGCCTTGGCTGTAGAAAGAGACCTTCAGCAGTCCTGGCATGTGTGAATGAGCGAACATGCAGATTCGCAGACAGCGGTCCAAGGGGAACCATTCACCGTCTTATCGGGCTATCTGACAACACACAATGCTAATTCAGGTGTGAACAGTAAACTCATTTCCATTTTGAAATCTGGCCAGGCTTTCAAAAACACTGAGAGTCTGCCCATCTCGGCGCTTCCCACTGGACACACAAACAAACAAAAACTTAATATCCAGAATAAATTGGGAATGAAATGAGTTAAAAAGGATTAATCATTATGCACACACATAATATGACAGTCAATACCCTATCGATCACTGTGGAGTTTTAATTTACCCATAATGACACAACATTAAGTGAACCTGATTGATAGTTTTTACACATGGGAGGACACAATTATGTTCCGCACAGGCTACACATGCACCCGCCGAAGCTCGGTACGCACGAGCCCGCCGCAAATCCACACACTCCATCCCATAATGTTATTATCTCATTCTCCATGGTCTCATTTTTCACAAAGCCCCGGGGTGTGTGAGGGACGGTCAGGGTTGAGCTCACACAAGCCCAGGCTGCACACACGACTGCCAGCGAAGGTCTGTGTTAGCACCAAGTGCAACGCTGCCAGAAGAAAGAGGAACGGGGAAAATGGAAAGGACCTCGATGATCCTGCAACACAATGCGGTGCGCGACCCCCTTCGCACTGCCGATGGAAGCAGCTGCTTGACTTTAGTGGAGATTACCATTTGTTCGGAGATTAGAATTGAACACTGATTATTAAAAGACATGTAATTACCAGGGAGAAAAGTGGGCTAAGGTCTTTGCAGCTACATAATGCAAACTGACTATAATATACAGTTGTAAAAGAGGAGCTGCTATAGCTGTTAACCAAGGCCAATTGCTTAATTTAAACCTTGCTTTCCCACCTGTACTCTGCCTTTAATTTTCCGTGCTTTTAATTTTTCTCTATTTAAATTTTCAGCAATGCAGAACAGTGCTATTAATATTAAAAAGCAAACTGCTATTAAAACATTATGATATATGATACGCTCGCAACCAATTTCTGTGGAATTGCTGCTTCCATTTCCTGTCTTATGCATCTTTATTAGAAACACTGTCATTGTTTTTATTTGTTGTTTTGTTTTGGTCAGGGACAGAGGTGGAGGTGAGGTTCTGTCAGAGACTCAAAGAGACAAGGGTTGGTTATCAAACTCAGTGATGTTCAATCAATACCCGTCTTTGTGAAGAAATTCTTCTGAAATGGTCACGGGGAGAGTGTTTTCCACTCATCAAACACACTTCCTGGCTGTATGAAATGGAAAGCGGGATCCATTTCGCAGTCAAGACACGCAGCTGCCCATTTTTCCAAGCTGTCACAGCTGCCCTCTGACTGCAGCACTGCTCGGACATGGTGCGTCATCGCTGCGCTGAGCAGTGGGACCTCTTGTTCATTCTCACCAGCGGAGTCACCGTCTCATGCAACTGCAGTTGACTTCTGCAAACTATATGTCCTCCGACAGTCAGTGAGTGTTTTTGTCTTCACACTCAAACGATGAATCACCATAGTACATAAAAAGGTACCGTGGAGGTTCCAAGAGTTCAAGTTCAGCGAGAGTCTACTTGCACTGGTATTGTGTTAGAGGTCATAGATTACCCGATGCTCCTGTTATTGCGTCTGCCAACAAAGTTATGTTTTCAGCCCGGTTTGTCTGCTCGCCTGTTGGGTTTGTTTGTATCTCGAAATGGACTTGGCAGATTTTAATGAAATTTGGTGGAAAGTGAGGCCGTGGGTCCAGGAACTGATTCGTTTTCGGCTACATGGTGATGTATCAAGCATGTTATATGTTTTCACTTAGCTGCAACTCCTCAACTGTGAGGTGTGAAAGAGAAACTCTGCCACTTCACACTTCCATATAGATGTTCCACCCACACAGTTTTAAAATTTTAGCAAAACAATTTTTTTCACAGCTCCTCCTGCTTTACCAGACTTCTTGTTACCTAGTCCTCACTAAACATGCTACTGACTCTAAGATATTGGGATGTTAGAGGGAATGTGAAAATCAAGTAAAATCATGCCACAATTTGGCATTTTGTCTGTAGGAGGCACTGCAGGACTGCAATATGATAAATTACTAGAATTAGCATTTATATAAAGTGAAATCCTGCATTTTTTGCAACACTTTTTTTTAGCAATGGTAAATTAGATTAAATTTTATTGATTTGCTGGTGATGTCTTGACTTTGCAATTAGCACCACCAGCAGGTAAAAATATATCTTAATATCTACTCTGCATATATTGCACAGACATTTGTGGTTTCCAGAGGATGTATCCTAGCAACCTAGGTGACCCTGATGCTTTCTAAAGTGTCACTGTGAGGTTCATTTGTTGCTTTGATATTAATATCTTCACAACTCGTGGATGGACTGCAATGAAACTTGGCACACACATTCATGTCCCCCACAGAGAATGAATTGTGCATTTGTCCAGTACTTGAGTTTATGATGAAATACTTGCAAAGCTAATGAGTCTCAGCTGTAGTTTATGTTCAGTTCTAACTGCCAAATGTAAACTTGCTGACATGCTACACTATGAAGGAGGCCAGTATACCTGCTCAACATGAGCATGTTAGCATAGTCATTATGATCAGATTAGCCTGCTGATGTTAGCTCAAAGCCCTGCTGAGCCTCAGCACAGCCTCACAGAGCTGCTCGCTCTTGGATTTGATCTCTGTTCGGTGCTGGCTAGGGAAGGTTTTGAATTGTATTTTCTGCGCATTAGCAGACTTATTGCTGCACGCTGACCGCACGCTAACTCCCCATGCACCGCATTTACTGTGTTACGTAATGACAAAGACCCCAGCCCTGAGCTGTGGAACAATCAGCAGACACAAAAGTGACGTGTTGCTGGAGGCAACTGGATCTGATGACTGGACTGCCAGCAGATAGCCGCACACATGATTAGTGTCAGATCAGTGACATCATCTAATGTGATGCCCCAGACATGGGCCAGCTGTTACTGTAGGGAGCCAACACTCCACCATCACTTCTTTGGTTTAGAGCCATAATTTTATTTTTGGGCACAGGCAGTGGAAAGAAATGGTTGGAAACTAAATGTCCATGTGTCTCTGGCCCACCCACAGTGGTGCCCATCGCCTTGAGGTGATGCCACCGACTACTAAATCACAGAGTTAGTGATTAGCAAAGTTGGAGGGGCACAAGCAGGAACCAAAGCCCAAACCAATAACTCTCAACACTGAACTTTACGTTTGTCTAGGAGGTGCTGTAAAATGCTCTCTCCATTTTTCAATTTCTACATTAATATCATAAAAGAGGTTACAGGGCTCATGTGGCCTTGACATCTTGCTCTAGGGTCGTTAGTTGGTTTGTGTGATCCACTCATACGTTTCCGCTGTGGTTATCTGAAACAGACACGTACGGCTGTTTTGGAAAGCAGTCGTGAGAGAGAAAGCAGATATTACAGCTGTCAACAAAACAACATGAGGTGTAAAATTTGCCGTGGGGAGAAGAAAAACTTAGGGCGCCCGTGATCTATTGAATAATACATTAGCCTATGCATGGAAAACCACAACGTAGAGACATTACACAACATACTGAAGGAACTTTTCCTCTCCCACTTTTGTGGTTGAGAAAATACTTTTCTAACACATCCGCAAGAACAGCGATGGCAACATCTTTAAATTTAGAATTACGAATGACGCCCCCTGAATGTGTGATGAACACTAATTAACAACCTTTCAGCTTGAGAAAATGCTAGTCTCCTGCTTCTTTGCACGTTGCATCCCCTTGTTGATGCTGCAGTGGCGGGTGGAGTGGGGGACTGAGAAGGGACGTTTTCTTTTCATGCTTCCTGATTTCTGAACCCCATTAAAAGTGCAAAGCTCCTGTTTGGCCCCACTCGCATCTCCACTAGTTGCCAAATAAGCCTTCAAGCTTGCCCTGCAAAATCGTACAGTCAAACCTCTACAGATGTTTTTCTGGTGACTTGTTGGCCAACCATATTTTCAAGATGTTGTCATGGGAGCAAATGGTTAATTGAATTTAAAATGTGTGCTGTTTTGTAGGGTGGATAGGTTTAGCACTGGCTGATTGGTTGTTTGCTTGTGTTCATGTTTAATAGATTAAGGGTGACAGAGGAATTGAGGGGAAAGGTATGGAACACTGTTGTTTTGCGTTCCTTCAAAATTTGAAGAATAAAAGAAAAAATAAATTGCCTTTTTGCCCAGGGGGAAAGTTTTATAATATCCATTTGGGTGTTTAAGCAAAAAAGACATCATAATAATAATAATCCCATGTTGATGTTCAATAGCAGAAAATGTCTCTCCCCCACTAGGAAAACAAAATATTCAATCAAGCCTTTTGTGTAATTCAGCAGCGAATGACTTAGAAATAAGAGCTGTTTGGAATAAATGAAAGGATACTTGATTTTTTGATGTGCACTTAGTTCTACATCTATCTGGACCTGACCATTTGCAGTCAGCAGCAGCTAGGTCAGAAGAGAGGGAAGTGAAACACTCTCTTCTCCGAGAGCTGGGCATCATGCCCAGACCTGCCTGATCCGTGTGATAGATCCACATCGGCTATCTCAAAGCAAGGCCTTGAACTCAGTCAATACCATTTTCTGTTGTGTTTCACACCACGCTCCTTTTGGCTTTTCAAGCAAAAACAGTGCCATAGGGACATATGAAGACAGGGGGAGTGTTAAAACTGGACAGGTAGTCTGTGACAATCAGCGGACTGTATCATCCTGAGATGAAACTGATGCTCAAAGGGAAATCAATGCATTCTTAGCCACATAAATTGCAGTTACTGGTGTGAATGTACATAAGATGTGCCATGGAGAAAACGTACGGAAATATTCAGTTTATGTAGTATTGTTATCAGTTTTTATTGAACCTGAACAAGAGTCGTGCTGTGGTCCCATTGTGTTTTCCAGCTAATAAATCCCAGATATAGTCAATTGCAGGCATCTTGAGAAAAAAAACCTTCTAGTTCAGTGTGTTCAAACTTCTATTCCTCAATGCCAGGAGCATTCACAGTGATTCTGACTGCTGAGTGTTATCTTTCAAAAAAGACCAAAACCATGCACGTACCCCAAGTAGTTCAAGAACAGCTATCACTTTACTTTGGGTATGCTACTTCCTGCACACATGATTCCACACCGTGCAATTTACATCCAATACTAATGCTCAGGACATGACCCTGATGTAGCATAAGGACGTGGAGTTCGTAGCGGTGGATGAGTGTGTAATTTACACCACCTTCATGCAGCTGACTGGAGTCTGAGACCTGTTTGTGTTACATAATATCTGTCATGTAGAAATATGTGCTTCATATACTTTTTTTTGGAATGTCTAATAAAGGATGTTCTCTTGCAACACCATGAGGAAGGATAGATAGATAGATAGATAGATAGATAGATAGATAGATAGATAGATAGATAGATAGATAGATAGATAGATAGATAGATAGATAGATAGATAGATAGATAGATAGATAGATAGATAGATAGATAGATAGATAGATAGATAGATAGATAGATCAAAAACTCTTCACCTAACTATTGTAACATTAACATTGTCTTTTTCTTTTTTCTCTGCCACACATGCCATACTCCTGACTCCACACACCTACCTGTTCAGAATCACGAAGCATGGATACATATCATTGCCTCTCATACAAACACCCAAACACACTCTCACACACGTACGTTATCCAGACAGAATGATTCTGATCTATTCTCTACTTGCTTTGATTCTTCTTATTCCATCATATAAACCACTGTAACTGTTTCACTCTTTCACACCTGCGAAAAATCAGCATATTAGCTTTCTGACATCAGCATTCGGCTAATTTATCTGCCCAGGTACAGCCTCACAGAGCTGCTAACGTGGCTGCAGCCTCTTACTGTAGTCCTGTTATTGATAGCACTCCAAATGCCCTTTTATCCACGGCGTTCTCCACTTGTTCAAGTGAGATGCATTGCTACCAAGAGGCTCCACATTCAGTGTATTTGTGCACTAGAACAGATTATTTTGACTGCGTCTCTGCTGTATTTTCCAATGGAATATTATCCGATCCAGTTTTATCTGCACATAAATGAGCTGGCAGTTATTAATTTAACTCGTAACGTCTTTTTAATGTGCAAAATCCACAGCTACTGTTTATTTGACTGCAACAAGCAATCTCGGCAAATTGTTCCCTTATCTCTCTAATCTTGCCTTGTGTAACTTTCAAGACAAACTCTCTCTAATGTGAATTTAGCAGAATACACCGAATAATATGTGCACGACTTTATGGAGGCCTCCTAACTCAACAGCCCTCTTCAGCTACAAGCATGATACTTAGTGACAGAATCTGAGTCACGTTTATTGCCATCATCCCCTTATTTACTGTGTCAACGCAGAGGGCTAAAACAAACAACTAGTAGACTTCTGAGCATTAATATTGCGCTTCTGCTGAACCACCGCTGGGTGTTGAGTCCCTGCACATTTCTAAGGCTTGTGAAGATCTAACTGTAGAGTCTCAGAGGTGTATTATTCACAGAGAAATGGGGCTTACTACCATAACCCTCATTCAACACTCACTTTAAAAGGTGTGTGCTCACGGCGTAGCGTTCTCTCCTTTTCCTATTGCCAACCCTCACGCTCTTTCTCCTCCCTTCTCTCGGTCTGTCTTTCTCCACCTCTTGCCTTCCTCTTATTGGTTGATTTTCCTCTGTCCATTGCTTTGCCTCTTCACACTAAATCTCAGACGAGGCCTCTCTGATGAAATGCCACCCAATCACACCATTATTATTCCTTGATTAAATTCCTGTTTGAAAAAAACAACACTGAAGTCACTCAAGCTCTATTAATAAGATTGAGTATCCATGTTTAACACAATCTAATGGATGTGCGAAATAAGCCCCAGCTATTAATGTTTAATGTATAATTGAATGTTCTACATGGCCAAACTTGTTTACTGGAATAATTGATGTTTCTGATTTCCCATTTGCCTGCAATACAAGACGGATGCAGATAGTAGGGGGAGAGAGGGAGACAAAGGGGGACAGAGGCCCACTTGGCTCACCCTCTGAAGCTGAAGGTGGTGAGGTCAAGCCACAGATGTTAGAAGTAATTATAAAATTATAAAAGACCTTGTATTTCAAACGCAAGCTGCTCTCCGGAGAAATTTTGGACAAATGAGCGCTCTACGACTTATAAACTCCTCAGGCAGAAAATAAAGGAAAACAAATGAACTTTCTTGACATGTTTCCTTCCCCATAGCTGCAAAAGGCCTCGATGGAGGCTTTAAACCACAGCCTGGAAGGTGCTAGGTTTATATTTTTGCCTGTGCGAGGGTGTCTGTGTGTGTGTGTGTGTGTGTGTGTGTGTGTGTATTTTTTTATTTCATCTGCTGGGCTTGGTCTGCGTGTTTACCTGAGAAGAACAGCGGGGTGTGACTGAGGTGGAGAGTGCAGTCTCATGGTCCACTGCACATGAGACACAGCACTGTCTCCAGAGTGAGCCCTCATGCATTCAATCTTTCTGTCTTTCTTTCCATCTTTCTCTACGCAAGGTTGACCGATACAAGGAAAATATCTAATGGTGATTATTTTGACCAATATTACGATTTAAATCGTGATTATTTCTTGTTAATTAAACTTAATACCTGCCTTTGTAGTTGAAGTAGTATTAAACAAAAACCCTTGCCTTGCAAAGGACACTATCCAATCAGAGGCAGAGTAGGGCAGGTCTTTAAGGGACGCAGATGGGGAAAGAAAATCAAGCATGGAGGTGTATTTTCGGAGCGACGGCCGTTTGTTTTCAGAATAATGGGCTGACTCAATTCCAGACAAGTGGGGCGGCAGCAAAAAAAATGAAGAAAAAGACGGCGAGCTAGTAAATGGATGAACGCGTACTGATGAGTGATACTGGACGTAAAAACAACTTTTCTTTGTTTACAAGCAAACTTGACTGAGCACCATTAACTCGGCAGCAGTCAAGGTTTGTTTTTGTTAGTATCTATCCATTTATTTATTCTTTTATTTATTGCCAACTCCCAGAATCAATGTTAATTAGCAATGAATGTGCAGGTGACAGCTGTCATAGCAAATAAAATCAACAGTTTCCAAATTAAACTTCCACTTGGCTTGTTAACACAATGTTACATGAGCAAGTTGCAATTAAAATTGGTGCTCTTACCATCACAAAATTGCACTCTTTTAAAATAAGAATGATTAGCTTCCTCCCTAGCTGAAAGTACAATTTCACGAACTCTTTCATGTTTTTTTTCTCTCTTTCTGTTGCCTCCCACACCCCTGCTCACACCGCTCTAACCAGTCAATAATCAATGTGCATGGCCTGCCAAAGACAACTCACCTGTGGTCTTGTTTGCAGTGACTGGACAATAGCCAAGCCTTGATCAACACACACAGAAGCGCTCACAGATGCAGCCTCTCACCTGCTGGCTTTGCAGAGCTTTCACACTCAGGAGGGGGGGGGGCACTTTTCCTCTCTCCCGCCATCAACCCGTCCACCCCCCATCCTCCTCCTCTTGCACTCCTTCCACCTCGGCTGCTTAACCACGCTGCCTTGGAGTCATTTAGATTTCTCCCAGGTGGTTCAAATTTAGTTTGAACTACAGGCGGGTTTAAGCTGATGAATAGCTTTTATTGAACATGAATAAATTTAAGGATTGAGATTAGTCAGCTCCTTCTCTCTGATGATCTGAGTCTGCCAGAGGATGTGCTCAGCATTAAAAAAACTGCTCCGAAGGAAACAAAAATGTGTGCAGCTTCCATCGAAGAGGCGGAGGATGGAGGGCCGTTCTGTGTGAGCTGGTAGCGGAGGATCGTGTACACCTGCTTATGAAAATATCAGCGCATAATGGATTGCGGATACCGAGGTATCCCACAGAATTTAGTCACTGTCTTGCAGCAGAGATCAAAATGTTTCTTCAGTTGGCAGACACTCTCCCAGCTCTTAATCTCTTGTGCTTGTGTCCTCTTATCACTGATGTCAATCTACCCCATCCTTGTCCATAAACTATCCCTATTATTTAGCCTCTTCAAAATTAAAGCCCCTGACACCAGATCTCTCCCAGCGTGAGTAATATCACAGCCACTGACCTTCCCATCCCTCAAGCAGGCACCGGCCCGCACGTTGATCGATCCCGCTGATGGCCTTGGTGCTAATCTTCCAGGGGACCGACAGGAGATGACGGTATTTCACTGTTCAATCTGATGCAATTACCCTCACATTTTGGATAGCAGCTGACCTTCCGATGAAAGAGGATGGGTGGGCGGGCTGTTTGTGCACTTGAACATGTCTGTGTGGCTGCAGTTATTTATCAATCAAGCTGACATCACAAACAAAACATATCCTGAGCATGGCGTCACAGAAGAGTCGGGTCTGTTAGCAATGAAGCTCCTCTTCCTCTTAAACCTTCAGTGTCCCGCAAGGTTAAACGTACACAATGCAATTTCACCTGCCGCCTTTCCACTACTTATTTCCTAATGAATTTTATATCTGACTCTGGGTAAAACCCCTTCAGTCCATTTCACAATACCATGAACATTTACATCGTGAAACAAAATCCCCTCTGGGAAGATTATTCCAGCGATTAAAATGAATGGGATGTGATGAGATCACACGTGCTAAATTGAATAATGAAACGTGCTGTAATCACCCTGGATTTAAGCAGCGGTAATTCGAGCAGATATGATTCTTTACCTGCATAAGAACAGTTATAACAGCTCGACCTAGGTCGCGTCTTTGCCATAGGGGAAAGCAGACTAGCCTTTCAGTGCCGTCTTTGAAGATGGAAACAATCGAGCGTGGCCAGGCACGAGCATCACTGCGCTTTCAAGTATTCCACAACAGATTTCCTACAAAGGCATCCCTCTGAGCTACTTTCTTATACACATCCCCAAAAACAACAGCACACCACACACCAGCAAGTAAAATCAATGATCAACAATAAGGGAGTAGAAATGCATTTTTAGTGTGGGTCAGACGTTCCAGAGGGCCAAAAAGTAAAGCAGATGTTTTGGGGCAATTTGTCAGTTAGTGCACGAGGTGTCAATACAAAGGTGTCCCTGAGAAATGCTTGTTTAAGTTATTGAGTGGATACTGCAGCAATTTAGTATTAGTTACTCGATATCGCTGGGGGACAGAACGGTCAAAATCAGAGCAGTAGAGGCAGACATATCCTGACTTTTTGTCACTAGTATTGATCTGTCTTACATTTCCCATAATGCAACTGGATAGCATCTTTAATTAGACCCTGCTTGCATCCTAAATGTGGAGGTGAACTTTCAAATCCCAAACCTCCAGTTTCTAAGACAGACTTTCTGTCCTAAAAAAATTGAAGATTCAAGCCCAAGCTGAGATAAGAAAAACAACATTTTGTCAAAGTTTGTAAAGCTCTGCACAGAGCCACAACAGACAATACACAACTGTCTCACAAGCCGAAGGGCCGTCATGATAAACTGGACTCTGTGTGCACTTTAACAGAGTGCCCTTTTAAAATAATGTAACACCGGACTTCATCGGCCAATTTCGTAAACGTTTGTCGGCTGTTTTGACTGAATCTCATGCCAGGAGTTTACAAGTGTTGAATGCATTGCTCAAGGACCCTTCAGCAGGGCAGAGGCCTGCTGACATACGGCCTTGAATGTGGCTATTCTGGCTGATGGACAGTCCCTCTAACCACGATTCCGCCTTGCCACTTCCGTTCGATAAAATTTCCAAAACGTGACAGCAGAAGCACAATTCAGTTGCAAACTTTAGTCCCACTTTCATCAACCTTGCTGTCCAGCTGCACATTTGGGAATGAACTCCATACACCGCTGATTGTGGCGAGATGGGCATCTGCCTGTCCAGATGCACTATAGCCGGCTGTTGTTGGAAAGCTAAAGGGACAGCGACAAGCACTTAGCTGGTCCCTCAGCAACCAGTCCCATTTCCTTCCCCTTATCTAAAGCGACAAGAGGAGTTTTCCAGCCCTCCTATGCCTGAGGCTCATCCTGCATTATCTCCTAGTGTACCAGCACCACCAGCTATCTTGTGTCCCTGATTTACTCCGTCTAAAAATATGCTAAAAAGGATGATGGCATTGCTAGAAATTCAGGAGTGTGAACCAGTTGTGCTGCTCGGATGTTTTTCAAACTGCAGATCATATCACAGGATGATGGACTCGGAGCAAGTGTGCAGGGAGCACGCGGGGATCAGTGCAGGTCCATTTTCCTATATCTCATGCCATGTACTGCTTTGCCCTTCGCACCAAATGGCTGTAGTTACCGATCCGATAAAGAGTGTGCGAAGAATGCAAAGCGACAAAACATGAACTAAAGCAGACACCCTAATGAGATATTGATTGGCCACATTGATGTTTACACTTTTGCCTGTCTAATACCCTCCAAGTCCACCATAAACAATCGGCCATCTGTTCAAGCACATTCTGAGCTCCGCTGTGAAATTTAGATACGTCTGATGTTTGGATGAATAAACTGCAAGTTTTGACACGCAAGGCAGCCGGTGTGACTAAAACACATACTAATTTATACATTTTTCTATTTCATACTTTTATATGCTCCCATTGCACAAAGTGGACCAAAACAACCGAAAATAACTAAATGAATATGCATCATTTTTAAGCAGCTTCATACCGAATGGCTCAAACTCAGCGCACTCACACAACTGAATTTGACACTTCACGTACACAGCACAAACTGCACCCAAACAAAACACATGAAAATGCATGATTTTTAGCTGTTTTGACAATTTTGAAGACTCAAAGGCTACAAGCAGAAAAACAGTTTCTCCTTGAGAGACAAGACTGAGAAAACCTCAGCAATTACATCTCAGCTCCCATCATCTTCTTTCTGCCTTACTCCTAAGCACCAAATGGTCCCATTTTTCTGTGCTCAATTAGAATGTGTATTAATTGTGAAAAGGCCCCAGGGACGAGAGTCATTCGGATAGTATTCATTAGCCATGGCTCATACTTTATCGCCACTGAATGCAAAACAGCAAAGGATTGAAACAATTTTTTGTTCTAAACAACAAAGAAATGCTCACCCCGAGCTCTCTGTTGTTTGTGCAATGGCCCTGCTGCATAAAGTAAGGGCTGAGAGCTCCCATATAATGAACCTGGGAAGCTACTCTTTGTGCAAAATCAATAGTGACGAGCTCCTTTAAAACTCTAAACTTTGAGCCTTTGATGCCCGAGAATACATTACCGCCTTTAACTGGGGCTCTCGTCCAGGCAATAAGCATGCAGCTCACTCTGCAGGCTCCATTTGCCCCCATCCCGACACAGACTTGCACCATTACTATTACAATTACAGTGTACACCTCAGCCGTAGTCTACTAGTCGCTTTATTTATCACCCTGATCAATCCCACTCAGCAAATCAAATGTAGCAGTTTTATTAAGGGTCATCGATAAATCTGTGGACTGGGCATGACAGTAGCTATGAAGTAAAAAGCTGCCGGGGAAGGTTTGATGCGTGTGTAATGCTCTATGCATTCTAAGCACTTCATCACCGCACAAACCCACTCACCCTGTAGCCCCTTTAAACCATACCATGCGTGCACACAACACAAAATATTCGCGGAGCCTTCGATTTTCATAAAGCAGCTTTGCACACAGACGTTACAGTGATTACAAAGGTAATTGTGCTGGAAAATACAGATTTTGCGAGCGTGACTGCAAACACATAGATACTCCACATGTGTGGATAAAAGTGTGTTTAAAAAAAAGGTAAAGAAGAATTTTTTTGCCTTTGCTGTTGTCCCCCTGAACTCCACAAAGGCATCAAAAGCTGGCATTAATTTGAATGCATCCTGCCATAGGCTGCCTTTTGCTACTGTGCACAGATTCACTGCGATACTGTGTGGCTTCAGCTGTCAGGTGCAGGCATTTTCAATATTTGCTTCAATGTGTTTGCACGCATGCATTTCTGTGCGTGTTATGGTATGCACAAGTACACATGCTCTCCTCCACGATGCTGCTATCACTGTCACATGCTGGGCTATAATATATACACCCTGGGCTTGTTAAGTACCTCCCCACTTTTCTTTTCAGCCTTGAATTGCAAATGTGAGGAATTAAGTTTGAAGCAAATAGGTTGGATTCTCACTTCGCTGTCCGCCATGAACTAATTGGCAGCATTGTGCACACAGCGAGGACCAGGAAAAAAAAAAAAGGAAAAGGAAGAAACAGTCATCTTTAGAGCGTGAGAGAGAACCAAACTCTGAGTAAGACAAGCCGACGATGAAGAGACAATTCCCATGTGTCTCCTCTCACATTTCCGCTTTAATTTAGTGAAGCTTTAAATGGTGAACTGAATCACTTTTATGAACAAAAAGGATGGTAATTTTAGCAACAGAATGACGGAGACATCTGAAACTGGCATATGAATATTTCAAATAGCCCTTTCAATTAACCACGTGTGTGTGGTGGCACATCAACGCCATGGCAGCAAACCAATGTAGCATGCATGGATAAGAGCTGTGTTATACGGTTAGACATCTGTATCTGTGCATTCATGCATCAAAAACACATACATCTGAGTTGGCTGGAAACCTTTATATATTTAAACAGATGCATGCAGCTCATGGCTTGTTGATTGCATAAAGGGATGCTTGTCCCCAGCAGTGATATGGGTGAGATTACGTCTGTGCTGCAGAGCCCTTAAGTGTAAGAGTATAATGCGTGTTAGATCTCATGTGGGAGGAAAGCTATTTATACAGATTATAACTGTGAATAAGGTGCAGAGGGGGATATACTGTATGTAAGGCTGAGTGTGAGGACGGAGTCTGGAAAAAATCCAGGGTTAATATTCTTTCTTTTTTTTTTTCTTTTTTTTTTAGCAAAAATCCCCCAAAAAACAGTTCCAGCTTCTCAATCGTGAATACTTTATTTTTTCTTCATGCTCTGTGACAGGAATTTCTTTGGCCTTTGGGAAATGTGATGGGCATTTTTCACTGCTGACTGAGAAGACCAAATAAGTAGTTTTTTTGTGATTTAATAGCCGGTGCACCCCATGGGGAATCTGGTGCTGCAGAACCACATCACATTAGCTACATGTTCCCCTATAGTCTTTATTCCCAGATACCCGAATATCAATGCAGAATCTGGAGACAAGGGCCATGATTTTGGTATTGGAAGCGTACATAGCACTGACAACATTTGAGGCTTTGGTTGTACGCAGGTAAACAGTCTGTGTGGTGAGCAAAAGAGTATTGGCCGAAATTCTATCTTGGTGACCGTCAGCTAGTTGACGACGATTAAGCTTTATATGATCTTTTCAGAGGTGAGCCTAAATGTTGTCTGACTCCATTGTTGCATCTCAAGTTGTGAATCGGACTATAAACAATGACTGGCTCAGAGAAGAGGAGGACTTGGAAGCCCTGAAACATCATTGAAATTATTGGGTTTAATAACTCCCCCTGGATGGCTGCCAGTATCATCACAGATCTACCGTCATGTGCAAGAACCAGTCACAAATGTTGGTGTCTCTGTATTTCAGGAAAGGAAACTTTCTCAAGAGTCTTGTTCAGATTATTCCGGGAGCTACATGTGCACCTTGCGTTACAAATTCTGCACTTTCCTTTCTGAATGGCAGCCTGTGCTCTTAGTATTATAGCATTTATTGAGACGTTTAGATTTCAGACGTGTCCGCATATGCCTGTTGATCAGCTCTGGACACTGTTTTTCTTTCACGATTGTATTTGCAATGTGTGCACATGCTATGTGGGGCCTTGATAACGTGGGGACATTGATAATGGAAGGCATCTAAAGCTGGTATTATTTGTAAACAATGGTGTGGACTGAGTGATCCTGATGAGTAACACCAGCTGAATTTCCCTAAACCCTCGTGTTTTATGGTTGATGGAAAGAATCAGGCGTCTCCTTTTCGCATTTTCCTAAAAGCGGCCACTGTGCCAGCATTGGTTACAGCTCTACCTGTCATTTCGCTCATGGACAGTGACACTGCAAATTGGCAATTACAAAATGTCAGTAATCACAGCAGAAATTATGTCTGTCGTGGGCTTGCAAAATACAGCCGGGTTAAGGGAAACATAGGGCTCCCTTAGTTCAAGTGTGGCCTTTTAAAACACATTTAAGCTTCTGCTGGACAGAGCTTAAACAGAACATTAGTTTACCTTTTTCTCCCACAGGGTTTCAGTTTTCATACTTGAACTGATGAACAGCTCACCTTTCATGTAACGAGACGTCACTATTTTCCTGTCACATTGTCTGTGTCTGCTCTGCATCAGCACCACAACAGACACGTCTTCTTGAGGAAGTAGGACCTTCTCACTGACTTCTGCATCTTCAGTATGTCTAAGATCACAAATGAACTAATTCATAACCTTGGAGTACATCCAGGATGACTGTTGGGGCCCTTTACATATTGGCGTTTCAATACTGTTGTTTAACAGTAAAAATGGCTTCACATTTTGAAGGAATCGTTTGACATTTTGGGAAATGTGCCCATGCCTTAACTGTCATCATTTAGCTCAGCATAGAACAAAGACTGAAAGCTGGGGGAAACAGCCTGGCTCCCTCCGAAGCTCGCTCTGTACAATGTTGTATTAAATGGTAAATGGCTACAGCGTTTTCCTCATTCACCCTTCGCCCATCCATGCACACACTCATACACTGATGGCAGCGAGCTAGCATGCCGGGCAGTGGCCTGATCATCGGTGTCTTGACCGAGGACATTTGGAGAGGAGGAGCTGCCCCACATTCAGCTGTTTTAATCCATATTATATATGTACATGTTATATATTACATTAATTACAAAGTTTTAGAGGTGTTGTTTTTTTACATTTTGGACAAAGTAAGGATAGCTTCCAGTTTTCTAAGCATATTTCCCAAAATATCGGTCTATTTCTTTAAGACACTGATTCATCTACAGACTTGACTTAAAGTCCCCCGATGACACTCAGGCGATCTCAGAACACACTGCTCGTTGTTCACTAGACTAGCAAAAGCTTCTTTCCTCTGACCATACGGGAAAAGTACTTTCTCCTCCATGAAAAGGGCACTTTGGTGTTTGCTTTGTTAGAGGATGCTCGCTTCAGGAGAGAAATGTATAGCCATGTATTATAGAGCTGTCTGCTGGGGTCCCTCCGATTGTTCTTGAGACATGAAGTGAGGTCAACAAACATCCTCGGCCCGCTCAAGACTTTACATCTCTACCGCTGCCAATCTGGCCTCGTTTTTTTTTCTACTTCCCCTTGTTTTCTCAGGCATGTTTAATGTAAAATTGATGCGGCTGCGAAGCTCTGACGCAAAACATCACAGTGAAATGTTCTACATAACAATTCCCCCTATGCCACATGCTGAATCACCCCGCCACTCCCCTTAAAAGCACCTGCAAGAAACTTGACCAGACACAACACACACACACACACGCCTCTTGACTGAAAAAAAAACAGCAGCAGCACAATCAGCAAAGCCATTTTTAATGAGCCTCTTTCCCTCTCCATCTATCAGAACGGAATCAGGACAGCACTCAGCGACTGAGGGGAGAAGCTGGGAGAATGGGGGCATGTGGCAGAAGGAAAAAGTCTTCATTAAGGACACTGAAGTGGAGGTGGGAGGAGGAAGAGAGGGAGGAAAAAAAAGAGGAAGAGAGACTTAAGTGATCCAGGAATGCTTCTCCCCTCCTCTCTCTGCCACCTAATCAGGGGGACAAAGTTATGCCGGTCAGAGCGTTTGTTATTCCAGCTAATCCCTCATCACGGTATTTCATCAGGTTTGGCATTTGGCTATCTGCATTAATTAGATGTTGGAATGGACACGGCGTTAATAACTGACACAAGGCAGATAATGAGAAATCGCCTGCACGGCCGTATCCCCTCGCCATCGCGCTCCCTTTGTCAGCACTGATACCTCTGTGCTTGAAACACTGCGTTGTGTTTACCTGCGCCGGATTTCATTTATTGATGATTCAGGCTGTTTTTAGTGCCAGTGGCGATAATGTACTGTCTGCACTTTGGGAGATAAGTGTGTTCTGGCGCGATAGTTTGGACTTGTTCGGAATGTCTCTCCTTCTGTCTCCTTCTCTATTTTTATCTCTGCTCTCCTTCCAAAAATTTCTCTTCCGCTCTCTCCTGTTCTTTTATCCCGCCATTCTCTCCCATTCACTCTTCCTCAATCTCACCTGTCTTTCTCATTTTTTTCCCCCAGAGGAGAGTAAGAAGCCCTATCTCTCTTTTGCACACTCTCCTTACTTTTAGACCCCCCCCCTCCCCCTAAATTCCCCTACCTCCCTCCTGCCCGCCTTCATCCATATCACCACCAGGTGAATAGCCCTCTCCCTAAAATTCATTCACACTGTTTTCCTTCTCCTTCCTCTCTGCCTCTCCTTCTCTGGCTGTTTTTCTGTACCACTTTCAGTTTACACTCCACGCCTTAATATTCCGTCATCCATCCTCGCGCTGCCTCTCAACGCTTTGTCTCTCCCTCTCCTGCCTTCCTCCCTCGCTTCCTCCCTCCTTCCAGTGACGTGACTTTCTCTTCAGTATTCTAGAAGTGCCAAGTGCACGGTGATGCGCCTCACTCCGTCACAGGTCTCAAAGTAGCAGCAATCATGGATGGCATGATGTGTTTGACCTCGGCGTCGTCTCTGATGTAAATGCACATTGCTCACTGTATGTGAAGCTTAAACGACGTCTTGTAATTTGTTGCTTCCTCTATTTCCTCGCCCTTTTGCTCATTTATTTAGCTGTGCTTTTTTTTCCCTCCTTTGCTCTCCTTCCTTCTTTCCCACCCGGGGTTGCTCTCTTTAAAGCGTAATCCTTTATCGGACAAGGCGTGTTGACTAAGAACACATTCTTATTTACAGGAACGGCCTTGGGGAGTAGTTGCAGCGAGAGAAAGGGTCGTGCTCATTCGCGCCCTCACACCTGGGAGCCGCCCGGCGCCGCGGCGGCGTCACCGGAGCGGTCGCTGTGCCTTGCTAACAGGCACTTGAGTAGACTTGAAAGAGTTCTCAGGGCATCTGCAGATCCTGTCCATTTTCTGCTCCTCGTTCTACTTCACTCACCCACCTTTTCTTCAGCCCTTCCCTCAGCCGATTGCTCCATCCATCCTCTCTGTCACATTTACATTTACTTCTCCCTGTGCTTCTCCCATCTGTCCTTCGCCGTCACACATCAGGAGTGTGTCGGCGAGGAATATGTCAGAGTGCCGTCTGGCCACTCCGAAGGGTTTTTTTTAACCCTCCGACATCTGTGAAGGCTTCCTTTCTGTCTCCTACCTCCTCTTCCACCCTCCACTGCCACTGCAAACAACTGATTACGCCTTTGAGTTATTCCGTCAGGTTTTTTTTTTTTTTTTACCAGAGCCTAATGATTCTTGTCATGGTGCAGGGCTGAAAATTGAAGCACTCACAGATCCCCAGTGTAACAGAGCCTTTATCTTTCAACTTTCAAATCCCAGAAGCTCCTTAAGTCCTCTCTTTGGAGAGTCGGCACCAAAAGCCAAATCTCTCAGTCAATTTACCAGACAGCCAAGTCGTCATTATTTTGTGCATAGTGCCATGATCTCACTATCATTAAAATTCGTTCCTTACATAACCATCAAGGACACAATATCTCTTGCAGAGAAAAAGGACAGAATACACCGTGTGTGCATATGCAGGCACGCACACTCAGTCCTATTTATTTATATGTTTTCATATACTTATTTGCTTTCCTCTCTGTATTTTGGGGAAAGCGATGATTCAAAAGGAATGAATGCTCAATAAGCACAAGGCATGAGTAAAATATTCAAACGGTGCCCTATTTACAAAGGCTGGAGAGTTTCTTTCCCACTGCCGTCACATGTTTGTTATGTGATATAAAAAGAGACGCGGCGGCAACTCCAGAGACCTCATCCACAGATATTATGCGCCGAGCAGAATCTTTTTATAGCAACTGTAAACACATTAGTTCGCTGCATTAAAAATCCACTCAAAATTTAGGCAGTTGTCAAGTTTTGCGCCAAAGGATTTGCCGTGTCTTCGTTTACAAAAGGTGGAGGGGGCTTCTCGTGTTTGTGTTTTGGGGTAGGATGCTCGGAGAGTACAGTAGAAGAGGGTTTGCGTGTGCTCGAGCAAAATCCGGTGTGCTCCCGCACCTGTGTGCAAAGGAGCGCGTCTGTGTGTGTGTGCTTTCGGCCGAGCTGCCAGACGGCTGCTATCTTCGTGAGTCAGATGGGCAGCGAAGCTGGCGAGGCACGCCGATCGTTTGAAGTGCTATTCTCTCCCGAAAGTTCGATCCGCCCCGAGGAAATTTGTCATGTTGTTCCACCTTTCTGATTCCCGTATGGTGGGGGTGAGGGGAAGGGTATTTGTTCCTATTTGCTGTCGACATCTCAATACACACACGCATACACACGCTGGTGTGTAGCAGACCGGTAAAGGTAGCTAAGAGATTTGTTTGGCCTTGCCGTGAAATCCTTTTCTCTCCTATTTCTCTCCCTGGCCTGGGACAGATGTGGGCCAAGCAGTTGTTCTAGCCTACATCTTGACAGGACCTACTGCATCATCCATCCTCCCACCCCTATTTCTTTCACTCTCCATCAAT
Source organism: Chelmon rostratus (assembly GCF_017976325.1). NCBI lineage: Eukaryota > Metazoa > Chordata > Actinopteri > Chaetodontiformes > Chaetodontidae > Chelmon > Chelmon rostratus. Next base: position 9,030,186 of record NC_055680.1, on the reverse strand, counting down.
ATCTGCCAATCACTCGTTCTTGCTGTGTTCAAAATTCACCAGATCCCCATTCCCCCCCTTCTGAAACCTTCTTTTTCTCTTTGCACCCCCTGATCATCTCCATTCTCCCTCCTGAGTTCCCTCCCCCTCTATCTAACTACATCTACCCAAGGCTTACAGTGCACGCCTCTGGCAGCTCTTGTCATTCCATCTGAATTGAATACCTTTTCTTCCATTGGTTAATTAAAGCCACTCTATCTCACATTATTAACACGGCTCCTCTGAGATCCATCAAATCCCCTGGCCAGTGAGGAAAAACGAGGCCGAAAGGGGAAAATAGAGGGAGAATGAAAGAGAGACATAGGTGGCAAAAGAGAGACAGGAAGAAGAAAGAGAGGGAGCATATTGTGTAGAGACAGAGAGCCTCAAGAGTGATTCAGCCATTGTTACTCATCCCCTCCTTTTTGCAAGAGGGCTCATGTCATGAGTATTTTAAGTGCTCTCCATTCCGTTGTTCTCCTTTAATCCTGTTAGATAACTCTCTTCCTCCCTCCTCCTTCTGCGCCTTTCTTTCTATTTCTCTTCTTTCCTCCTCCGCTCCCCGCTGCCCACTCAGCAAACGGCGAGTCTTATGCTCCCTGCCACAAAAGAGGCTAGAGTGTGCCTAAACAAGGTAGAAAAAGGAAAAGGGAGAGGAAGTGAGAGCATGAGGGAGAGGGAGAGCACGGGAGAGGGAGGATGACAAAGATGTGGCGGTGCTGGTAGGCGTTGGAGAAATCTGCTGGCCGGCACAGGCTCATTTTTTATGAGGAGGGATGAGTGTGGACGAGAGCCAAGACAGTGGCGAGTGAGTTGTGAAGCGGAGCCTGCACCGCGTCTTGTAGTTAAAAGGAAACGGGATGGAGTTTGGCTTGATTTGAAATGCATGTGAACCAGAAGGCATTGTAAAATTCGAATTTTGATAGCTGAAAGAGCTGCCAAACACAGTGAGATGCGAGTGCGTGTCAATACTTTGGACAGCCGAATTAAAATACAAACTCGCGGCTCATGCACACACACATCTCACAAAGAGAATGAGTGTTCTGACAAAGAGGTGCCTTTTGTAACGTCAAGATCGAGCCTCCTTTTCCCATTCCCTGCTTTTTATAGAGTCTCATGATAAGGGGTTGAATCACACTGGATTCACACAAACAATACGTGATGCAATGTTTCAAACCTGCCTTGTAACCGCAATGCAAAACCAGCAACACTCCATCAACCTCACTGGAGCCGCTTCCACTTCACAAGAAATACATTTCCCACAAGCCCCCATCCCCAGCCCATCATTTACATGAGGACAATTACAAATGAGGGACTTGTCGAGCAGGAGCCCGGCACTGTAGTTCATTTGCCAAGACGAGGTAGCCACTTAGCGCAGGTGAGGTGGGGTAGCCACACTCCTGCAGCTCCTTACATGCAAAAAAAAAAATGGGTCACAAGAGCAGAGGAAGAATTTGCCAGCGCAATAGCACAGACTAGTGGTGAAATGTTGGAATGGTGTGAAAACAGTGGTGGCAAATCTTATGCCTGTGCTGTGGAGTTGAGAGTCTGTTTGAGGAATATTCAGTCAAATGTAACAACCATAATTTCAGCTATCACTGAAAGTGGATAATTCCCTTTGATACACGGTCGGCGCCTTCTTGAACAAGCCTAACCTTCTCATTCAGACTCCGACCAAATGGGTTTCTCACAGACTCCACTCGTCCTCCCACTGCCAAAGAAATTAATTCAACACAAAGAGGAGGTAGGTGGGGCAGGCACTCGTGCCGGGAAGGATTTGCATGACCCAAAAATGCCCTGCCTCTCCTCCGACTCCATAAATCAAAGGGAGAGAGAGAATCCCCCGACGCCTCCATTCTTTGTCCTCAAAGGTGATAAATTGATCCCTGGTTGGCTAATAAGCAGAGGCGCAGGGAGGCCCAAACTTCCCAAAGATTTATGCGGCGACAAGTGGATTTATAGAGGAGGAAATGTGAGCGATCTGGAGAACAAAATCTATTTACTTCATTCCTTCTCTCAGTACTCATGAGATTTGAGATTTGAGAGCGGGTATGAGACGCTCATACCCCTGGAAACCCAGGGGTATGAGCGTCCAAGAAGTAATGGATCAGGACAATAGAAATAGAGTATCTGTCATGGAGGCGATGAATGTGATGGAATTACCTGGTTTTGATTGATGAACATGTGTTTCCAATTACAAAGAATCTCAATCCACGTGAATGTGCCCATGCTGTTTGATGGGCCACAACTCAATACAACTCTGAGTCAATTTCTCAATTGTCTCACCAAATGAAGGGGGGGTGGGGGGTATGAATGTGGAAGGCAATCAAACAGCTCGCAGCCTTTGCCAGGCATAAGAGAAACCTTTTAAGGCAACTCAACCAGTCATTTTAATGACGTGAGGTGATACGCTGACAGGAAAAGCGGTCTTTTAAGAAGATGATCAATGCTATCATCTTCTCCACAGCTGACTGGAAAAAGGGACAGAATGCAGTGGCGTAGAGTTTCCGAACAGTGCCCAAGGCAGATGGAGCTACCCTGCTTTCCTTTCTCTTCATCTAATTCGACCACTTTAGGCTTAATGTGTTTTCCCTCTTCCTGTCCTTCCTCGCTGCATCTTCCTGTTTCACACTCTGTTTCATCATCTCATCTGATCTCTCACACTTTCCCCTCTTTGTCATTTCATCCGCCATCGCCTAACCCCTTCCTCCTTTTCAAGTGCACGCACTCCCCCTCACAGCCGTCTTTGCACTGACAGCGTGCTTATCCTGTTGTGTTGATGAGATATTTGAACGATTAGCATGATGCACGCTGAGCAGATTATGATAGCCTTTAGGGAGGAGCATTTTCAGCATGATGGAAAGTTTCCAGCATGATAGAAAACTCTGCTGATAAGAGGGCTTTGACTGCAGACAGGGTGTCGTACAAAGACGTGCTCACCTTTTCCTCACCGCAGCAGCCGGCCACATTCTTCAATGTAAAAGAAAGAAGAAAATTCAGTTTGCTTCAGAAGTGTCTATAGTACTTATGTGCAGAGGAGAAAACTTGACAGAGGACAAGAAATGTGGCTATTTATAAAAGGATTAGCAATTACATTAAGGAGAGGAGGGCCGCCAACTGCTAGATTTATAAATAAAGCAGCAACACATGGCCATTTTTCACACCAACTATGCACATAACTCAAAAGTAAAAGTTGCTGCTTCATAAAGTGCTTTTTAGAATTTGTGCGTTTGAGTTTGCACGGCAACATTTCTCACTGAGACAGCTCACATGGCAAATGTGATGTCCCGTCAACATCAGCCCGACTATCGCAAACATATGCAAATGTGTCTAAAATATCAAACCTCCTCCCACCCAAAGCGTATCTTTTTTGGGTTGCATGACGGCAATTCTGAACAGACATATGATGTACTATATAACTAATTCCATCTACGTCTGACAGTGACGCTACCCTGTGCCACTGAGGCAGCTGTTGGTACAGAGAGAGGGAGAGGGGGAAGCGAAAGGCAGATCGCTTCCCAAATGCTCATTTTTAGCTGGCGTGTTTGGGCACAGCGCACCAGAGCTGACGAGCTGAGCACAGAGTTTTTGACACAATGGTGTCAAACTCGGGACTGTGATGTTCAGCTCGCACAAGTGAATAGCGTCGCACCTGCTGGCAACATGCAGACACAGACACAAACAGACTGTTATCAAATCGGCGTGGCAATTAGTGTGTTTGGGAGTGCTGCGAATCCTAATGACACATTTGCCTTACATTGTTTCAGTAGAGAGGCTCACAGGGAGATGGCATATGGAATCTATTGGAACAATGTGCTAATGGCACTGCTATTTAGACAGCAGTTTTGAACTAATACAGTAGTGTTGTTTAATTCTGATAAATCACATCATTTCAGTAACTTTTAACTGGAGCTATGCTTTAACAGTTGAAACAAGTAGGAGAGCGAAGCCATTGTAGAAGCCGATCCCTTCTTAGCTGATGTGTAATGGAAGAGTTGCTGTCTTGAGAGTTTTGTTTCTCCTCTTTCATTCTCGCTCTCAGAAATTATTTAACAGATGGGAGCCTCGCTGTTTTCTGTGCCATGCTGCGTCAGAGCGGAAATGAACTCCATTCCTTCTCCTTAATGTTTCAAACAGTTTGACTAAAGTAAAGCTCACCAACATATCAACTTTAACCAAACTAATAAGTAAAAGCTGGTGTTCCAGCTACACTAATCGATATTTTTATGTGAACCATGGGTCTCATGACGACAAGTGCATGCGTATTGTGAAAGATGTCCTCTGTAGTAATGAGCCCACAGTGAGTTAGCGCCTGACTTTGCAGTTTTCTCTCAGCCTTTTAGCTCATTGTTACAGTTTTATGGCCCACAGCTTCACTGTTTTGGATCACTGTCACCGCTCTCGTTAACGTTGTTTCCAGCTGCAGCTGTTTTCAGTGAGAAAAGCTTGGCTAAACCCACTGTATACTACCTGCCCAGTGCCAAACTAGCTGCTGAACACAGAGTGGGGTATTTAGCTGCTAAAGAGTTGGTGGAGACCAAAACTGAACTAAAAGGGTTGTGAATATTGGGACTTGCATTCGCCATTTGGTCAGAAACATGACTGAATCATCGCTGTTTCCTTGATTCTGCTGGGTTTGTAAATAGTCGGCTGTTTGATAACCAGTCAGCCATGAAAACTTTGCGAGGTGATCATATTTACATCTTTTTTTTCTGCTGCTTTCAAGTGACAAAATGAGAAAAAAACTAAGCAAGATTAATTTCAGCCACAGCACTGAGTGTTAATGAAATATTTCATTGAATTTTATGGGTTTGTCATAAAGAATATTGGATTCGGTATGATGTGTGTAATTGGGTGGCAATTACGTGAGTGACATTCAAGTTAGGCCCTCTGATGTGACAGTATTACGACAATAGTACCTGAAATGAACCACTGAAGTGCTACACCAACTCTTATTTTAGTATTCAATACTGGGCTCTATTTGCAACCGGGCAGTATATTAGTTGACATTTCTAAAGTACAAAATTGCCACTTTTTGTCACAGGCTTGAAGCTGGTTTTACACTGGTCTTGCAATAAACACTGACTCTATACCACAGTCCATTTCCTGTGCTGCTTATACAAGCCTTAAGGCGCTGTAATTCCAATGCTCTGTCAGCAGCAAAGTGTGTTGTAAATTACCAGTCATTTATGACTGGGTGTGATCTTCCCAGCATTCAATCAGAGCACTAAAAAAAAACCCAAAAACAAATAAGGGTTAGATTTTCTTCTGACTGCTCCCACTTGACCGGCGTTTTAGAAGTCGTGTATGGATAAGTAATATCTTCACCTCCACCTCAACATTCTGGTGGTTTTATGAGTCGAGCTGGTGTCTCTGTTGGTTACTGTTCAGGGGAAGGTCATAAACGGGCGATTTATGCCTGAAGTGCGGCCAGGAATGCTGATGCTACTGTCAGAGAGCAGAGATACTGACTGGTTGGACTCAAATTTAATGGAAACTGTAAAGTCCACAACTGCATGTCCTAACTCACGCTTTTTACAGTATGTGCTCACACAGGGAAGGAGTTAACATAACTAGCAGACAGAAGATATATAGGGTGGCCTAATAAGATAGACGGAGGATAACTTTGCTCTTGTGACGCTAAAACAGGACACTTTCAGCAGCTTACATCACTTTTCCAGGCTAATTTGAGGTCTAAGTGCATCAAGTGTGCTGTCAGTGCTGAAGTTAATCGGCACATGAAAAAGAAACAAGAACATTTCATTAGCTCTCAATCTTCCAGGGGTGTCTGCACACCACTGCAAAATATTATTCAACACAAACACATGATTTGCAGCACAATCTCACAACAGTGGTCTTGAACACAACACCAGCTAATACGATGCTACTGCACCACCTACTTTTTCCACAGCAGTTATCCGGACTTTTAATCCACCATTGTTAAATTATGGGCATTTTAATTGCGATAGACAGGGTCCATTAGCATAGCTTCTTGGGTGGCCATGGCCATGTTTCTCTAAATCATTAGGCTAATTATACAAGCTAATTAATCAGTATGCTTGGAATGGGCTGCGCGAGCAGGCACTGCTCTTTGTTGGCTTGCATAATGAAAGGAGTCCATTTTTAGATGAGGAAAATGAAGAGGGGGAGGGAGAAAGAAACTTTGATCTCGAAAGTAAACATATGATTTTTGCATATCAAGTGCTTTGGCAAAGTGGGGGGGAGAAAAAAAAGTAGGATTACAGATGCAAAAAGTCAAGCTAGATTCACATTTAGCAGTGCTTTGAAGATGCGGGATGTTGCACGGGCACAGCAGATAGGAGAGGTAGTGTGTGCCACGGTGACCAACATCCAATTATCACCGCCATTGCCATGCAGGACAAACACAGGCTGTCAGTCATTTGCGCCACTGTGACGTTTGGGGACAGTCAAGCAATTTCAAGCATGTGCTCTCATTCTGTTATTGACAGTAGCTTGGAAATTTATAAGGTAAACACAGGAGGCGGTTCATTTTGATATGTGTGTGTGTGTGTGTGTTTGTCAAATCCGTCTGTGTGTTTTCAAGAATGCGGAGGACCTCTGTGCTCCTCGGACATTATTTAAGGCCCCTTGCGACCCTATTATTTTCCAGTCATCAATCTGAACGCAGTCGTTGGCAAAATCAATTAAGGCTATGTGCAGTGTATGGTTATCACTGGGCGTGTATCTGTGTGCGTGCGCGTACGTCGGGCGCATATTCATGCTTTCTTGCACACAACTAAGGGCGCATGAGAGTGAGTCACTGTCAGAAATTATTACTTACAAGCAGACATAACCAAACATCCTGCTATCCTGTCTTCAGTACGTGGTGGAGACACTGTCAGCGTTCAGGCAGGAGTCTATTTTTAGCAGCTCTCATTATGCACGACGGAAAATCACCTCCTCAAAGTACACGAAGCATGTTTACAAAACCTAATGGGACTATGCTGATAACGCAGCAACCCATAGTGGCTACGGAGGGTGTTGGTTTCTGCTCATCCCCATGCATCTCAATGTGTGATTATGTACGCTAACTCAGCATTGATCGACAGTACAGTTACCTCAGTGTTTAGTTGTGAATGGACAACGGTACTATACACGAAAGCATGACATATCCTGATCTATCTCTTTCCCTCCAGGGAGATTCTGAGGAGTTCTCTTCTTTCATCACTCGGGTCCGAGGCAGCAATCGCAATAGATTATTCCAAACGGGTAAGATCCACCTTCCTTGAAATTGTTTTATTTCATGAAACACTCCATCTTTGACCATCACTGGTGGCCACAATCCAGTTTTCAATGTTCAAATGTCAACAATTTAATAATGTCAGGCAATAGAAATCAAATCAAGGGTCAAACAGCTAAATGTCATTAGTATAGATGAGTGTAAGGAAAGAATACACGTCTGGACTTGATCTATTGTTCAGTCACAGTAAACTGGTTTCTCGACTGCCTGACTTTTACCATCTGATGTGAAATAATGCTCGAGCTCGGCAAACAAGTTAAGTTTGATTTCTTGTTTTTTGATCCAGGGGGAAGGTTGAGCAGTACATGCCCTTTTCACGAGCTGTGTTTACAGGATTAATACAGTAGACTGTCCTGCTGTAATCACATTTCAAACATCTGAGCAGCAGTTTCCTCACAGACAGATACAGATCGCTACCAGTGATGCTGCTGTTTTGCTTCTGTTCTAGACTGATGCTTAATTGTGGACACGACACAACAGATTCACCCAAAAACTTCACTGGTTGATTAGCAACATTGAGACAATATTTTTTTGTATTAGAAGTTTTCTGAAGTCGTATGCGTTAATATGCAAATTAGGCATCATTGCCTGAAATATGACCTAATTTGCACAGATTTCCAGAACAGAAAAGTGAAAAGTGGATGAAGCTAGGTTCAAAATTCTTGTTTCATTTTGTTTAGATATTGGAGTCAAAGGTTTTTCCAGAGGGAATTTTCGCAATCTCTTTTTATCACTCCATAAATCAGAAAATACTGTCAAAAACCCTAAAAAAATCCATTTTCACCACGTTTTTTGGAATAAAATGTTATATAAATCATGCTTTGAAAGATAGATGAGCAAACCCCTCAGAGAAAAACTTCAGAAGATAGGCCGACAGGAATAAAACTTGATAGTTTGGTTTATGTAAGTGCTAATGAAGTGGAGATTTCTGAGAAAAAGCTCATGTTGAGATATGTATTGGAAAATTCCAAACAACTTTCGACCAAAAATAAGGCACGACAGGTGAACAGGGTAAAAATAGAACCATGAAAGTTCCCCAGTTGATCACTTAGATCAAGACAATTATCTTTTCTTTCTGAAACGTTTTAATGTTTTAAATCAACAAAGGAGCCATTATCTAATTAAACCGGCTAATTTGCATGAATTTCAGAAGGGAAATCTGAACTAAAATAAACAGCTAAATGTGTATTTTGGATGTTTTCTCTGCACGAGTCTGAAAGAAGGCATGCTATGGAAGCAAAATAGAATAAAATCTCACAATTGACCAGTGCATGAAAAAAACAATGTTTTCGCCTGTAGTGTCTGGCCTTAATTGCTTTAGATACATCTGGGGTTGCTCAGTACAGCATAATGACACACATAAAGCATGCTAATGGTGCCCTCTGGAGTCCAGCGATCTCCACTGCTGCTGCTGCCGCTCTGCTGTTTGGAGAGAGGATCTGTTTTCACTTTAAGACTGTGGAGATGACACATCCATTCGCACGTCTCACAGCGTTCTCATGGAGGACTGACAGGTGCTTTTAGCACATTGTTTGGGCCTTAGTACACATGCAAACACACTACAACAAGAAGCTTCCTGAGGAAAGCCAGCAATAATTACAGTAGGTGTCCCAAATAAAAACACTGAATAATATTTTCACTCGGATGTAATCGTCTTCTTCTGCATCATCACATATAAAAGTAACACTGTACACAGCACCATCGATGCTCAACTATACTGCAATAAATCAACATGCCTCAGATGAAATACCTGGAGGGATAACTCATCGTTACGTCATCATTATAACATTCTAGCTCAGATAATTAAAACCGCAGCTCTTGTCCTTTGGACCCAGCGTGGAGTCACCCTCTATCACAGTGCTGTTTTTCAGATCAATGAGTAGTGCTGTGGTTTCCCCCAAAGGAATTGTGGGTGCAGCTGTAATTGGAGCGTTTGTGTTGCTGCGAGTTACTGTTCCCTGGGCAGAGGCCAGCATACGCCAGAACATTCCTCTGCATGTCCATAGGATTTCCAATGAACTTATCAAATGCACCTGCAAGGAAAGCTTTTCCTGGTGCTATTTTGAGCTCAACTTACGGCAGGCCTGTTCTAACCCAGCGTCTCCTCATTGGGACATGGCCCCGGCTTGTATTTCTTATTACTGCCGGCAGCCTCAAATATATTCCCAAGCGTGTGAAATGGGTGTGCGCAAACACCAAGAGGCAGTGACGCTTTTCACTCGGAGCGTTTCGCACACATGATGCCCTCTGTCTCCTGTGGCACGGACTGTGAAAATTTGCGAAAATCTGTTGGAGGCTCAGGTGGCAAAGTGACTCAAATTAAAGATGACAGCGACAAATGTAGCTTCAGTGGAAAGGCAAGACAAAAACAGTTAAGTACAGACAAGTGAGTTAGACTAACTTTGCGCCTGAAGTATTGTAAATGACAGCGGCAAAATTGTCACTCTCGCGCAGCCTGTTGGAGGCCATTTGAATGTCCTGTTCAAGAACCATTAAGGCATTAAATTTAAATTGAATCTGCTGTTTCTTCTCAGAGAGAAAGTCTTAAAAACCCTTGTTAAATCATGCCGTAGTGCTGTTTACTGAGAACGGTGGGTACGTAGGTGCCCTACACCTGTCAGATGGAGTTGTGTTATATAAAGCAGAATTTGCAGCAGTAGGCAGGTGGCCTGGTTTAGGGTAGCAGCAGCCAAAAAAACTTTCCACAGACTACTTCCTGAAACTGATAACAACAAATGAGATGTGACCTGTTTAACAGTGAAAAATGTCGTCTTTTTACAGCAAAGACTGTTTATACTTGGGGAAAACGGTGACGTGCCCAAGAAATAAACCATTGCTGCTGGGTTGAATGATGGCTCTTTGTGTTAAGAAAGCTTTATATTAAATATTGGATTTTGGAGTTCTTCCACTGGTATGTGTGGCATGACCTAACTGACTGCTGGTCTGTCCTGTCTACCTCAAAGGGTCAGTGCACCCGATATAATTTTGTCTCCATACTTCTTAAATTTGATAAATTGTGTTATGGCTTGCAAAAAGTGTGTGCGTGTGCATCCGAGCATGTGTTGTGGGCCAGCCCCGGACGCGGTGATTTATTATACCGCTTGAAGGGACTTGTACTTTCATGAGGTCACGCGAGTAACATGGCAGTCAGGCATAGCACACTGTTCTCTCTGGCCCTGCTGGCGATAGGGAGGCGTGCCAAAACAGCTAAAACAGATTCCAGTTTGCACATACCCAGGTACACAGCTAAGTATATATTCATGGTACAAACACACACACGCACATGCACACACACACAAACAAAATCAAATACTGTAATCCAAGCTTAATACTGCTTTATCACCTGCACAGGAGGCAAACGTTATGCAAATGCCCATAAGCTATTCCAAAGGCACGTCAGATTTAGGCCCTGTCTTTAATATGTCTTTTGAGAGGTTAATTCTATGCAAATACAGGCTCGCGAGTTGAGTTGAGGATATGTTTCTAATAGCATGAAGGGGGTGCCACCCAGATACAGTGGAGTCTTTCAGATTGACCTTGGATGATTTTTTTTCAGCGAGGATTTTCAGGGTAGCGCCACCGCATTTTATTTATTTTTCATTGCAAGCATGAGCCTGCGAAATCGTTCATTTCCATGTTCAGACCTGCGCTGAGCTCATATAGCAAAAGCAGGTAAACTCTCGCACTGACACTGATCTTTAGAACGACAGTCAAATTTGCCAAATGACAGTAAGATGAAGATGGAGTGAGGCTGAAGTGAGTGAGCTTCCTGAGTTACATACACAGCTGTGGTCTTGTTGCATTCACTCTCAGGTGTCGTTTGTCATATTGTGTGAAATATCAAAAGAGTGGATGGGGGGGGGGGGGGGGGGAACCCTGCAAGCCGGTTGCTTGAGAGACACAATGCACCACAATATAAAAAGAAAAAAATGAACATATCAAATGTGACATATTTGTGCTTTCACCCTAAAGTATTCCTTTCGCCTGCTCTCTGTGCAAATCTAATATTTGAAAAACATGCTAATATTAGAAATACATTTCATCCACTGATTTCTTTTGCTTCCAGATGATGGACTAAGCCTCTCAGGCACGCAGTGTGTTGATGCCAGTCGATTTTGTTGCTGTTATCGACAGAATAGTAGAAACTCATGTGGCTGTATTTCTTTTCTACGCCTTTCTAGTTTGGATTCAGAATGTGTGGATTTTTTAAAGCAGGCTTTGTGTTATATTTTCTGTTCTGACGTGTTTTAGATGCAAACTTCATCCCACGGACTCTCTCTCATCTTCTAGGTGGGGGCAAAGGGGGAATTAATTTCAGTGGTGTGTCGGCGAGGGAATACCGCAGCATCGGGCAGCATGTTGGCACCTGCGTGAACCCAAACAGTGAGGCCTCATTTCTTGGTGAGTTGTTTTCTTTCAAATTTGCCAGACCTCGCAGTCCACCGGGCAGCGTCGCAGCTCATTTAGTAATAACTTTATCTCATTCATTTTTGAGCAAAAAAAAAAAAAAAAAAAGAGCTTAATTGCAAAATAGGCAGCGGCATATTTCTCTTCACTTTAAGCTTTTAATATGAGAAAAGCAGCTTTCGGAATAAACTGGAACAGCGTTTTCATTGAAAAGCCACAGAACAGTGTGGGAGAGCCTTTTGCAAAGCTTTGTTTTTAATTGAGATGCAGCCTGTGATTTTTAGAATGGGACAAAAAGATGGCGATTTTTAATGCATGTTGTCGTGTGCAAAGAAAACAGGCTTCCTCTTGTAGCTGAAGAGTTATGAGACTCAGTGGGACAAAGAGCGACAAAACAAACCCAAAGACTGAATGGAAACACAGACGAAGAAAGGGCTAATCAAGAGCAAACCAGACAAGCTGCAGACAAACTCAGCAGACGGGACGGGACTGTGGATAGCGGAGGAGAGAATATCAGGGACAAACACGACAAGACTCACGACAGGCTCACTGGCAGTGTGGCCTGACGTCCGTCTGCGTGGACATTAGATTACTGACATCAGACAACCACTGTCTCCGCAATTTACTTCTACTGTCAGATGAATACGCGAGATAGCCGAAAATGTAGACGTGGGATTAGATTAAAGCATTAGGAAAATTACAAATGCATAAAGTTTAAAAATAGGCATCAGCGCTGGGGCTGCATACATCATTCTCAGCAGGCGGAATGTGATCACGGGACAAATTCAGAGAATTGTTCCCCAGATTTTACGAAGGTCTGAAAGACTAAGACCCGTTCTCAGAAGAGAAAATTCCTGCCCTGGGCCTGTGCGATGATGTAGCGGAGAAAATACATTCAGCGGGGTATAAATATTGCACGGTGAGTACATGGGAGGCTTTTTGGCCGATGAATTATTACAAAGTCCAGTGGCTTTATGCCAGCCTCGGAGTATATCTCGCTCAGCTTCACCCTGCAGTAAGCTGTGGCTGGGGAATTGTGGTTATAGGCACACCACAAATAACTACCAACGATACCAGGAATCCATCACACTCATCCCACATGTTGGGTGCTTACACTTGAGTGCTCTCGACAACAGCCGGTTAGCACACACACACACATACACACAGGCACAGAACTGCCTGTGAGGCCTGAGTCAGGGCAAGAAAGCCCTCCAAACATGTGGACTGCAGTATACATTGTTTAGAAACCATCACGCCATATATTCTAAATTCTGCATTTCCATTCCCTCCATGAACACTGTGTGGAGGTGCTGTCAGGAGGCAGGACTGAGAGGGAAAATGTTTACCCGAATATTCACCTCCAGGATGCTTTGATCGATGGTTCATCCCCCAACAGAGTAAACCATGCCAACTCCTCGCGCTCACTCTTAGAGGAGCAAATCTGGATGAGTGATGATGAGTCTATTCGCTCAACATCAGTAGAACAAGGTTATGAAATGAGCCCATCTTCTGCTTTTTTTTCCTTCTCCTCCCGCTAAATCACTTTTCATTTGCGCAAGATAATCATGTAACTCAGCCGGGCTTGAAGTTAATGGTTTGTACATCTGATTGTAGCAACACAATGAGGATAAAAGAAGATCAAAATAAGCATCTAAATGGGAAGGGACTTTTGCTCTGCGCGCTGCGTTGTCGAACCAAAGAAACGTCGGGCAGGTTGCGTCTTTTGGTGATTAGTAAAAAAAAAAAAAGAAAAAAGAAAAAAAAAGCATAATCCCCAGAGTGCTGACATGTTTCTTTTGAAAACCGCCTGTCTGAAAAAGACAGATACGCTCTAGAAAATGGATCAAATCTGTTTCACGACAGATAGCAGCGAGGGGGTTTCCCAGGGTGAATCTCGACTAAGCCACAAACAGACAGGATTAGAGATTGAAGCACTGGCCATAGCCGATCAGGAAAATACAAAAAGAAAAAGGGACAATATTAAATGATTAGCGACATCTTATGATAACCTCCAATTTACTGATTGAAATACAGTACATGGCTCTACAATACACTGTGTAGTCTGTGAATCAGCAGGGTTTTTCAGAGGAACAAATTAATAACTGTCCCCAATTTGTCGACATAAAAGTCCTAATTCTTTAACACGCCATTGCTATTGTGATTAAGAGGAAACAAGCGCAGGGAATTTATTTTATTTCCTCTGCAAAGCAGGAATAATTTTGCAGCCGAGCCGAGCCATAGTGTGTGTTTAATGAAATGCGCGGATTTATCTCAAGGCGCTACGGGTGAGGTATTTAAGTCTGGTGCATATTTCATGACCGTTAACTGCACTCCGGCTGCTCATTAGTCGTGTGACAGGTAACGGTTGTGGTGCCTTGTGAAATGCATTGAAGGATCTCACTCTCGTGCAAAAGTGAGCACATGTACAGGCATGCAGAGAAATAAACACAAAGCACTGGTGGAGCAGAAAATAGCATCGGTTGTTTCTTATAGACATGATTAATTACATGGTTCCTCTTTGCATAACATCATCACATAACAGCAAATATTTGTGGTAAATGACCACCTTGCTAAAGCAAGTGTTATGATCCATTCAATTAAAAGCTCTGCATGCTTAATCCGATTACAATCCCCAGAAAGGAATAAAAGATAGATGTTATTACACATTCCCTTTAGTATAAAAGTTTTGGGGAGATGCCATTTTAGCAGTTTGAGCTGTCAGTGACTATCCTGGCTTCAAATTGAATCATCAAATGTAGATATTTGGCTATTTTACAGCCAAACGGTGGTGCTCTGCCAGCCTTTATCCAGTGTGACACGACCACAAGATGGTGCTGTGCATCACCATTAGCCCTGCAAGACTCAGCCGAGAGACATCTGAGGCGATTTACCTCCCTTCATTAAAGTGACTGGCTTCCATTCCTTTGATTTGCTATAGCCCCATAGATATACATGCAAATGTTAAATAAGTATAGGTAATCTTTATCATTGGCTTATTTGTTTTCAGTTAAGTGAACTGCATTAATCCACCTTTTCTAAAAAAAACTGCACAGGTTGCAGTAATTTAGCTGCATCATCTATGTATATATATATATATATACATCTCTAATACTGTTTATTTTAATCAGTTTCTTAATTTAACACATACAGAAAAATATACTTATTTCAACTGTGAATGTCTCCATCCATGCCTTCTAAAGAACAATGTAAGAAAGGAGAAACATTCTGAACGAATTCACTGTTCAGAGAATTGATTTCTGTCTGTGAAGCTGTAGATGTGTGCAAAAAGCTGGCCTAATTACAGCAAATGACAGTCACCGAAGGGAAATACATGTGTGCACGGACTGCAAGCAGAAGGACTGCTGGTGACAAAACAGAAATGGATTGAAATTATAGTCAAATCCAGTAGATGGCAGTCTGTCAACACAGAATCTTTCCACCCACTGTCTCCTCACTCCCACAGCTCCTCTGGTAGGTGTGCCTCTGTCATCAGGAGAGGTCCCTCACTTGCAATGTCTACCCTGCACAGTGTGACGGGTGAGCACAAAGTGACAGCGCAAATTAACTTTTAGTGCTGCTGTAACGAAGTAGACAAGCTCCTTGGATGTGGCATGAAAAAAATAAAATAAAACTAATAAAAAAGAGCACGTGGATTAACGGCTGCATGATAAAGTCGCACACACCTCTGCAGTGTTTTCCCCTCCTTCATTTTTCTCCTCTTCTATCCATCGCAGTCCATCTCTCGCGCTCGCACAAAGCCGAATGGCGTCACCACCCACCACACGCGTGCGCACACGCACTCCGCATAACGCGCACACACACACACGCACACACACACACCTCCTCGCCATCTGTCTGTGCAGCGGCCCGTGTCTCTGGCACTGGGAGCAGTTGGGAGCAAGAGAGTGAAAGAGAAAGTGTCTCTTGGCCGTGGAGCCCTGAATCCCACTTCCTCTCTTCTTTCTCCTGCTGTGCTGTTGTCTATCAAATGGTCTCACGACATCACGCCGTCCGCTGATGGGCCCTCCCCTGCTATCGTAACACCTACACTTGATGCCATTTGGAGAACAATCAAATTCTCCCTCGCTGGAACCTCATGAGCGAAAGAGACGGCGGATATGTGCTCGGCGTTTTCAGCGATTTCACTCTGCAGTTATGAGAGCTCATTTCAGCTCAGTTCATTAACTACGGGGTACACATTTCCTCGCAAATGTTAAAGCCTACAACTCCACAAGAGGAAAAATAAACATGCTTGATTAGCTTATGTATTAGGCGTTTCGAATTAATGCCGCAGATGGCAGAATCACACTCACCATTTCTTGAGAGGCAGATATAGAATAAAGGGAAAGAAAGTGTGGGAGACAGTCTATTCACGTGCCCCGTGACGAGGAGATCACCAAATCTGGATGCTGCTTTCCGGATAAGATTACCTCTCCTGGAGTTGTCAGAAAGCTGCACGGCCTTTTGTGCACGCTTCCTGAGTATATCTGCCAGTTTATTGAACATGCAAAATAAAATGCATAAGAACCCAGAAAGCCCAGTATCTGCACACAACAGAGCAAGAAAAGTCCACGGTGACATACAGGTGATTCTTTATCATCAACATTGTTTTCCCACTGTACAAGATTTCCTTGTCTTTTCAGTGAATTTTCATAACCATGCGGCTTTACAAACAGCTTTGTCGGCAGCTTAAGTAATTTGAACAAAAATGCATTCCCTCTCGCTCAGTCTCCTCCATTTAGACAGCAAGCAAAAGTGCCTTCATACCGCTGCTATATTCAGCTGGAGTGATAAGAAATGGCAGCTATCAGCAGGCGGTTTGGAAGCCGCATATAACTGTTATTGTGTGTGTATATATAAAAATTGATTTATGTGGCCTATCACTTAGCAGGCGCAATATGTGGCTGAATATGGGCTAATATAATATCATTGAATGAGTGAGAGGGTTAAGAAAAGGGCCGGGAGCTGCCTCAAGGTGAGAAAAGTATGATCCAAGTCCAAAGACACATAATGGGACATGTCACAACTCCATGACAGACACTATATCTTATTGTTTAAAGCCATGTGACACTGTCTACTCGCTGCATCTGTTGAGGGAATACAAAATTGTTTCACACAATCTGATGGTGTTCCATGGATGCTGCAAATTATTTTCATTTTTCAGCGACATGTAAGGGTATTTTCTATTTGATTTTTTGATGCTAATAGATGTTTTAAATGTATTATCGGAATAAGAGACTGCATGAATGTTATTGGGGTGTGGGGACAATATATTTGAGTAAAAACAAAGCCTTTCTGAGAGGTATTCATATATTCTTTGGACCCTCCTCTTCCAACGCCTTCCCCCCAGAGTGTCACAATAATACAAAAATATTAAATCAACTCACTTCATCATTAAGTAAAAGAGACAAAATCATGTCAACCATAATATGTTAATAGAACAATAGTCAACACAGCCTCCGGTCAGCATTAAAAATTGAATCATCAGTTGTCATGACTGTGGAAAACATGAAAAAATGTGGACAATTTGAGTCACTCTGTTTCTTTTTTGATAATAATGGTTGTTGCTATCCTGACTGAGTGAACTGGGCCCGACTTGTTGTGCTGAACTGCAGTGATTATGTTTGATCATATATACTTCCATAAAGATCCTGTGATCCCCAAAACCCATATAGGAAAGGGGAGGCTGAAATGAAATAGAAATGTGGGGTGAGGAAACAAAACAGCCTCTGTCTCCCTCAAAAATTTAAACTATGCAGCAAAAAGAAAAGAGGAGTTCATACAGTCCTAAATCTAATAAATGCATGCATTAATGTATACAACATTGCATCCTAAATTACACAGCATTTGTGTACATATTTAACTGCAGAAACAAAGATTATATTTTAAATTTTGAACAAAATCTGAGACCACTTTGAAGGGTTTTATTTGAAGTCTTGTCAACAAATCATAGATCTGAAAAGCTACTTTTCTGTTATGAATATCGGTCTCTCCTACCCATTAAATGCAGTAGGGAGAAATAGGCTTGGCGGTAGCAAACAGCCTCATGTTTACCCCTTGGCGCAGAGCTGGTGCCATGTCCAGACTTGTAAATCAGGCCCATTGAGGTAGCATAATGCTGATGATTATGACAGCCAGTCGCATGGGAGTGATAGAGGGACGTTGAGTTATGGGTTTGGGGAGGATGCCCAGAACTGAAGAGTCTCACAAATGGAGAAGCACTTTCACCAAAACACAAGTCCCCAGATGGGGACTAATGCTGCAGTTGGCGGCTGTGTCACCCAAATGAGTGCACATTAGCTGCTCAGAACCCACAGAATAGTGAAGTATGTTTGTTTTTTTTTTTTATTTCACAGCTCTGCCGCTTCACTCTATTACCGCTAGATAATATTTCAAAAAACACACAGGCTGAATAAAAGAGCAAGGCGCAGCCAAAGTATTTTGAAAGAGCTTTGTATTGCACTGGCATGCAATGCATCACTTAACTAGATGACTTCAGGATGGGAAATGCATAACCATTCACTGTATTACTAAAGAATATACTGTTTGCATTCTGCTTTTTTCATTCTGCTCGCCTTTTCGGATGAACGATCATTCATTCGCATTGATCGCCGGCCATGATAATATAATCAGGCGTAAAGCCTGACAAGGCTGGCCGGCCCGATAGATCAGAGCTGCTGACAGCGGAGCTATGCACAGGTCATAAACCCTCACCTTCCCTGTTTGACCCCGCATCAATTTGGCTCTTTCCAATATGAATGCAAATAACAATGCATTTTTGGTGACATGTTTATGGTTATCTCTGTATCGCCGCTCGCTCCGCCTGCTGCCCCTAAATGTGCTGATGTTACCGAGTTAATGGGATTGAAAAAGGTAACCTATTGCTCACTGGTGGTCAGCTCGCCACCGCCCGCCCCTCCGACACCTCCGCAAAACGTAAACAAAAGCATCCGCGCACGCCCTTGCTCACACACACACACACACCTACATGTCCTCCACCCCAGTCACTTGTGTATGCATTGAGCTGATAAGTACTGCGGTTCATTTTCCCCATGGCAAAGCACAGTAAAAAACTGGGGAGTAATAATTGCTTTGGGGGGGGCGAGACGAGGATGGCTAAATATGCTTGATTGCCTCCTAAGCTTCGGTGCTGTGTAATGAAATATGGCTGCTGCAGACAGGGGCTCCCGTGCGATAGCTTTCTTGTCACTTTCTCACTTGCTTTTTTTTTTTTTCCCCCCACCCCCTTCGCTCTTCTGTCCTGGCATTTTCGTCTTTGCTCACCCGTTGCCTTTGTTACAGAATGGAGTCCATCAAAGCATTTGTTGCCATTGAACACTTATCTTAGCTATAATGTAATAATTACGGGGGCCAAATCCAGCCTAATTGAGTATTCCTCACCACATCAAAACGGCAGGCACCCTAATATTCCTCTGTTCTACAATTTAATTTGTGGATTCATTAGCATGAACAGGGTGTGTAGAGAGAAACCAGATAACAAGGAACTCAGCAAAACACACTGTTGATGAAGTCAGGTTGAAGGGGCTAGTAACAGGCATATCCTCACCCGGGTAATTATATTACCCTGTCATTTACATTTTAGGACCCTAAAACTCCAAATTAATGATTCTGTTCCCACTAATATCCATAAAGAGCTTTTAAGGTAACTAAATGTGGAGTTGGCTTGTTCGCTCCCGTCCCTGCTTTTACTTAAAAACCAGCAAACTACATTCGCACAGAAAATTGACTCTGAATTAACAGGAATGAGAAGTTTTGGGCAGGCGGACGACTGTAACATTCATAATCATCATCGCTAATCATCTCATTCGACTGCCATAAAGCCCTACAATAACGTTTTAAAAGATAATGAGTCAAATTAAAGCTCGCCCAGTGTTGCTGGGGAGGAAAAAAAAGAGAGAAGTTTATCCCCAACCCATTTTTGTTGAAACCACCCAAAGCACATTTCTCCCTGTTGGTTAAATAAGTAGCTAATCATTTACAAGAATATTAGTCCACAGGCTCGTATGGGCACAGCAGCATCTGCTAATGCATTTAGCAAGGAAATAGCCTGAGAAAATCTTCCCAGCACATTAAATGTAAGACTCTACCCCCCATCCCCCGCCCCATTTTGCTTCCAGAATAACTCACAAGCCTAATTTGTTGTGCTACTTAAAGGAAAATGTAATTACACTTGTTTTCATTATAATTCACAAAGCCAATCGATAACTGCGGTTAAGTCATTCTCTACTGCACACGCAATTTTATGTTCCTTCAACTGAAATTTGGTTGCAAAACAAGTATTCTGTCTTTACTGTATGGTTTGTGCATAACGCTGGTGATTAGATGAACTAATTAAGTGAGCAAATAAGAGCTTTTATTGCAAATACTGGACAGTAAAGTTTATTGGTGCTTTGTTTTTAGTCAGCGTTCCTTGTTGTTTGTAATAAATGTACAAAAACGCCTGCTCTTTACTCCACACAGACAGGTTGATTAAGCTATTCATCCCTATCCCGCTCCTCTTTGTCTTTCTCTTTCCTGCAGTTCTCTTTCCTGAGACGTCAACCACAGGATGAGGCCTGCGGCAGGTAAGGGACTGAAGAGAATAGCTGATGAGCTGAGGTGAAGAGTGAACTGACCTCGGCTTTGCATCATTTCCCATTTGCTGATTCCCCACGACACGCCGTCGCCGCTCACACGCTGTGTTTCCTCGACGTGTTCAACATTTATCAGCGTTTGGAGCCAATCGCGAGTTCAAATATCCGTCTTTGTTTAAAAGAGGAGTTGCCCATTTTGAGTGCAGAGGATACGTCAAGCGATATCAAATCAAGCGCTAAGCTGAATCTCGACTCCAGCTCAATCCCTCCCATCTCCTGACCTGCAACGGGGCGGCGGCGCGGGGGGAAACAGACTATATCTGGCAACCTAAACCTTTTTAAAGTGACTGAGAGAGTGAGGGAGACTGACTGGCACTGATGGGACCAGACTAGGACTGTGCGATGCTGTGCTGCACTGCGCCCGGGCCTCACAAGCCTGATTGATAGAGTGTGATGAGACTGTCACTGAGCAAGGAGAGCAGCAGAGAGATAGGCTGGATGGAGGGAGGGAAGTGGGCTGACCAGGGTAGAGAGATAGAGAGAAATAAATTTGAGAACATGTGAAGGATGAAGTGGAGGAATGAAGTGGCTGGATGGAATGTGTTTCGGACACATGAGGGATGGGGAGGTGGAGCGGGGGGGGGGGGGGGGCTGCTGATGGAGAGGTGAGTCAGATATTAGAGGGCTGAAGGCTCCACTTATATGCAAGTTAAATTTGGCAGAGACAGATTTGGTTCACTTGATATGTTGTGAAAACAGCATAAAATCTTTAAAAAGTGTGATTTATTTTAAATAGAAATATTCCAGAGCAATCATTTGACAAATTATGGTTGCACTTCATTGAAAGGTTTGGTTGATCCAAATTGATAAAAAAAACAAACAAACAAAAAAAAAACATTGTTTCACTCAATATCAAGTCATGCAGATACTTTTATCTGCTGAAAAAATGAAATGGAGATGAATGACATTTTTAATTTGGTGCTCATACCGTTACAGCAGTAATTACTTTCTACTAAATAATCGTCCCTATTTAACTGTTCACAGTGATCATCCAGGCTAAGGAGGGCACATTTATTTTGAAATGTAAAATGCCGTCTTTCACTTCTGTGAGCACTGCCACTGTGTCGCTGGACTTTAGTGCAACAGCATCCAATGTGGATGCAGAGAAATAAATAATTTGTGTGTTTTGAATGGGAGTCACAAAAAGCTCATGCTGAGCATAAAAGCAAAATTTCTGCACTCCAAATACAATCAAGTATATAAAGTTAATTTCAAAATGACAAGGTTAGTATGTAAAATATCTTATCCTGGAAGTACAGGAAAAATTGGCAACGGCACATTTCAGACCTTTAATTATCTCACCAAAAAAAACAGCTATAACTATTTGATCTACAGAACTACATATTTCCTATGATGTGTGTTGTCCATTTGGAATGTCATAAATAGTTTACTGGCTTGTTTATCAGCCGATCAGCACCTGCTGTGGACACAATATTCGATCTTGTGGACACATGGACCCTTGGCAGTGAATGGAGTCCAGGCTGAGCTAAAGCCCTGTTCTGGGAATTCCACAGTTAGTGATTTCAGACTCAATAAAGGCACCATGTTTTACTTTTATCCTTGCCTGAGGAAAAGAAGGCTGACTCACCAGAACGCCAAAGTTATTATTAGTGCCTCACATGTGTGGAGAAAAGCTATGTGTATGTGCGTACAAGTGTGTGAAAGACAGAGAGAGAGGCTGGAGCTCTCAGCAGCGGGAAGTGCACGCAGGAGCAGCATGAGGATCTCTTATCTGCCGCCTGCCAAGCCCTGACCAGGGCCCTGACTCCTGCACCCCCCACCCCACCCCCCCTGCCCTCTGTAGCGGGGCTTCCCAGTAGTCTGCTACAGGCAAGGCGGCCAGGTGAAATGAGCAATTCCCATTCAGGGACGGCAGCGCCGCACAGACTCGCCCTGTGAAATGGCTGCTCACTTTGGCAGATCAATGCGCTCTCTTTCCCTCGTGCACTGCCGCTGAGTGATAGCCAGGAAGAAAAAGACGAGGGGGGGTGAGTGTGGGCAGAGAGAAGGGAGAGGTGGTTTGTGTTTGTTTGTGTATATGTGTGAGTGTGTGAAGGGGGTAGGGTGTTAGCAGGGCATTAAATGATATTTGCCATGGCTGCTCTGAGTGAGTGCTGTTGGAGGAAAATGGGAAACGCTTTGCATAAACTCAAAAGACATGCAATATTGCTGTTGCCTCTCTGGAAAGAGAAAGTGGCGTTCCCAGTCCCACCGGATATGAGAATATTCAGCTGCTGAACTGGAAATTTTGCCAATATGAATGATATTAGTGACTATCATATTAACATGCTTCGCTGTGGCGAAATGAATTCCATATCTCGACAGTGATGAAACTCACATTTATAGCGGCATAGGTTGGACATAAAGTTTCAGGGGCAATGCTGTGAGATGAAATGAGCATTATTGAGGCTAATTTTCTACCAGATAATCATACAGACTCAGAAACCTGTGGATTTCTTTCTTTATACTGTGCATGCACTTTGCATACCATGTCAAGCGAATAAGCAAATGTAAGCAAATGTACTCATGAAGACACAGAATGGAATATATCAGGATTGTGTGCAGATTGTGTCCAGCCTATCCAATGATGTCAAAGATACAACAACAGCATATATTCAAGATTTTTTACATCAAAACTCATTTGAAAAGATGAATGATTTCTTCTTTATGATCCTTTCTTTTATCACCAGACATTCATATTATATTCCATATCACAGAAGACCTATAATTAGGCTCAATTCTCCTCTTTCCAGTTGTTCAATTTGAATGTTACAGAGGTGTAAAGCTGCAAACAAAATATCTGGCGGGGAGAAGCATTTCCGAAATTCACATACTCCCTCACTTGCAGGAACCCTGAATCATATTTGGCAACAGATGATTTCAACAATGCACTTTGTTGATTGGTTATTAGTTACATCACTGGCTCTCGCTAGCATGAGTGCTACTCTAAGTGATTAATGGTCAAATCTCTCATCGATATCTCAAAACTCACCCATAAATCTGCCATTTGCACAATTAACACAATTTTTTTTCTCGTCTAAACAAAGACATCAGATTTATAGTGAAGGCAGCATGGCTGCACAAATATTTGAGTTTGCAAACTATTCACATTTTACTCACATCTCTTTTTGTGTGAAGCACTTTTATTATTAACATTATTACAGTGAAAATTATTCTCATGCCTTGCAGTCGGATAGGCTTGATTACACAATCAGCCCAGACTGTCAATATTATTGACCAAGTCTAATAACTTATGGTAAATAATCTGGACCAAAGGAAAAAAAAAATCAAATTGTTATTATCCAGACATCAAATGTCTCTTCTTAATGGGAGAAAACAGGCAGCAAATCAATGCACAGATCAAGAGAATATGTGTTACAGTTACCGTATGAGCGTATCCATTGTGAAAACCACTAAAAGCCAAACACAGACATAGTCACATGACTCTTTTTGGCTCTCTGAATGAAGATGACTTCCAAAGACTGCAAACTTCCCCAGTCCTGCTTCTTTTGGAGTGGTGTCTTTTTAGCAATCTTGTTCGCAATTTAAGTTGCTTCTTAGCAATCTTTCCCTCAGATTCCTCTCATTTTCAATTGTGAGGGCTCGACCAAGGTTCTAAACTACAGGCCGATAAACTTTCTTCATTTATGTCACTGGCACAAGGCAGCATACTGGGTCCTTCACTTTTTCTGTTGCAGCATGTATTATCTGTCTGTGTTAATTTTTCCTATTTACTGACTCAAATGTTGATGTTCTTAACTCTGCTCTACTTGGCTGTCTTACCAAACTATGAACGTAAAATCCCATATCTCAATATAAACTTGATGTTGCTTCTTTACCTCCGGAGCTCATTTTCACAATTTTCAAAGACAATAAGGCCTTTCACAATTTCACAAGTCTTTGATTCACGCATATTCTCTACAGTCTCTAATTTTCGTGGCATGGACTTTTTGAATAAATCACACTGCATTTTACTAAAGCCTCATTTGCTTGGGGATATATTTGGTGATGTTTTGTAGTCTGCAGGGTTCCTGTAAGCATAGCAAACAGCTGTGCACCTCAGTGGAGAGGCAGATTAAATTTTATAAGAAAATGAAATCACCTTACTCCCTCTTGTAAATCATCAAGGAATGATAGTCTCTAAGCAATCCAGGCCACTTCAGATTCATTAAAGTCTGCTTGCCAAATCTATGCTGACTTAAAATGACACACTGAACAAAGTGAAAAAAATCAATGCCTTGATGAATGAGCAATGACTGAGGGATCTGGTCTGAACAAGGAAGTAAAGAAGCACTTGACCTGAAGCTAAATTTCATTCTGTGTATAATGCAAGAACTAGCCTTTTACAGCCGTGTCAGAACTGCAGCTGGGGTCTTAATCATTTGGTAGAACACATACTGTAATGTAGGAATTAATTTTTACACTTTTACTGTTCAGTTTTATAAGCTCATGAAGCACTTCCCAATGAATTCAAATGGAGGGCTAACTGACTTGCAGAATTACTGAACTCTCCATTGCTTTTGACGAGAAATTGAGACTTGATGATGATAACCTTATATTGAAGGACATATTTCACACATGTGGCACACAAATTGATTTTACCTTTATTGCCACTGTTCAGAGACCTCCCTTATTACAAAACTAAGTCATATTCTTATAAACTATTTATTTCTCTTTGTCCTAAAAGGTAATCCATCATCAATGAAGCCAAGAGTTAAAAATACAGTCAGACCTATGCAGACATGACAGCAATAAAGTGCACTTGATTGCATGGTTGAAAGTAAGGACAAGGAGACAGAAGAGCACGGTATGAGAAAACAGAAAAGAACACAGCCTCTCAGCTTTGATCGCGCTCAACATCTCGAAGTTAGAAAGTCGCGTTTGTGTGCAGCCTTGGCGGAGGCAGGTGCAGGAAGGCTGAATCCTGGTCATCAGCTGTCAAGGCAGTAATGAACAGTGTTTACAAGTAATACCACGCGCTGCCACATTTCAGGGTGTGAAATGTCAAAGTGTCCATTTTCCCCAAGCTAGTCAGAAGCAACACTGTCAGGGCTTTGGCTGTAAACAATAGGAAAAGAGACAGCAGCGAGGAGCTTTCTCTGTTTCGCCTATTACAGTCAGACTGAGTGGGAAAGAGTGGTAGAATGTCAAGCCCAGAAAAATAGAGATGCTTGCAAAGGGTAGAAAAAGTGGATTCCAAGTGGATTCCATTTGGCAGACGCATAATGATAGGTGTTAAAACAAAGCTGAGGGAAGAGAAAGCGGGAGAGGCTGAGCGAGGGCCACGGGAAGACAGACGGAGGATGCGAGACAGACAGACAGGCAGGCAGAGAGACACCTGCTGTTGCATCACCTGCTGTAATAATAGTGTTGACATTCAAATGGAAAGCTCTGACAATAGGAGTTGGCTGAGGCAGCACCCAGTATGCAAATAAAAAGAGCCCATCAGGAAATATTAGCTCGCGTCAGGACTTTTCATTCGCACACATTGAAAACCACTTGACCCTTTGGCATCCCACAAGTGCTTATGCATTGTGTGTGCGTGTGTAAGCACAGTTTACACATTAAATGAGCTGATTTACCACTTGAATCTATTCATTTCATATTATCTGTGCATCTGAGGCTATGAATAGAACTGTGCTGGCATTGTGTATTTGTTTATATACAGTATATAGTTGCAGTGTGCTGAAGTTAATTATTTCTCTGCCTTCCAATGCAATTAGTCAAAGATGTGCAGTGGTGTACAGGGTTTGTTTATCTTGATTGGCAGTCCAATTCCCCTCACCCTTCCACTCCTTCATTCCCGCTGTCATGGTACCTTGAATGCCCAGGTTAGACATAATTCAAAAACGGAAAGGATCATTAGTCGGCAAATTCATTCTTGACTCTCCCTTTCATGCACCCCACATGGCCCCAAAGGGCCTATCGATCAAAATCAGATTCAGCTGATATCACGTTCACCATTGCACATATTTTATTCCCTTTTAAGTGCTCAGCAGTCTTTTGTATCAATGTAGACCTGTGGTGATTGGAGTAGAAACTTTTCATGTCTGAACTCAGTGGGGTTTGAAGGACTGCAGACATCAGCAGATCCTCGCTGATGCACATGTCAATACCTATTATAGTAAAAGCAATAGTCAATGTGGCGCTCGCACATTACCAGCTCTGTGCGATGTGGTTGCTTTTCAAGCTGTGGCCCTTTCTACGGCACTCTGACAACAAATCTGACGGTTTAACCACTCTGTGATTGTTTGTCTTGTCAGATTCTTTTTCGGTGTTATGTGAGGGCAAAATAAAAAAGATGGGATAGCGAGAGAGGAGCTTCACCTTGCCACTATACATAAAATAAACTCTATTATGGCCGGCTGTTCCAAAGTCTGGATTGATTGGGTGTCTGCCATCAGTGCTCTTTGAAAAGGCCTGTGCACGGAGCGGAGGCTTGCCAAGTCCTGACCACTGTTTTAAATCACTTCCAAAACCTCACCTTTATCGACTTGCCTGTACGTAATCATCTTTAACTAATTGTTCTTGACTTCTTCCTCAATGCAGTGCTCTCAATCCACCTGCATGATCCCCAACCACCAACGTTCATACAGTCAGATGACGGTTCTCTGCCTCTATCAACCTGCAGTTTATTGCACTTGTTGCAATAATTGTCCATTAAATTGCTGCTCTGTTCTTGACTCTCACAATTCTCTCTATTGCACATAGAATGGAGACAATCACAACTGACTGTATAATTCTGCAACTTGCTGATAACAAGCCTGCACAATTTTTTCACCCCAACAGAAGCAAGGTATGCCGTACAATAAATGAAGCCCTAATTTGGAGCCTTGGGGCACTCCTTATGTTGAATCTTTAAAATTCTTTCTATTATCTGTCTACTGCAACATGAAAACTACAATTTATCAGATGCTGTCTCTTTTACAAACCATTTAACTAATATGAAAATAAATGAAATGTTTTTTGAAATGTTTTAATTCACGTAGCATCGCTATGTGGATTTGCATCCTTGTCCCTGAAAACGGCTCATAAACACCAGCCCAGTCTCCCTTCTAATCATGTTCATATCAATCAATAGCTTTTAAGTTGGTGTCTGATGCCCATGCCAGAATTCATGTTCAATGCCAGAATTCCAGATTTAGGAAAATTGCCCAATACCAGAGTTGTATGCGTCATTACAGTTAGTGCAAGTCATGAAAAATGGAGTTGCAGCTATTGCTATTGTGCTTGTCACTTGTTTAAATCTTTGCCCTGCATGTAGATAAATTATTAATCAAGAGCAAGAATTTGAATGTCTGGATGAATTCAAAACAGGGGAAAGTAAGAAAAGCCACGCTCTGATTTATACAAGGAGCAGAGGAGTGCAGACAAGCTTGAGCGACTTCAAAGTTTTCTATGGGAAATGAGATTTGGAATATGACAGAGCTCCTAATATCCTTACGCGCAGCTTCCCAGCATGTATGCTAATGCCCTGTCCTGACCACTAATACACAACAGGAAAAGTGGGCTAAATAAAATGAAGGAGGAGGCTGTGAAATATAATTCTGAATGCCTATAACGACTACAGTATCAGCCGTCTTGGATCTGTACTTCTTCATTCGGATGTTCTCATTTGTATCCACACCTGTGTCATTCACAGCCTTACGTCTTAACCTAATTTCATGGTCTACGGGTTTGGATGGATGGCTCTGCTGCAACTTGTACACTGTGGGGAGGAGAGAGAGTGCCATGAGTGTGTGTGTGTGTGTGTGTGTGTGTGTGTGCGTGCGTGCGTGCGTGTGCGCGTGTGTGCATCTGTGCAAGTGTGCACACACACAATAACACAATTGTGGAGAAGCGAATGAGAGAGAGAGAGAGAGAGAGAGGGGATGCGCCGCTACAATAGCATAGAGAATTGTAGTCACTGCCAGATATTAACCTTTTAACCTTGTACTTTTCTGTTAACAAAAATACATTAAGCTCCTCTGGATAGCTGACAGTGAATCAGGGTTTTACAGACTTTCACTGAGCATGACTGAATGATCAGAGGTGAACCCATTTTGTGGTAATGCGCTTCAATTACAGTAAAAGTCTGCTAAAAACACATAAGTTAAAGCGTCGCCACATAGCAGAATTTGGTCCCAGTGAACGTTAGTGCCATTCATGATCTGAATGTTTCATGAACCGCGGGAAAACAGACCGACGCCACTGAAAGCAAATAACTTGCTCGACTTTGTAATGCACACATTAATCTTGAAATCGCAGACAAGAGACGCTGCTGATTAGATAACGGACATTTCTCAACTGAGCATGAGTAAGTCCTATTAACACTGCCGCAATTTTTTTCTGAGAGCTTTGTACAGCATAATGCCTAAAAACCTTTTTTGTCAATGTAATTGCTCAGTATCCTCTTAAGCAAAGTGTCAGCAATGCCCTTTAAGTTTGCCAGAGTATCTTCTGGTGTAATGGCTTATTTAGCCAAACCAGGCATGACACCAATTATACTGGAGGGAAATCGATTCCAACAAAGCTCTCTGCTGGGACAAACAATAAAATGATCAAAGTGACTGGATGTTTTTCTCGCGACAAGCAGCAAAATTAGTTTGTACTTTAAACTTGGTTTTTAACCCAGTCAAAAGCTGTAATTTCTTGAAGCTATTAGGAGTATTCTCCAGCGTGACACAAATACATGGATTCAAAGACAGGCAGAAAAATAAGCAAGGAAAAGGCAACAAAGAGGAGGAGATGAAAATACAGCGGCTTCAACAATTTTCTCGCAACAACACAAGGAAGTTAAAGCGTATTGCATTCCTTCACTCCACTGAAGTCCACAGAGTTCTCCCAAAGACAGAACTCAAGATAATTGATTTTCCACACATTAATTGTTTAAGTTGGTGACACTTTAAAGACACTGACACAAAATTCAGATTTACGCTCTGCGTCCAAGCTCTGTTATTTTCCACGTCTTCATTTCAAATGCTCTTGCAAGAAAACACTATGAGAAACGTCACGACAGAATAAAACGACACTAAGTTCTACCCAGATAGCACAAGATGAATTTTTTTAACCTGGTCTTACTAATAACATTTAATCCCACCCCGATCCCCCCTCGACGCTCTTCCGTGAATTAGACACAAGGTGTTTCGATATAAGCCTTTCCAAGTGGGTGATTATTTGAAAGCTTGGTGGGGCAGCAATCTCCCTTGACGGTAATTTTGTCCTTTTTAATTCATGTGCACATTGTCTACACTATATTCACAGAGAGAAGACACAACTTTATATTAGTCCAAAGGTAACCATCGTCTGGCACAGTGATGCAAACGACCACCGCCGCTGTATTTGGTTGTCTCCTCTCATTCTGAGGCATTTCATTTACTATGTTGTCTTTACACATGTGAGTTTTCAGGTTCAGAGGATAAAAAGCAGTAAGTCACACAGTTTGCACTAAGCTTATTTTAATTACTGTAGTATCTCACTTTTGCTCTCATGGCACGGTCCTAACTGAAATGTACAGTACTGTGAAAGATATTAAAATCATAATGAAAATGCTAATTATCCTTTTTTAGATTCAGAATCCTTCAATGGTTTTATATTCTAATGACAACAGCACCATTATATGTAAGCTATAATAAGCAAATGTGATTACTGATATTAGGAGGTGTGTGTGTAATAATACAATAGTCCATTGTGCATTACTAAGCTACAGATCTACAATGTTGGAATAAGTAAACCATAAGTTTAACTCCTAAGCGACCATATATATGAAGTGTTAGTGAGTGCTCTCCAGTTCATTTTTAGGCTGTCTGCTGCCCGGTGCCACTCTATGTCAATCTTCATTCCTTTTCCCAGACGCTAGTCTGTCGAAGATAGATCCCTCATATGTCAGAACCACATAGACCATTTCCTGGAGTCCGCTGTGACTGTCAGGCTCCACGGACCATGAAAGCCGTATATGTGATGCCCAAAATTACCTCATCGCAGAATGCCACAGGCTCCCACAATGGCGTGGTCACAACTATCCCTTCAAGAGACACTGAGGGAAGCTCACTGACACTTTTAGGCAGTTCTTTGCCAACAAATATAGTGGGAGCTATTTCACATTCTCGGGCAGAAACATAAAATAAATCCACTTTACAGTGTGTGGGTAGAAACTGAGTTGAGCATGAATTATCAGGTTAATGGTGTCCAGGACATTCAGTAGGTTAAATCATCGATTTTGCAATGAAGGTTCGTGTGCTTTTGGCATTTTAATGAGGCACTACAGCACCCACAAAATACAGAATCAAAAATGCTGTAAATCTGTGTGAATTTCTGAATGTGGTCCAACATGTCAGCACTCAGTCTTAAAATCTGTCTTAACAAGAGGTATCTGAGGCAAGAGTGGGGAAGAAGCCCAACTCTCTGTGGTACAATTATAGATGTGCACTGCAGTCACTTAGCCTGCTAATACACGGTGTGATATTAATTACTGTTTGTAAACAATGCACTTTGCAGAGATTATTGCATGCACTCGGCGTCCTCCATTTGTGTTTGGTAATTCTCACAAGTGATTAAGTGATGAAGCTAGGACAGCTGTTCAAGATGAGTTCATTGGCATGTTTAATTAATTGCACTTGAGATAATTATTCAATCATTACTTTGATTAATTTTCTGCGTCCCAGATAATGCATCAAACGTCTGCTTGATGTCAATAGTTTTGAAAGCGCGAGTCGAACGAGGCGAACCATTTTTGGGAGTTAGGACTAAATCCTGCTTTGTGGAGGAAATAATGGCAACGTCAGCTGGCCATGATGGGAATTCATTATTATGGCTGCTGATTTGAACGATGCTAATGCTCGCTAAACGGGCATGCCAATACGGTCATCCTAACACCCAGCACCTGTAAGGGCTGCTTTTTTTCTGTGCGTTTCCAACACATCAACAGCACCCCATCGCTGCTCACTTCAACATTTTCAGTCGATTCAGTCTGCATTATGTTTGAAACATGCTTATTCTTCACCCCCTCAGATATGCAGGGTAGTGGCAACATCCAACTGAAGGAAAGCCAGGCAAATCGTTTGTGAGAGATCTTGTCAAACAGATTAATTCCCACCCTGGGCCTCGGGGTTCTGGACCGTTTTTCTGTCATGCTGCTTTGCCAGGCTCCCTCTTGATAATACCCCAAAGATAAAATTAATTGTGCAGGGAGATGTGGGATGGGGAGTATCTTAAAGGACCTTGAGCAACACATGAAGCTCTCTTTTTCTCTCCGCTCCTCTGCATCCGAAAACACAGAAACAATCAAACCGTCAGAAGCATGACACATTGCACCAACGATCGCGAACTTTGTTAGGAAGTTTCTGGAAGTGGGAAGTTCTGAGAGAGATGTGAAGGGACAGAATCAACCCTCATGAAATATCCTTGTCTAAGAATGTCTGTGCTCAAATTACCATCAAAGTGAAATCCCTCACTTCATCAGGAGTTTACAAAGGCGGTCGGAGGACCAATATTTGTCTACAACGAGCTGTGCATCTGCACGTTTCGGAACATGTTCCTTCTCTTCTTTGACACTGACAATCAGAGCTCAAATGAGTTGTGACAGCTGCATCCAATTCTGCAGTGAAATCAGTCTGCTGGGGAATCTCAACACAACAAGAATCTACAGCCGTGATAGCAGCTCTGCACTAATTAACTGCTACTGTCAGCATGCTAAAATGTTCGCAATGATGATGATGTGAATGCCATTAGTTTTGCAGGTATGTGGTCCGAAACTAAAGTGTTGGACATATTGAAGAGTCAGGAGATCGCCAAGGCAATTGCAATTCATACATAAATGTCTGCACCAAAATTCCTGACATGAAACAGAATAATTGTTGAGACATTTTACTAAAAATCTCAAATGTCAACCTCATGGCGGCACTCGAGGAAAAGTCAGAGGATCACCAAAGCCGCTAGGATTCATCACTTCCCGGGCCAATGACCGTCTGCGCAGGATTTCAACAGGATGGCAACGCATGTAATAGTTGTTAAAAATCATTCCTCCAGGAAATACTGCCCATTTAGCTGCACTATACAGTGTAGCAGTCAAATGCAGTCACACTCTAAGTGAAGCGGACCTTTCCCACAACCTCCTGTCACCACAAACAGCTCAGAACATTAGCTAATCCCTGCTGTGACAGTGTGCAAGCGCACAATGTCTCAGTCTTTCATCACCACTGGCCTTCAGAAGCCACCGAAAGACCAATTTAACCAAGAAAACTTCCATAGAGGGCAAAGCGGAAGAGCAGGTAGATTGTGGCAGCTGTAACCCCCCCCCCCACCAATAGCCCCTTGGCACCTGAGCTGCCCCTGTCACCTCCACTGGCAGATGGTACAAATGAGCCTTTACATGCTGCTGCCTGACACTGTGACACTGAAACAAAAGTGCTGCTTTTAGTCCTGTCATAGTCAAAACACATCAGCAACTGCTTCAGAGGTGGGCAACGTTTGTACTACCGCTTGAGCTTAAATCAGGGTTTTGTCGACTACTGTCTTTTTTGCTGTGACAAATACAGACTCGAGTGTCTTGGCTGGTGTCGTTATTTGTGTATTTTTTTGCAGCACACACTGAGACCGGTGCTGTCAAGACGGCGCTGTATGAATAAGAGATGAGATCTTTGAGTTGTTTGCTGCTACAGAATGCACAGTCGGTCCTTTGTGCGAGGATTCTCGGTGTAGTGGAAGCGGAGTCCAAGAATGTGACTGTGCTTCCGGCAAGAGAAATTTATGTTTGGCAGTGTCCCTGCTTGAGCATTTGGATCTCATTTTAGCGAGCGCTTCGCACACATACGGAGCGCCGCACAACCCAGACGCATGCACACACGCAGTCCCTGGGCAGCCCGCATCCACCAGTTCTGAGCTCAAGTAGTCGCCGCTGTCACAGTGTGACATCATCAGCCGGGCTGGCAGTGTCCCAGTGGTGTCCTCCTTTGGAGCCAGAGATATCCTTCAACAGAGCTCATCCTGTGACGCTGCTGTGTCACTCAGGGGCCCAGACAGGCAGTGCAGCAAGGATGACAGCCCGGGAATGAGAGCTCAAGAGCAGGTAGAAACCGTTGACAGGACCCTGGGGAGCAATTATGAGTGAAGCCCATGGGTTTGCTCAAAGGAACCTACGGCTTGTTTAAGTCTATCAAAAACACAGTTCAGCCCCCTGTTAAGGGATAACAGTCTCTGCTTGTTGGCTAGGCACTAAAGTATGTTTGAAGTTCAACTGGTGGCAGATTAATCACACACAAACTTCACGGGGTTGTCTGGAGTTTAGCTTAACAGTAAATCAAAACTATTTGGCTCTTCTGCCAGTAAAAACTTGACAGTCATCATCCGTGACTCCGCGGCACAGTAAATGCGGTGACGTGATTAAAAAGCTGACCTCTAGCGAGCTTTTTGTTTTGTTAAGCCTGAACAAATCCAACAGGAATAAATTCAAAAGCCGCCATTGACACTCAGGACATCACTCTCCATAAAATACCTGCAAATGATCACGGCGGGCAGATAATGGCTTGGAAGAGGACTCGGCTTGCTGCCCTGTGACAGACATTTCCAATTAAAAAGGGTAAATAACTTGAGATTCATCTATTTCACCCCGTCCCGAGATTTATCAGTCCATCGTACTTTAAATCTGTTCAACCCTGAAATGGCAATATTGCAGATTTGGATTTCCTAGGCAAAGAAAAATGTCATATAGTTCCAATATCCTCACACTCCTATTTAAATCTCCCTGTCCTGTCTGTATTAGAGCTTTCATGAGGCAGCTCAAGCGTGGGAGGAAACTAGTCATATCAGTGCACCAACAAGATATGAACAGTAGCTGGGACTGAGTTTGCAGGACTGTTGACTTTGTATTTAAGCAGCATACCAAGGCTGTATATTGCACATCTACAGCTGTCCACAGGTATGAATGGGATCTAACAACTTAACCTTTCGCCACCCACTGTTCCCTCTGAAGTGCTGGGACTCTGCATATATTTCACTTGTTTTAATGGAAGTGGAGTACTTCGTTTCTGTTGGTCGACTGTAATGGAGCATAGCGTTCGGGCAGAGCACTGAAGGTGTGCTTGCATTAGCTGATTGGCATCAGCTGTTTCATTCATGCCTCAAAATCAATGGCTCATTCGCTGCCTCGTGGCTGTCAGCTGACTAGTGTCCTCCAATCACTTTCATGTAGGCCAAGCCTTTTTTACTTCTGCATTGTGGCCTTCACCTACCCACCCTCCACCTTCTCTGCTATATTTGCGCTGTTGTCTATTTAACTAAGGTGTAACATTCATGTAAGCTATAAAGGGGGATTAGTTCTCAAGCAGAATTCTTGTCGCTGCTTGAATTCTTTGAGAGCCCCATGGAGAGCAGGGTGTTTCCCAACAAATCTGAATGTGTAGTTATTTTCTAGATATGGTTATATCTTGATCTGAATCTTTCTGAAATAGTGAAAATGTAAATGTAACCACAAAAAATGAACAATTCATTCAGCAGCAGTTTCCTCCACCCAGACTTTTACTTCCCCAAGTTAGCCAAAATTGCCTGGCCCAGCTATGACCTAAATCTGGCACAGCTGGTTGCACAGACTCACGCCGCAGGTGTGATGAATGGGCCGCCTTTGGCCCAAAGCTCGCCCAAGTGCTAATAACTGGAGCCGATTGCATGGAGCTTAAATTGCTCCATGTCTGCGCCCCCAAAAACCCAGCCAAACCTGGACCTGTGGTTTCAGAACACACCCGAGCGCGCAGATATTGAGCTGCCACCAGCCCGACTGTGGATGAATTCTTGCATTGCCTTTTTGGATTAACTTCAGCCAACATTAACAGAATGCAGCATCATGATAGCGGGGACTATCCATGATATGAAAAAAAAAGTCCCCCTTTTTTTGTAAATAAAGTGACATGACTCATTAATGTGATGAATGACCATGCAATTCCCTAGAACCTCAGCACCAAACCCACACCCCCTCCTCAGCCCCCTTCAGGCCTCTTGTGGGCCATTCCGGGTGAAAGCCGAACATTTAAACGTGTGCCTTGTAAGTGCTGAGGCAAGCAGGTCTGCAGGCCAAATGGTTGCTCTTTTTAGCTGTTAAAGCTCCCAAGGACCCATTTCACTGTTAACATCAAATCATTAAATTCACCCCATACTCAGTCACTTAGAGTTATAGAGAGATGGACAGAAAGACAAAGAGAGAGAGAGTAAAGTTAAAGAAGAAATGAAAAAAAAAGGGCATTGTCAGCTGTAAAGGCTAAATAGGCCACATTATTAGAGTGGGGGGGTGGAATCAAAGCAGACGGTCCTCTCTTGTGCCATCTTGTCAACCACAAATGCAAATGACTGAGTGAAATTTTAGTTCACACAGGAGAGGATCGATAAAAAGTGATTTGGCTCATGTGTCACTGTCAAAGCGCAGATTATTCTGCTGTATTAAGAATATGATTGCATCTTCAGCCATGTCTGAATATCTCTGATAGCATCACACCTTGAACTGGTGCGAATACGCACTGAGACGCCAGCTGGAAATGAAACCTTTCTGGTAGATTTTTCAGTGGTTCCAACAAGTTAGCTCATTCTATACAAGCTTTTGTGACTGAGCACAAAAGCTTGAAGTGGTGAAATGTGTGTGTGTCTATCTTCATTTAAGGCGTTTTATAAAGACAAACCACCCGCAGCAGATGGTGTGGTGCTTTAGATGTTCAGTCTGGCTGGCTAAAGGTAACCTTGATGTACACAAATGTGTTCAGAGTTCAGCAATTCTATTATTTCATGCCACCTCAAGCAATTACACTCTTCAGCTGTTTCTCTCAGTACACTGAGTACATCCGCTGTTTGAGGAGAACTCCTCCATCTGATGTATGCCACCCCAGGGTTCAATGCAAATAACTGTCCACAACTGTCTCCCCCATCTTTGCAAGAAAATGTTTCATGATCTCTAATGTATGGAATGTAAAATGCTTATCAGAGTGGTATGCAGCATATTCCCAGAAAAATATGCACTTGCAGTACTTACATGCATGCTTGTGCTCCAGGCTATAATTTTCTATGGTGCTAAATGTTCACAGGTCCGCACAAATCACTTGCTACATCTAAATATGGCAGCCCCATTGTATCACAAGTTTCCAAGATGGCGGCGCGTGCAGACGCAGCGGCTCGTAGCTCCCGTGTTTACATTTTTGTTTGTTTGTTTTTACTCGTTTCCACTTTTACTTCTCTTCTGGAAGCTCTGACACAGTACAGCAGGTCTGAACTGTGGAACTTTGGAGGACAGTTCGGACTTCACACACGCCCTAAACTGGACTTTATTCCACCGGAGCTGCTACGGACCCCAGAGCCCACCACCATCCCCCCACTGCTGCCAAGGAGACGGAGGAGGCACCGTAAACAAAAGCGGGGCAAGAGAGCCGGCGTGCGTGCTAGGCTACAAGCTAGCCCTCACAGACCGGCTCTCCCCAGTCTCTTCCTCACCAACGCCAGGTCTCTCACCAACAAAATCGACGAGGTCCGTCTAAGGATAGTCTCTCGCCGGATGGACAGCTGTGTTACCGTTGTCACAGAGACCTGGCTGGACGACAACATCCCGGACGCAGCGGTGGAGATAGCGGGGCGCTCTCTGTTCCGGGCGGACAGGACTGCAGCTTCAGGTAAGAGCAGAGGCGGAGGCTTGGCGCTGTATGTACACAATGCCTGGTGTACAGCCACACGCACCGTCAGCACGTTCTGCTCTCCTGATTTGGAATACCTGGTGGTGAAATGCCGACCGTTCAAGCTGGTTAGAGAACTCTCGTCTATTGTTATTGTGGCCGCTTACATCCCACCGCGGGCTAATGCTAAGTTAGCATTAGAGGAGCTGTACTGCCTGATCAGCGGGCAGATGAACTACAACCCGGAGGCGGCCGTGATTGTGGCGGGGGACTTTAATCACGTTGAACTGAAGGCGGTGTTTCCCAAATTTCATAAGTACTAAAGTTTCCTACCAGAGACAGTAACATTTTGGATCAAGTTTACTGCAACATCCCTGCTGCTTACAAGGCTGTAGCAGCTCCACACCTGGGCATGTCAGACCACATCTCTGTGAAACTCATTCCTGCCTACAAGCCTCTGGCCTGCAGAACAAAGCCGACCACCAGGACAGTACAGATATGGACTGAGGAGGCCTCCTCTGCACTTCAGGACTGCTTCGAACTGACAGACTGGACTGTGTTCAGAGAAGAGGCAGACCTTGAGGAGTACACATCATCTGTATTGTCTTATGTTCAGTTCTGCACTGATGCTGTCCTCCCTGTTAAGACCATCACAGTGTTTCCCAACCAGAAACCATGGCTGGACAGCACAGTGCGGTCCCTGCTGAAAGCCCGGGATACTGCCTACAGATCTGGAGACAGGCTGGCTTATAGCAGGGCTCGAGCAGAGCTGAAGAAAGGTATCAAGCAGGCCAAGCTCCAGTACAAAAACAAAATTGAAGATCACTTCAAGAACAACAACCCACAGAGCATGTGGAGAGGCATCAGAACCATAACGGACTACAAGCCGAACACTCAGCTCACCAGCCACGACCCCGCCCTGCCTGACACCTTGAACAGCTTCTTTGCCCGCTTCGACACATCAGGCAGCAGAGAAGTCACACACCTACCCCGGCTGGAGGAGCAGCACCAGCCCCTCGTCCTGCAGCAGCACCAGGTGTCATCCACCCTGAGGAGGATCAACACCCGCAGAGCTGCAGGACCGGATAAGGTGTCAGGCAAGACTTTGAGGACATGCGCTGACCAGCTAGCAGGAGTGTTCCTGGACATTTTCAACCTG
Organism: Chelmon rostratus; assembly: GCF_017976325.1. Lineage (NCBI taxonomy): Eukaryota > Metazoa > Chordata > Actinopteri > Chaetodontiformes > Chaetodontidae > Chelmon > Chelmon rostratus. Next base: position 8,992,068 of record NC_055680.1, on the reverse strand, counting down.
TCCCTGCAGCTGTCCACGGTTCCTGAGTGCTTCAAGTCCTCCACCATCATTCCGGTACCGAAGAAGACATCCATCACCTGCCTGAATGACTACCGGCCTGTTGCACTGACCCCGGTAATCATGAAGTGCTTTGAGCGGATTATTCTCAGGTACATCAGACACTTCATCCCCTCGGACCTAGACAGCCTTCAGTTTGCTTACAGAGGGAATCGGTCCACAGAGGATGCTGTCTCCATCACCCTGCACACAGCCCTGACCCACCTGCAGCAGCCCAACACCTACGTCAGGATGCTATTTGTAGACTTTAGCTCAGCTATTAACACCGTCATCCCAGACAAGCTGGCGCTGAAGCTACACACGGTGGGTCTGCCTGCGTCTCTGTGCCACTGGATCAGAGACTTTCTCACCAACAGGCCTCAGGTGGTGAGAATAGGGAACATCACATCATCCCCTCTGGTCCTCAGCACGGGCACGCCACAGGGTTGTGTGCTCAGCCCAGCCCTCTTCACCCTGTTTACTCACGACTGTGCTGCCATCCACCCCACCAACACAGTCGTGAAGTTTGCGGACGACACTACAGTAGTGGGTCTCATCTCAGATAACAACGAGACCCACTACAGAGAGGAGATACACCAGCTCACCCAGTGGTGTTCAGCCAACAACCTGGTGCTGAACACAGGGAAAACCAAGGAGGTCATTGTGGACTTCAGGAGGTCCAGGAAGACGGATCACGCCCCCCTCCTCATGGACGGAGAAGTGGTGGAGCGTGTGGACAACATCAGGTTCCTGGGCCTCCACATCACATCTGACCTCTCCTGGTCCATGAACACCTCCCGCCTGGTGAAGAAGGCACAACAAAGGCTCTTCTTCCTCAGGAAGCTGAAACGGGCTGGACTCTCCTCTCGGTTGCTCGTTAACTTCTACAGGGCCACAATTGAAAGCATCCTCTGCCTCAGTGTGACAGTGTGGTATGGCAGCTGCACGGCACAGGAGAGGAAACAACTGGCACGGGTGGTTAAAACTGCACAGGGCATCATGGGCTGCCCCCTCCCTGACCTAGACTCTATATATGAAGGTCGGGTCAGAAAGAGGGCGAGATCCATCGCCACGGACCCCAGCCACCCGGGCCACAGACTGTTTGTACCTCTTCCATCAGGAAAGCGGTACAGGAACATCCGCACCACCACTAACAGACTGAGGGACAGCTTCTTCCCCAGAGCTGTTAGAGCTATCACCCCCAGCAGCCCCTCACTGCAGTGAGAGACTGTGTGAACTGTGAACACTGCACACCGCACTTTACACCTACACCTACACCTCTACCTCCACCTGCACCTTCTGTGTACTTGACTTTTATGTACACACATATACTATAATTATATACATTTTAGTATATCAGCACATTTCAGTTTCATTGGCATATTTTATTCTGTCGGAACATTTCACTGTGTATATTTTATATTTTATTCTGCTTGTATATTTTATTCTGTTTGCACATTTCACTTCCATATTTTATTGTTTATTGTTTAGTATATTTTATTGCCTAAGTATATTTTCATTCTGTTATATTTTTAATTGCTTCACGAATATTTTTTTTTATTGCATGTTGGTTTATTTTATTTTATTGTAGTTATCTTAATTTTATTCACTCTTTCTAGTCTTATCTTTCTTACCATCTAACATGGGGGTTGCAATGAAAATTTCATTGACATGTGCAATGACAATAAAGACTCTTGAATCTTGAATCTTGAATCACTGGGTGTACGACATAACACACTGCCCAAGTGCTGTTTACTTGCAATTATGTGCAAATGGAGACTGCTTGTACAGTAGAATCTATTATAACCCGACCACTTTAGAGACACTTACAGAGGTGCTCCATCCTCGCTACCACTGGCTGGCTGGACTTGGTTTCTATGGGAACCAAAGTGCAACACAAAGTCAGTAAAATGAGGATACACACACTGTGCACACAGAATAAGCAAAATGACACAAAATGAAAGGAAATCTATTAAAACTAACAAAGGTGTACAGGGAGAGGAGCTGAATGATGGGCCTGTCAACGAGCCAGATGCTGAAAGGAAGAGGAACACAGTTTGCTTAAAGAGAGATAGTTGGGAAAACAGCACTACATGGCACCGTGCACTCCAGGCGTGCTCGACTTTCCCACTTTTATTACTGTGAGTTCTGCGATCTTGATGTTCCCGGCAAGCGGGGAGATAGCAGGTGGAGGCCATCATGTTTGAACTAGTCTTAGTTGGGTACAGTATAAACTTGCAGCTGCACTGCGAGCTTGGAATCACTAGGATACAGTGCAGCGTGCTCGCTATAAAGAGGAAAGAAATGACTTTATATCTGGCTGCCTCCTCTGTATTCACACCTTGCACCTCCCACTGGCGATCGATTTCAAAATCAATCACCACAACACACAAGGAGTAATTTCTTCTGTTTCTGTATATGTTGAATCTGTGCATGTGTGTGCCATTGTGTTGCGGTGGTCTTTCTGCGTTATTATTCGATGAACTGTTAATTCTTGTAGAGTGCAACGTGCAGTACAAACACTGTGATTGACTGAAAGATTATTTGAAATGCACCTGCATTTAATTAGCAGCATGCAGTCCAGTACCTGCTGCTTATTAATTAGAGACTCCAGTGAAACATAGTGCCAAATTCCCAGTCTGTACAGCATTCAGTTTCAACACTGCATGTGATTTTTTATATCTTAGACCTGTTGATTTCTGTCTCTTCGTATCCCTGGATTTGTGATGTGTGCATGTGCATCAAGTGAGGGCAGAGTGCATGCGTGTGTGTGTGTGTGTACTGTGAAGTTTGCAAAAGAAAAAAGGTTGAAGCACCAGTCAGATGCCTCCCTCGAAGGGCCGGCTGTTTTTGGCAAGCGCCCTCCTCACCCGCGTACATGGCATGAATAGAACACAGACCAAATGTGTCCCTCCTTATGGTAGGTCAGACTACAAGGCAGTCCAGATTTTTCGGGGAGATTATTACAGGGCTGAATCAAAAACTGAATTTCAACACAGTGGCATATGAAGCTTTTGCCTCAAGGGCCTGATTTCCTCGTTCTCTGGTGTTTTAACAATGAGGCTGTGCTTGACAGTCCAACTGAGGCAGTCATGTTTAAGTGGCCCTCAAGTTCAGCCTGTTTTATGGAACAGCGTTAAAAGCACCACACAGGATTTGGCTGGAACTCAGGGGTGCCTGGCTCATGAAATCAAATATGAAACTGAAACTCATCTTTGTCAACTTATTGATCGCTCATCCTGCAATAAGACACAACTAGATATACAATAAAGTTCCTGAAAGTCATGCTTTTCTCGTGTAGTTTTAAAGCTACTGCAGCGTAACTTGAGCACTAGATGGTCAAATTCTGCATGCTAAAACCCTCCACAGGGTATTTATCTTAGTTTGTAAAAATCATCAGTTCATGAAGAAACTCAAAATTAAACAAGCCTTAAGCAACCTTGTGGCACCTCAATCAACCAAATCAACAACATTTAAATTGGGGAAAGGTGGACGAGATGTTGCAAATCGGAAATATTTATTCATAAATGCTGCAAAAAGAATGAACTCAGAATGCCAAGAAACAGTACGATGGAATATCACGGGCTAACTTTTGATAGTCTCAGTATTACTTTAGTTTAGCTTCTGCTCCAGCTGTATAAAATCAGACATACACCTGTATTTCCAAGACAACCAATCTGCCGCACAGACGGGATGATCCTCTTAGTGCCTTAGCAATCTGAGACACTATTCTCACTACTTACTTTTGCCAATTTGCTCCCGGGAGCCTCTGAGTCCTTGTCTTCATTAAGGGAGTTCCTCATTGATCAATCACTGTCAGAGGAGTTGCCCTGTAATTGCACAGTGGTCTAATCATGACTGACGTCTCACCCCTCCCCCGCTCTGTCACAGGTCTCGGGAGAGAGAATGCTCCATGACTTTCACACCTTCGACCTCAAGGTAGGCCCCTCTCAGGATTTTACTCTGCTCTCTGTGGTTTATCTTTAGAGCTATATGGCTTTATAATGGATATCATAACTCAGATTTGGATATTGGTGGAGATGATGAGGACAGGTAAGTTAAGATGGGTGATGGGGGATTTTGAATATGTAGAAGCCCCAATGACATCACTGCCGTCTTTATTTCCCTTTGATGATTTTGAGGAATCGTGCCAATTGACTTTCACTTATCATTACATGCAACCAAATATGCAAAAACACTGATTGGCTAACTATGCTCAATATATTCAGCCAATAAAAAATGCTGTACAGTACAGTAAAGCACAGTATAATAGGGTTCCAGCTGCAGGGCTGCAGTTCCTGGCTTAAGTTATTAATATTCTTCAATCACGCCACACTGTCACGGTGCACTGATTGATATTTGCTGTAGGACTTGCGCCCAGTTTGTCACAGTCGGTGAATGGGCCCTTACAACTGTCAAATGTATCACAGTGAATGTAAGACAAAACACGAGCCAGAGCTGCAACACATTTAACAGCCTTTGACATCTTTACTGCTAATGGCTGCTTTTCTGCTGTTGTTTTGTGCGTTCGCTAAGTTTCCCTTTCCCTTCGCTAAGCTTCCATTCAACAGTTTCTTCTGACATGAAAACATGCACACATGCAGACGAGCGCCTCTAGATACAAACACACACAGACTCACACACAGTATATCCCATGTACATGGGAATTTATAAATTTATTTATATTTATTTGTGGCCTTGAAGTCTGCTTGAAATACACTGTGTCTAAATGTTAGGTTGCCGCTGTTTAGCACCCATTGTTGACTCTGACAGACAACCGCGGTCCCACATCCAGTTCAGATGTCAAGGTGGTTGTGTTTGCTCATTGTTACCGAGACGCTGTGGCAAATTGGATGATGTTTTCTTTGTAAGGAAACAATGTAATTTGCTCCATACAAAATCCTCACCTGGAGCCCTCACCTCAAAAGGTTATTTACAGCAACTCACTTCACATTTGAGGTTTTCAAGACGAAACAGAATCACACTATTTACTGTCAAATTGGCCTGAGACATATCATCAAAAAGTAAGGAAATTATTCTTGTTTGGCTGCTTGAATCAAGCCGGCAAACATACTGACAGAACAGCTGTTCAACAAACCTAAACTTTTGGGTGAATTGCTGGAAATCCCATTTTTACCCTTTTGCTTAAAGATCAGTATAAAACAGCAGGTAGCAACTTTTCAGATGAGTCAAATATTAGCATGTACAATGTACAGAGTAGTGTCCATCAGCCCAGTCTGCTGTAGACCAGTTCAAGTTGTAAATATAGTTACAAATCCAAGTGTTGGTTGAGCTCTCCCAGCTCTTCTCATGAGGTATTTCATTTTTTTTTTATTATATTTTTATTGGCTAAACTTGCAAACAAATGTAGATACGTCAACCTTCAGCGTCTCTTGACTTCGCCTTGTTGAGATACAGTGAAATGCCTCTGTTCAGACACTCCTCTCAAACTGCTGCACTTTCCTCACTCCTCTCCAGAGTTAAGCAGTGAGAGTTGGAGAAGAGCAGCATCAATGCATTGGCAGAGCCAGATAGCGAGCGCTTGGATTCACGCCAGTGCATGCTCATAAAATGATTTTATGACCATTTACTTTGAATATCGTCAATGTGATACAGATAATCTGCTGCAGTTCTTTGTTTTGCTATAAACTGCACAATATGATGTTTTTTTTTTCATGATCTTCTTTTCTAACAATATGGCTTAATTGGCGATCAGCTGCTGGTCATGGGACGGGAGAAAAATCATCCAGGACGTGATCGCGTTTTTCGCGATGTTTAAGCCACAGGATGTGAAGGAGAATGATATTGAAATGTTGCTCACAGTTAACTTTTCACAACCGCAGCACACAGTCAGAAAGATGGCAAGTCAGTTTGCCATCAACTCCTTAATCTGCGTTGTCACGCCAACACACATATCTTCGGAGAACAAATTGGAAAAGATGCAAAACGATGTTAAAAAAGATCAAGAGCGATTTTCCGGATTGAAATTGATATCTCTGCCATGATATTAGATCCACTGGGATGCAAAAGTTCTGAAAACTTGATGTGATTTTGTGGAATGATTTGTGAGTCTCCTGTTTTTTTTTTTGTTTTTTTTTTCTGAAAGAGGTTTCACGCCGTTTTGATAGCACAGATTAGTCTCAGTCCTCTTGTGATCTTACACGGTTAGCACACGGTTATTCATGCTTACAAGCGGTGATTGGACCGAATGCCTACTGGACCGGCATTAAGTACAGCGTGGATGTAAACACATAAAATTCTGCTCTCAACAAATTAATATTTCCTCATATTTTGAATCATTTAGATTTTTAAATTGCAGTTGGCTGCTCATGTAGGGTTCTTACGCATGCATGTACATGACATGATCTGTCGTCTCCAACAGAGGGCATGGACACAATTGCAAATACCCCCTCCCAATATGCTAATGCTTTATCCTGCGCCGTATTTCATGCAAATGCCTTTCATCGCATATTTTCAAATGCCATTTATATGACAGCTGTAGCACAAGCATCCATAATGCTTTGACTAGGGGGGAAATTGCAACATGGATCTCAGTCATTGTGAATTCTGCCCACAGTCCGAATAAGAGAAAGTCAGGAATGCTGAACCTTCCCTCCTGCAGAACATGATTGTTTTATTAAGGATTAGATTAAAATTGCTTTTTCAGCTTTTGGATCTAGTGGAGATAATTCAGTGCTACTTTGTATATTTTACCATTGACAGGCGTAAGGAGCTGGTCAAGTAGGGGAATAGCGATGTATACACAGAGTTGTAAAATTTCTAACGCCGATGACACAAAGAAGAATTACCCTGCATAGATTTTTGTTTGCTTGTCCATCTGTAAAATCCACACTGCCACAGATCTGTAACTTCAATACAACTTAAGGAAAAAGTGAGGTGTTCCCCTATGCAATTGCAGGCACCTTGGCATTTACTAATCCTGCTATGTCATTGTCTGCAACACTGTTCAGGTCCATGTACTAGGAGGAAAGTTTTAAATTTAAAATGTAATCAGCACAATCACCACAAGCAATCAGTTCCTCTTCATTTCACCTGATCGAGCCCCCCGCTAAAACGGGTCTGTTAAATAGAGCATCTTATCAGGCCTGGATTAAGTTTTGACTTTGATTAACATCTGTAGTCGCAGTTTAGAATGTCAAAGTTCAAGTTTGAGGAAAATATAGTTTATGAAAATGCAAAAGCACGAGGTGTCATTATCAAGCAAGAATCCCTCAATCACTGTGGCTCAGGCTTTTGGTCTTTACATTTGCTTAGAAATCGAAGCCAGAGAATAACTTTAGTCACACTAAACAGCATGAAAACATCTAAAAAGTTAGATAAAGGAACAGTTCAACGTTTTGTGAAATACACTTTTTGACTTTCTTGCTGACAGAGGATGGGAAGGCATGCACAGCGAATGTGATGTGTGTTTGTGTGTGTGAGCCTGCAGACTTGCTTCCTCAGTAATTTATTGCCAGCTATTTCATTTCTAGTGTGATATCTGTCAAAAGATACAAGCGTCCGTGTGACTGTGATGCTTGTGCATACACACAGCTTTGCTTGTTCTACAGTGAGTGTCTTCTCGTGGTGTTAGATGAGAAGATTGATACCTCTCTCATGTCTGCATTGTAAATGTGACGCAGGAGCCGGCAGCCAGTTAGCTTAGCACAAAGGCAGGAAAACAGGGGGGCCAGCTAGCCTTGCTTTGTCTGAAAGTGGTAAAATCCATCCATGAGCACCTCTGCAGCTCATTAATTAAGACGTTGTATCCCCTTTGTTTAATCCATACCAAAACGTAAAGTGGAATTTAGAGGCAATGTGATTACATGCAAAGTCAATATGAAGGCACGATTGGACGCTAATTTGCCCGGGGCAGGGCTGATGAATGCACATTGTGCAGACGTGTCGGAGGGAAAAATTCACATATATGCCAGAACTTTATGAATCTGATTCATAAACATACAGAGATAGGAGGAAACAAGCTGAACAGGATTGTTAAGACAGCAGGGAAGATAGTCGGCTGCCAACAGAAGCCATGACCTTTACAGCACAGCTGTACACAGAGCCGTCAATCATGGATGACAACAAAAACACAAACGCACACTCCCACTGCAGAAGATGTTGGTGTCTGATGCTAGCTAGCTTACAGCTGATGTTTGGAGGCCACTGGTCCAGGCCGGATACAAAGTGTTAATCAATGAGCTCTAGGGGTGCTGGTAGGCAGATTTTGTTCCTTTCAGACAGAGCCGGGATAGCAGTTTTTCTCCCTGCTTGTCTTTGCTAAGCCAAATAACCCAGCTGCTGACTTTAGCCACACAGACGTGAGAGTGGCATCAGTCCTCTCATCAAACTCGCAGCAAGGAAGCAAACAGGTGTATTTCCACAATAGACATTATGATTCACTTCCAGTCACAGGTTAAGTTGTTTCACTCTGTTAAAATTGTGGAGTAAAAAATTCAGTGCAATCAATGCTTGGAGCAGCAGAGAGCGCGCGGACGTGACTGCGAACAAATGCCTTCAAGAGACCATCACACTGGGGCACAAACCACACAGGTGCTCTCGCAGGTGCCGGTGCCACCTGCACACCTGCCCGCTGCAGAGAGGCAGAGGAGTGACACAGAGCACACAGCATTTGTGGTGAAGTTGCAGCGTCAGCGGAAAACCTGCCATGAAATTAATTCTCCATTAACCAGAGACTTAAATTTGTAAGCAATTTGTGATTTGAGACCATAAAGTCATTCACCGTTGTTTGTCCACACTGCTTCAATGGGACGTGAATTTAATTGCGTGTTTTGTGTTGGCTGCAGGAGTTTTGCCATGTTTTGATAGCATTGTTTAATGAACGAATCACAAAGTGCTAAATATTGTTTTCCTATTTATCTGGGTAATTGTTTTTAGATAAACGGCGCTGATACGGCGTGGCAAAGGCAATCAGCTATAAGGCTTGATTCAAACGTTTTGCGAAAATTAAAACGCGTCAAAAGTGCTGCCTCCACCATAATCCAGAGTTCATGATGACATCCACAACGAGCGGTGCTGACTGACCAGCTGTAAACATTTTGTGAATTTCAATGCCACTACAGCTGAGCTCATTTGGGGAAAAGCAAACCAGGCGCACAGAGGCCACATCCAGGCATAATAAACTGTCGCCCTGCTCACAGAGGCGTGGAGAGGTGAGAACACCTCCCCAGCACATCCTCAGACACATCTGTGCCCAGGCCCTTCAAATGATGCTTCTTTTGCGGAGGAAATAGGTCAGCCGTGAATACCTGGCTCCTTCCATCTCAAAAAATCCTTTAACACGCTTAATTAGGAGTGGAACTATGTGGGTTTATTGCGTGCGAATTCAAAAACGCTGACTTTTTTTCCCTTTGTTGGTCAGACCAGTCACATGTTTGAGGAGGGCATGTCGTTCTCAGAAATTTCATTTTTCCATGAATCTTAAATTTTAGAAGCAGCTTCATTAGGAACTGTAAAGGCACAATAATGCCAACTCGGCCCACATTTAGACACTGCCAACTTGGCCTTCATTTAGACACTGAATCACTCAGATTGCACCGCTGTGATTGCTTAATTAAATGCTCGGCTGTGTAATGACTTTGCTCGAAAGGGAATTAAACGTCTAAATGCTGCAGAATCTGCGTCGAGTTGAACAGAAATCAATGGGACATAGTGCTGGAACCCAAGGTGTTTTCCGACTTGTTTAGGGTGAACGTTGGGTATTGATGCCGTCCCTCACTCAGGGAGTCAAAAGCTCATTCTTCTTGGTCCAAAGCATTGATTGGTGGCATACAAACAGTGTGCTTACTTTGTGCTTTCTGTTGAGGTCTAGGAAGGGAGTTTAAAATGCCTTACAAGGCAGCAGTGTATGTAGAGCTGCATTTATATTTAAAGAGGTTAAACTGCCAACAGCATCATTTATTCTAAGGGGCACGAAAAACAACATATACATGCCAAAAGCCAATTCACATCCACAACCCAGTCACCTTTGTATCCAGTTTTGAAATCTTTTCTCTGTGGATGGCAATGTAGGTCTGTTGCTCCACTGCTTTGGTCTGGACTGAAATATCTCAACATCTACCTGACAGATGCGCAAAGATTTTTCTGCAGATATTAAAATTTCCAGACGTTGAGTCCAAATGACTTTGGTGATCCACTGACTTCTCCTGTGGCACCACACATTTGTCTTTTTTATTGAAGCATCTCAACAACTGTTGGACGGACGACCATTAAATCTCTAATTAGAATTTAGTGATTCCCTCAATTTTTATTGACAGATGGGTGACAAATTAAACCAGGTGCCTTAGTTTGCTTAAACTGGCAAGTTTTTGGCTTTAATGTGTCGTTGTGAAGTATGTTGATTGCACAGCGTAATGGTGATAGAATAATGACACCATCAGCGTTTAGACTGTTCCTCTAATAAGCCTCGCTTTCAACATGCAATTTTGTCAGCCACTGGGCACGATCTCCCGGGAAAACGGAGGCTGACTGCCGATCCAGTCAGGCTGGCACCGTTTCTATCTGCTTTCATGTCTCCATTATAGACTAAATGAATGAATGAACTTGTGCTTTTTCTCCGAATGTTCTCCTCCACCCCGCCCTCCACCCAGACGCCAACCTCTGCAGTTACTTGTTTGCGCGAATCAATACTCAGACTATGTTGTTTCTCCATATGAAGTTATGACAATTTCACTTTACCTCTTCAGTGAACATGCTTCTGTTTTCTCTCTTATTTCCAAAGTGGAGTTGATCGTGTCTTCACAGAGATTTTGGAAACAAATGTAGTGTGTCCTGTATTTTTAAGACTCAAGACTCTGAGGTAAACAGAAAGCGATGTGGTTGTTTTTGCGGCAGCTGCGCCAACAGTAATACCACTTGTAAACACTGTGGGGGGGTTGACTGTTGACTGTTTCCACTTTAAGATCTGGTCCACTAGAACAGCTCCATTGCTCTTTGTCATAAACCCTCCTCTGGAGAGATGAACAGTATTCTTTTCAAAGACAGTCCCTCAGTAATGATGAAGGTGAAGAGTGTGGCCTAACACATCACTGTAAAATTTCCTATGGATGTTCAGTTGGGATGACATTTGCTGACTGTGAAGGTCATACCATACGATTTACACCATTGTCATACTCATCCAATCACAAAATGACCCCTTGTGTCCTGTATGAATGCATTTGTCTCTCATGTTTTGCTTCTTCAACTGCTTTAATTTGTCACCTGTCTGTACTTTCCTCCAAGTTATTAGCAATTCTTAGCATGCTAACACGCTAAAGCAAGATGGCAAACATGGCAACAATTTTCCTGCTAAACAAAGCCATGTTAGCGAGTTCATTGTGAGCATGTTAGTAAGCTGACATTAGCATTTAAGCACTGTTGTGCAGCTGCGCAGAGCTGCTAGCATGTCTGTAAACTTAGTTATTAATTCACTACACGTCCTCGGTATAGATCCAGCCCCAATGATTCTCTTTATGTGTTTATGGTTCTATTGCATTTCAGAACTGATCTGAGTCGTGTGTGTGTGACAGTGTATGTTACTCCTTGTTGACTATTAAACGGCAGCAAAGCACGGCTAGATTTTTCTCAAAATAACTTTCAGACTCCAAAATTATCAGTCTTCCAGCATATTTTCACTGTTTTACCATGAAAGCCTAAAGGCAAACATTAAAATCCAAACCACATGGAAGTGGTTCTTGAAAGGAGTGCAGCCAACTAATCTCACAAACATTTGATTGAACCAAAGACCTTTAGAAACCGGCAAAGCTGGGAAGGGCATACAACTCGGAAAATGACAACCGATTATCAAACTGCCTCTGGCTCGAGACACTGTAATCCCCCAGATGTTTGCAGTCTATGAAATATGAGAGTCTGAATTAGATCTCTCAAACAATGTCAGCTTGTCTGCATCCGTAAACCCTCAGCATTTAAGTCACAAAATTAAGTTGACCCCGTCAGAAAGCTTAAGGACATGTAACAAAGCCCCCGGCGGTCTTATTACTTCATCTGCTTTCGTCTCATCTCCTCTGTGTAATAAGTTCCCACTCTAGCAAGACCACTGGGGCTAATAAGGGTTTTATCTGCTTTTGATATTAGATATTAACACCTCATCAAAGTTAAGCCAGCGGTAGGCTCTCGTCCTCCCTCCAAATTTACATTAGCCTAACAATGTCTCAAAAAGAAATCTTATCAAATTCAAATTAAGGGCGAGTTGAATAGCCAGAAGGACACTGCTACCCATCACTCAATGAACATGTAATTTGGTTCTGCTGCAAAGAATACAAGTCTGCTTTGTAAATCACTGAGATCATAGTTTTCATGCAATAATGGAAATACTCTGAATTTGCGCCTCATAATCCCGAGTGAAAACAGAGCACATTTGAGGCATATGAATGATGAACGTTTAGCTGCTGGGTATGAAAATAGGCCTGAGTGACACAATCAGGATTTGCTGTTTTAAAAACTCCATAAATAGCGACTCTAGTCAGCCAGTGTTTGAGATCTTTACCTGAGGGGAGACACATTTGTAGCAAAGGGTTATTTTGTTGTTTTCATCACATACTCAATGCAGGTTGCAACCCTGAGTGAATGTGTCAGAGTGACCAATTAGAAGACGACAATGTATAGCTTCTATAGCTCAAAAGGAACCTGCTGATGTTGTTTTAAGTGTCTTGCTTATTTTAGAAGTCTTATTCCTTCGAAAAATTCTCAAGGTAAATCCTGTATCTAGAGCGAGAGTGCAAAGGTTTCAGACTTCTTATCATCCCTTGTGGCATCCTTTGTCAGGTTGTATGAAAAAAATGAAATATTAACTGGAAAATATAGCTTGGAGAGATAGAAAATAAATTACTTCAGTGTGGCAGGGAAAAGAAGATTGTGAGATTTATCAAGTCAAGATGGAAATGCCTGCTAAGTCTGTGCCCCTACCTTGAAAAATTAAAGAGAAATCAAATGCCTTAGAGTACACAGCGATTGTGATGTAAAGGCGTGCGTGTGTGTTTCTGCGTGTGCGCCTGCATACTTGTTTTCTCAGTAATTTATTGCTGAAATGTTATTGCTCGGTATCAGCTTTTTCATTTCTCGTGTGATGTGTTCCAGACGACTCAAGTCTTCATGCGACTGCGGTGCTTGTGCACAGACACATCTTTGCTTGTAAGGGTCTTATCGTATGTGTTTTAATTCTGCGACAGAATTAAACTTAAATACACAGTCCATAATTAGCCTACCCCGACTCTCCAGTCTTTGAACACTCAACAGATTTCCTGCGAAACAGCTTGACTGGCAAAATCTATAATTGTACAGATAAGTGAACATGTTAGCTAGATAAAGGTTAAACTATCAGGGATATGTTCTCCATCCATCCTAAGCCAATTTTACACATTCAGCTGAAGCTATAGTGGGTGGGAAAGGGGAAAAAAAAAAAAAACCCTGGCAAGTCAATATTGATTGATCTGAAGCCTTAGCAATTACCTCCATGTGCAGAAGACCATGTTAAGGTCAGTATTATCTTAGCTCATTTTATGGGTCAGCGCTCTGGCTTTAGCTGAAATAAATTAATGGGGTAAACACTTAAGCTCACCTTGATGAAATTTACAGCAAGTGTGAAAGCTCCGTGTAGGTGGAGGGTACAGTGCCGGAGAGTGACCCTTGATATTTTGCTCAACCTTCATTAACTCACCTGGTAAAATGCAGTCTATAAATAACACTGAATGCTCTTCAATGGAGCCGTAACAGTACAATTAGATACTGTATAAATGTGACAAGCCTATTAAATCAATGCGCTTTATAGAAGAAGCACGTCTTCTTTTTACTGCTGAGTGATGGTGGTGAAATTATAAAAACAACATCTTTTTAAAAGGCTTTATTGATATCACTGTGTGTGTTTCTGCTTGTAGGATGTGCCAAATGCAATGAAGCCATATATACTCAAATGCTATTACACAGCAACGCCTGCTGGGTGCGTCAACAACTTAATAAATTCATGTATGTAGCTGTATGCAGCATTTTTTCATGCCCAAGGCTGCTCATCACTTCAGACTGGGCTAACAGCATTAACAGCCAACTGTAAAGGACAACTATAGCACCCTATATTCAATAACAACAGCAGGGCACCCAACTTTGCATGTTATTTCTTGACACCTGTGTGTATTTCACTAGAGGGAACTGGGGAGCGTTATTAGTCAAGCAAAACATTCCATCAGCTTTCAGTGTATTGGCATTCTTCTGTGGCCTTCGGGTCGACTCGCAAACAGCTCTGTTATGTTCTTAAGCCCAAAATAAATTCAATTTCCAATGCAGTGATCTCCTTAATGAAAAGTCAATGTCCCTCACTCATTGGCAAGCTCCCGCGGGGACAGTCAGAAAGATGAATTTATCAGCGGGCCGGAGACTGCGCCCTAGGGGACACCACCCCTTATGATCAAACAGAATGCTACAGAGTGTGTCCGACCAGTCCTCCATTATTACCCAGCTTGTGCTCTTAATGTGAGCCGACGGAGGAGGGATGACAGTATTGATCTAATGAAAGTGCTATTTATATTCTCACAAATCCTCTCACCAGTGATTACAAAAGCACTCCACTACTGCGGCCAGCCCGTTCCCAATTTGTAAAGTGTGCAGGGTGACAGTTTGTTTGCCTCACATGCATAGCGTAATGCTACCATGCCTAGTTCTGCAGAGCATTCCCCATCAGACTGCATGTCACTGTGTCGCAGCGTGCCCCCACCGCATCCCAAGTGCCAAATTAACATCTCTAACATCTCTGAACTACTATCTCAATGTAAACCCAATGTCACTTCATGTTGAAAACATTGAATTTTCCATGTAGCTCTCGTTTTTTTTGTATAATGTCAGTGAAAGTTCTGCATTATTGGGCTGCATCCCGGTGAACAGTTCAGAGGATTTTGATTATTAATAACACCATGTCTTGTCTGCAGCTCACCCGTGATAAGGGAGACATGAGGTTGTTGTCACGGCATATGGTTAACGGTACTATAGATAAGCTTTAATCCCCACTGGGCGAGATGTAATGCATAGCAAAAGTGATGGGAGCACAGAACATACATCAACGACAGGACAAAATAGCAGCGTGCCGAGATGTCACACAGCAGAGAGGAGAACTTGCAAATCGGCTGCTCACAACACAGAGGTAATTCACGCTCATCACATTCATTATTCCATAAGTGTAGCTCTTGTGTGGCTTTCACTCACATGACCCACAACAGGAAATCATGTGTAGTTTAACACGCATGAACATTCATTCTACCCGTGGCTATGCACTCATGAATAAAACACTGAAATGTGGATAATTGTTGGGCTCATATGTTTGACCGTGAATCTCCTCCCAGCAGAAAATCTGTACATGTGAGCAATGACTCCATACCGTGCGTCCTCAGAAAGAGAATGGATGATAACCAAAAAAAGATCCAATGTCTCTGAAAGGAGTTTTAGACTCTTTGTTAATTAGAGGCCAAAATTTACATCTTTACTGTATGTCAATCTAAACTGAAACTCTCATTATATGGCCAGTGTTTAAAAAAAGGATGCCAGTACTCAGAGGCAGCAACTGGTCTTAATCTGTAAGCTGTATTTTATGTACTTTGCATAGCAGATCAATTGTGTTGCTAAACGTTAAACGTTACATAGAGCACGTCAGTTTACACTTGTGTGTGTGTGCTAATATGTTGAAGTAAATGACTGTACATGACACACAAATAAACACTGACTATGGATACTCTATACTGTTGTAATAGGTAACAGTATGCAGCTGGACACAAATCAAAGGTACTAGTTCTCTGTGCCTGTAAATTAAAGTTCATAAACAAAAAAACAGCAGTCCACATGCAAGTTTGCTGGCATCTGAAATCAGAAACTTTATGTAAGTATTATGCAGTAAGATTATCTTTACATCCCTTGAGAAAATGCACACTATCCATTGAGAAAGGGGTCTAATATATCGGATCCTTCACAGATAGAGGATCTCCACTGTGCGAGTCTCTTTCTAATGTGGCTGTACTGCCCATAAACAGACATTGAGTGATTAGCGCTGCTCTGCCATTGACATCATTTGCATTTTAATAGACCATAATTACAACTCGGGGAAAATAAATTGCAGTTTGAAGAATGTTTGAATTACTCCAACTCTCCGGCTCTCCTTGCGAGATAGCAGCGAGCATATGCAGGAGCTGCCTGGGTGCTTAATACCAGGTTCAGAAATGTAAAGTGAAGCAGGATTGCAAACTGGAAAGAGCAGGGGAAGACAATGTGGGCTGTGCTAATGTCGCCGATAGCGTGAATCAAAGTTTTCATTCTGAACATTTTCTATAACTTAGCTGACGCAGAAAGAGAACATGCAGGTAGTGACTCACTGTCTCGCTTGAGGACACTTCACAGCACAAACAGTAGCTGTTACTGGACTATTCCTGGGATCAAATCTGTGACCTTTCAGCTACAGAACGTGTCTCTAATCAGGCCACCCCGCCGGCCTCCTGTACATTTTTCGTTTCTCATTAATTCCTGCTATAATTGCAGTTTGACCATTTAATATCCCCCAGTCTGTCTTATCGCCGCACCTCACCTGCTGAGATGTGACACCTTCCCAGGATTTGCCGAGGGATGTCTAACCCTGGCAGCTAAAGCCCGTGTGACCCTGTAAGCAAGAGTGACAACACAATAATACTCCCTGCGCCTAATCTTTCATTGGTGGATTATCAGATTAGAGGCCCCAGTTGTTTATGGGCTCGGTGACTATCGAAAAAGTTGATCTGTCAAGTTTATCTTACACTTGTCGTATCAAGGCAGTGTTGGACCATACAGTTGGCTGTGGATGGAAGATAAGGCCGACATAGCTGAATGGAACCTCCGGAAAATGAGAAACAAGGCTTTTCTTTTTACCCCGACGCTACACTTTATCTAGTTTAAGAAATGGACCCCACCAAAAGCATTACCGGTCTTTTGGATTCACTTGATTTATTTGACCTCTTTGGTGTGACAGAGCTGCCCTCGTTCTTTTTTTATTCTGAAAAGGAGATATCAGAAATCATCCACCAGTTTAAGGCTCAGGTTAGTGGTGTGGAATCACAAGTTTCAAAGAGGACATAATCCATCCTCTTTCAAGCTGCCCCTTTGTGGCATTTCAAAGACTTGAACTGATATAGGTTTCCTATCAGTCTGTTGTTTTGACAAAGTAGCAGGATAGAGGGAGTCCATTATTGAACCTTTGGATGCGGTTCACTTATTCAGGCTAACTGGTTTCTTTCCATTACAAAGCAATGACTTTGAAGGTCGTGGCCTCTTCAAACGTGACTGTCAGAAGATATCTGTGAATAACAGTCAGAGATGAGATCACTATCTTAATAAATCTGGTCTTATCGGATTTGCAAGCCAAGGTGTAAATGTTTTGACATCGCCCCTGGTAGGATGGGAAGTTGAATTTACTGGAGAGACATCCTTTATATGAGCAGAATGATAAACAAGCATAAAACCTTAATGGTGGAGTATTATTCAGACTGTTCTGAGCAAGCTCTCCAGTCGTACATTGATCAGATTTTTGCATTAATTACCATTGCAAAAAATGTTAAAAGGGGCTCCGTAGGTGAAGATTTAACCTTAAACCTTTATACGATTTGACATTGCAGGAAATTAAATTGATAAATTCTGTAAATGTACAACATTTTGCTGCCTGAGACTGAGGGTTTTGTTGCAGTCCAGCTATATCATTAAATCTACATTTCCAGTTTTGAGCCAGACTAGCTGCATGCCATTGTGGATGGAAATGACTTTCTCCTGAATGAGAAATCTCAAACTACTGATGGGATTTCCATGAGATTTGGTACAGACATTCACAGTCCCCTCATGAAGGATTTGAATGACTTTGGCAATCCCATAACTTCTACCTGTGACCATCATCGGGTAAACTCATGACATTCCCATCAGCCTCAGCCGCACTTTGCGTTTAATTGTGCTAATTAGTAAATGTTAGCATGCCAACACACTAAACTAGCATGGTGAACATATTAGGCACTACATCTACTACACATTAGCATTTTAGTATTATAATAGTGAGCATGTTAGCACGCTGACAGTAGCATTTATGTCAAAGCACTGCTGTGCCTTGGTGCAGCCCCTCTGATGCGGTTGGCACGGCTGTAGACTCTTAGTCTTTGTATTAGCATGCAGGTCTGCATACCATTGATGATGTTGGCAGTGGAGGCAGTGACACATGTTTTCTAGCTTTTAGCAGAAAAGAAAACAGCTGAATTTACGGGGTATTTTGTGGCTTACTCCAGCAGAATCCTCTGACAGCTAACCTCTGCCAACTACATTCCGCATCCACTGTATTTAGTGGATCACATTCATCAAACATTGGCTTAACTGTTTGGGAATGCATGTCATCACTGTTGTGATTCATCTAAAGCCCTTTTGAGTGTTGGGGCATTGCATAGTGCCAAACAGCCTGAGTTCAAATTTATATGTATAAGCACTAGCTTTATATTTTAGAATAGTAACAGCAGAACACCCTCCTAAAGGGATAATAATAATTTTCCTCTGCCCCATTCCCATCTTATTTATGGCACAGCACACTGGTTTGTCACTTCCAGCCAGTGTGATTATTCACCTGGCGAGCATATTATTCTAGCAAATACCACAGCTATAAAAATTTTTCATATTTCATTCCAGGGGTTTGATGAGAATGCGCCGAATCCCATTTTGCAAAATATTGGGTATTCTGTGCGACAAGAATATGGCTTCGCTGATTACATTATGCCTCTGAGCTGTGTTTAGCCAAATGTGCATGACTTGCAAGTGTAATGTACAAAAGGCCGCTGCTAGTGTGTCACATTAAGAAAAAAAAAAGGAAGAAAAAAGATGGAAAGACGGCAGAACAGAGAGGTCCTCTTTCATCAGAATATTTACATGCAGATGAAATCCTCCAACTTGAATTTGTCTGCAACTGGAAATTAAAACTCAGTTAAGGTCATGTCTCGCCGGTTACAACAGAGTGATTGAAGGTCCTTGAACTACTTACAGGTCTTAAATTACATTATTTTAACTTGTGGCCTTGAAAGATTTCAGTGTATCAGATATTAAATTCAGTTCTGGAGGTTCAAAAAAATGCTTCAGTGTCGACATGGAAGGGAATCCCAGACCAGCCCAGTCACACAGCTACATTCTCATATTTTTATTTATTTCTGTATTCCTATAGGTGTTTGTGAAGAATATAAAAAAGCAGCTATATGTCACGATTGTTCCATTTAACAAACACACATGCACAGTCACACTAATAAATCAGTTTTAATTGACCAATTTCACATTGTCCTATTCAAAAGCCGAAGCTGTTTCATATTTAAGTACAAAATCATTCCTTGACACTAAAAGAAAGGGACCCAAGCCATTACTAGAGGCAGTCTGGAGCACAGATGTCCACCACATGGAGTGGACGCAACTCATTTGTTGCACTTTGCACTTATTCATTTATTTCCTCGGTCTGATACAGGGAAACATCTGTCACCTTTGCCTAAGTGGCTGCTTGCGTGATCCATGAACTACGTTTCAGAATAAAACACCCCCATATTGTCTGGCTCTCCGGTCCCGAGCTCAGGTGCACAATCCTGTTAGGCATTTGGAATGCCCTGCTGTTGGAACAGAGGCAGGCAAAGCCCAAACACCTGGAGACCTCATGTGTGCCACCAGAATTAGCAGTCGCTGCCAAGCTCTCACATGGCTTGGTTTTCAGTGACGTCATACTTTCTTTATATATATATATATCTTCTTCTGTTTGCTATTTTTTGTGGCTCAATTAAAATTCATCAGTCCCAAGAGTAGGTTTGGTCGAGGTATTCGTTTAAAGATATATAGTCCTTGAGATAACTATCAGATTAGAGTGAAAATTGTACCAGATGAATAAACATGAGCTGTTATATATGGATACGTAGGAGAACTGTTAGCTGAAGTGGTATGCGCCATATACGGTCTTAATGGCTCATGTGCCCCTTTCCATCGTTCTTCTCCCTAATGGCAGTCAGCCCACCCCCAAAGTAAATTAATTAAATGGGCACAGAGCCACACTTGAGGAACAAAATCTGACGTTCTCGTCTGAAGTATTTGAAGTGTCACCCAAGATAAAGGATGTCGGAGAGAGGTTCTAATTCTCAGAGCCCGGCCCCAAATAGCACCAGTAGCCATCTGTATTCTCGTTTCTGCAGCACCCGCTAAATCAACACACTCGACACAAGCCTGAGGATGCCTCCGCACAATCATGCATGACAACATCAAAGCTTTTCTTTATTGCCTCTCCTCTTCATTTTTTCCCTCCTCAGCCCCTCTTAACTGCTATCTGGAGCTAAAAGCAGTGGTACCACGGCAAATATTATCTTTGGGGTTAGTGCAAACACTGAAAATCCTAGCTGTGGTTTCAGTCACAGCCGATAGCCGTGTTCAAGGATGATTTTATCCTTGCGCAGGTGCAAATTTAACAAGGGAGAACCACCAGGAAAGGTTTGTTGCCTGATCTGTCAATCTGTGGCCTCAGAAAAGACTTCCTGACGACAAATCCTTTGTAATACACTGCTCAGCATTCTTCAGGATCTTTCCTTAATTGCCTGTCTTTCTTCCCACCTCAACGTATTGACAACCATAAATCTCTAGAATGTCGAATGAGCCAAATCCCTAGATTTCCATGAGCGAGATGTTTCAATGATGAGCTGGATCTGTCATTGGGGAGCCACTCAGCACCCACAAACAGATTGAGCAGGCATCCAAGATGGATCTGTCGGCACTTCATTCTGCATATCTCTATTTAATGATATTATATTTCATTTCCCGAGCAAAGAAAACACCATTAGCCAAAGCAGTGAGTCGGAACGAGCCATTCTGCAACAGATTCCAGGCCTCCTTGGTGGTACAGTAATTGAATTGCAATTGCATATGACACAAAGTTTGAGAATGATTGTATTTGTTTCCATTTGTTCCTTCTATGTCACATACTAAGCTCAACTTTGCACACTGTAAAAAAATCCAAGCATACAGTTGTCTTCTAAATAATAACCCCAATGTGATTTCAGAAGATTTCGTTTAGTGGGCGTCTCAGATGCAGCCAGAAATCATTATGCTACAAGTCCAGATCCAGGTAAAACGATAAAGGCAGCAGTCAGTAGCTTGCTATATAATTCCATCAACTTCGCAAATGAGCATACAAGAAGACATGGCTGGCCAAACAGCAAAGAGGTCACAAGAAATGTTCCTCGGGCAGTATTTAGGTTGATTTCTCACAGTCCCGATGCTCGGAACAATATTGATAACTGCCTAAAAATCATTGCTCTGGTAAGTGTAGTTAAGTGCTTCAAAGGCCAATGGGGTTTTCAAAAGTGTGCCCAGTTGTTTTGACCACAGATTGAAAGGCAGTTATCATTTCAATGGGAGCGATATGCTCATAGGGGAAAGGACAAAGAGGTCAGCAAAAGTGGAGTAAGTGCTCCCTCGGGCACAAACACAAGGCCATTCGAAAGGCCCCACAGAGAGACCAGGGGAAATTGATTTCAGCTTTATTCCTGGTCAAATGCATGACCAGGCTGGCGGGTGACCCAATGGTGGACCTGTCCACTCAAATTAGGAAACCATTTGGAAGATATGGCCACATGTGAATGGCCAATCACGCTCGATGAATATTGTACCACAATAACATTATTTCACACATCAAAACATCTAGAGGTCATCCAGTGCTCCTATTGCGTGAGTGATGATCTTTTTGTCGGGGCTGGCCCCCATCTACTTAAGTCGCTTGAGATAAGTGCACTGTATGGTCTCCACTGGCAAAGCTGAACTGTAACTCTGTGAAATGTTTCTGGGGTACAAATGACATAAAGACATAAAAGCTTTTGCTACCGGCTGCATGAATTTTGACAAAAGATTGGCACATATTTTTCCTCTTTGATAATGGAGAGCGAGTGCTTAAAGCTACACTGAGAAACTGAAAGGCCCCCCAACACCGATCACCCATCACCATCCCCGTGGAGAAGACAAGGAGGGTGAACATGGGGAGGTGGAACATACAGTACAGAATTTCAGCTCTCTGACACCAGCTGAGTTGACAGGCTTTGAATGCATATGTATTAATTTAGTCAGCTTTTTAGTTATTCGAATGCAAAGAGGAACACATTCACATTGCCTTGGATGTGATGGTAATGGCTTAACTCGACTTGAAGTTTCACACAACCTTCGCTCGAGTGCGACTTCTGTGAGCTACGAGACCGTTTGAATTCCACGTGCTACACGACATTGTACTAACGTGGCACACATGCAATTTGTCATGCAAGTCTTTTTCCAGCAGGAGTGGAGGTTGTAGCAGTTAGAGAAACAGCTGTGACTTCGTTCATGGCTTGTATAGCATGCCCTTTCAGAACACATGCCTGATGACATTCAGTGATGAGAGGCTGACTGTATTCTGAGCCACAGGTTTAGCTGGGATCAGTTCAAAACTAATGGCTTGCTTCATCCAAATTGCCACGAACATATTTCACAGTTTCCACTGTTGATTTGGAAGAAAGTAGTTCCAATGAAAACAGGAAGGTCTGTGATTTATCCAGGGTGACCATGACACTGTCAACCGGAAAGAGACCGATTTTCAAATCAATGAGCAAAACAATTGAAATTCCAATTCACTGCCATCATAGTGGCGCTACAGCAGAAATCTTTCCTTAACACCTGTTCTCTGTTATCTGCATGGCTCAATAGAGGTAAGAAAATATGTAATTTGGGTGAATCAAAGCCTTGAGTGTGCGGTTGGTGCCATAATTTTAGTCTGAGGCTATTTGTACGACATTTGCAATTCTTTCATTGGCATCGTAGTCAATGTGGAGCGCTGTGCAAATGGCCACATGCTGTGCACATACATGATTTATGTATGTTTTGTTTGCTTTGCTGTTGCAGTGGTGCAGTTAAGAGCTGATTTTAAGGCCAAAAAGGAGCTCTCCCCTCCCCACAGCCACCATGTTTCTACACTACATTACAGTATATAAAGCAGGACAGGAGCATTGGTACGGAAAAGAGGGTTGTACCAACCATCGGTGTGTTGCTTCAACACCACGGACCTCTGGGCTTTGCTGGCTGCCAAGCTGCAGTCACCCACAGAGCCGTGTGCTTATTTTCTCTGCCCTCTTCTTGACCATATGGAGCATGAGGGTCATAGGGACACGGTGTATCACAGATTTGTCTCTGTGTGTGAGAGTGTGCGTCTACATGTGCATGTGTATATGTATCGCCTGCTCGCGAAATGAGCCAAATCTGCTCGCTAGTGTCTGTGGATTTGGCAGCGGGGTGCATTGATTTTGTCAGCATTTGCATTTTCCTGCCAGCCAAGAATACTTTTATTAGCTCGACCAATATAGATGCAGAAAACAGTTCATAGTCTTTTTGCATTCTGCTGTGCTGGACCGAGCACAATGGCTGTGTTCTGTTCTCAGTTTCTGCAGGGATCCCTTTTTTCCTCCCCCATTGAATTGAAAACTCAGAATTGCCAAGCCAGTGCGAGCTGTTTCTACTCATGTGAAAGATGAACTATTCCATGGTACAAGTATAAGGAAAACCCCGGATGATAAATGTAAATGCCAAAGGTCAAAGACACTTTATAGGTGCAAGATGATGAAGTGTCTTTTACTCTATTGCCAGCCGATCTGGGGTCAGCTTGTCGGAGCTGACACGGTGACATAGTAGCAACCTCTCATTTAATCACCATATTAATTCACCCATCACAAAACCCTAATGACACCGCCGCTGGCCGATTAATCTCTGTATTTGATTTAGCGAGTGTCCATTCATCATAACTGACTGTTTCAGTATGCAATCAATATGGCCCTTTTAGCACTTTGGACACCTAGACCTCAAGAGGTACACAGTCATGGTGTGAAGAGTGTTGTGATAAAGTAAATGCTTGCCCAGGCCAAAGGGGAGACGCATCAATCATGTACCAGTGCATACATCAGCAGCACTTTTTCCTCAGGTTCTCCTGAGCCTCTCTGGACAAGAAGCAAAGGGTTCTGGGTGCTCGACAACACTCTCATCGGCAGTGATCATGTGACAGACACATGTTCACTTTCATCAACAGCGAACATGTGTCTACCACTTCATCGCTTCATCAAAAATGTCCTCCCTGACCACACTGAAATCTTGAGTGGATAAATCAATTTACTTCACAGTTGGGGAACATGTTATGCAGCGTTCTTGCTCGAGGCTCTCAATTTACTTGTGTACAGTTGTTTATATTGCCGCATCTCGGAATAAGCGTGTTGCGAGCGCACCTTGTCAGGATCCGTGCATGCTTGCGCTTGGACACACTCTCGCCCATACATACACACGCCATGAAGCCGCGGGGCGAAGGCAGCTCTGCTCGCTCAAGAGGAAAGTGAACAGCTGTGCCTCTGACAGCTGGAGCAGCCATGACATCCCTTCACCAAATATCAGGGACGGCTTTGGACGCAGTGGCGTATCAGCCGAGAGGGGTCCATTTACAACCTGGACGAGACGCTGAGGCTTTAGCCTGCGACCAGGCTGAAGCGACACAGCTCAATTTTTCCTCCTCGCATTTGCAGTGATAATGTGAGAAGTAATGAGTTTCTCCTTGGTCTTCAGCCCATATAATAGTCCCCGATTTGCTTCAAAAACAAGCCCAATGTAGCAAATTA
Organism: Chelmon rostratus; assembly: GCF_017976325.1. NCBI lineage: Eukaryota > Metazoa > Chordata > Actinopteri > Chaetodontiformes > Chaetodontidae > Chelmon > Chelmon rostratus. The sequence goes on along the minus strand of NC_055680.1, from coordinate 8,967,358 downwards.
GAAAATGTTATGCCTGTGAAAAATGAGCTGAATACTAATGTTCATTTTCTGAGGTCCAGTTTCAGAGATTCCTCATCAGATTCTCACAGAATCTTGTTTAATTGCCTACACTTTCTCATCTTATAGAGAACAACGTGGCGCTGATTCACTCAAGGGAAAATCATCTGCCAGATGCTTTATATAAAAAACAAAAACTGTGCATTTAGAATTTAGTCTGCTCCACAAACATCGGTGGCATGTCAATCATTTCACCTCACCCTGGAGATACATTAAGAATGCAAAATGTTATCGCTCATAAACACGTCTAATCATCCCTGAGTTTGGGTTTTGTTTGAAATATTCAAAATGATGGATGTCTAAAATGTGTTAGAACCAGTCGTAATTGTGAAGGCAGCATTAAAAAAAGAAATCAGTGTACTATGCAAATGAGCATAATCACCTTCAGCCCCTTTAGCACCAGACCGATTTTAATTACACCTTAATTTCATGTATAAATACCCCCTATTCAGACGAGCTGCTGCAGTAAGCCCCAGCAGAATAGACTGAGTGGGAGGACTGTATAGGTACAGATAATTACAATCCACTGTTATGGACTCCTGATTATATGAGGTGGTGGCCAACATACTGTCTTCCAAACACCACTGAATGAACTGTATCGGGGTGATAGATTAAAGTGTGTCACAGCTATGACAGCAGTGTCCTGTAAACTGGGCAGCACTTCATACATGACCAGGACGCCGTTGCTTTATCTTGACGACTCAGCTTGACCAGTTCAGTTTTGTGCTGGAAGATAAGAGAGACAGCAGTCTTGCCGCTTCGTATAGCCAAACCAAGGGTATATAAAGTCATGTTGAATGTTACACCAACTGGTAACGTGGTACAGTCAGGAGCCGCACAGAGGAGCTGGAGGAGGTGGATTTTCCCCATCAGATGTTTTGAAAATTGTTCAGTAAGTGGAATTTTGTTGAGACGGGCTTATGTGTAAAACAGACTTCTTCCTGACTGAGGTTATTAAAAAACCAAAGACTTATGGTCGTGTTTGTGGGTACATTTGTGATTCCAATTACGTGCAATTCGTCTCCAGAAAGTTTCCAGGTTTTAATTAAGCTGATAACATGAACTTATTTTGCAGACTCAACCACATGTTCGCTTTTTCCTTTTGATGTAACCCATGGAAATGACAAAAAATAATGTATGTATGGTTAAGTTAATGTGCTATATAAATATATACAGTGCTACCTGGGAAATTAGCTCATTCTGGAAGCAGCGAAACCACAGTCCATCTTGAGGAACCATAAAAGTTGACTGCCTATAAATAGCTTTTCTCCTGCAGGGACTGAAGACTGAGCATTGTTGAAGACACCGGAGGAGCATATGCTTCAGCACAGCTTGTTGCAGTCTCAGATGTTCCTTAACAGTTCATTTCCTCAAGTTGCATTTCCTTTTTCACCACGTTATTGTGCTAATTATTTTCCGGCACGTTCCACATGGGTGGCTCGCGGCTCGGACCGCGCAAACTCAGCCCCGTGTTTTTTTTCTTGCCCCAGAAGCACCCAACACAAGGGCCGCTGAATATCAGGCCAGCTGTGCGACACATTGGTTCCTCAACACTATTGGACTGTTTTGAAATGCTTAAGAGAGCTGATGGAGCATTTTTCTTGCTCTTCGCTTTTGTAGCCAAATCCGATTTGCGCGGAGCAAATTTCCTGCGGAGTTGCTCTCACAGTGTTGATATACAGGTAAATTCACACGTATAAAAAAGTCAAATCATTGTTTTTATTGCCTGTTTAGGGTGATTTGTGCTCAACTGTACGTACGCCGCCTCCTGCCATGCTGGAAGGCTCAGAAAATATGCTCCATTATTCACAAAGTGCACAGAGATGCGACTAGTAATTGCCGTAGACAACAGCATACACTGACATGGAGGCAGAACAGCAATGCACTCATAAAGAAGTGTGCCATTGTGTTGCTTGTCATGCGGAATTTTCCCTCACACTCACACATAGAGTGGAACCTTTGCTGTTTGCCACGATGTGAAAGGCGTCTGTACCTTTTGTGCATACCTGTACCGTGTGCCAATGTTACAGTTAGAATCTGATTCGTTATTCCTCTTTCTGCTCGGGGTAACTCCGGCGGTTTGACCTTACTGTAAAATCTCCTGACTTCAGCGTACCAGATATGATCTTGTCTGAACTGGCAGCATAGAAATTCAAACTAAATCTGTCACTCTCTGCGATGTTTCTGATCATTTTTTCTTGCTCTTACAGTGAAGATGATAAAAAAGCCAGCCCTGTGGGTGTTTTTTTTTTCTTGTAAAAAAAAAAAAAAAATGAACCAATGCATATTTCACGTTCTTTTAGGAGAAAGGAAAGTGCTGGCTGTTCTATAATTTCAGACTTGCCTACTGAGGTCAGGGGTTCCATGCTTGAATGCCCACATTTGCATCTTTGACTCGCTCTGGCCCAGTGAGGAAGAATGAGCTGTTGCATCTCCTGTGATGTGCAAAAGTGAGAATGTACAACAGCATTCACTGAACTACATGCGCTCCACTGATCTCAGCGTGAAACTATTTCACCACAGCAGGGCATGCCTTCTCTCACAAAAACTATACAAATGCAAAACCACATGAAAATGGGGCCAGGGTTTTATGGCGCACATGAATAACTGCAACGAGACACAATAAGCAACATAGTCGTGCAAAAAAAATGCTGCCTAATTCTATTTACATTTATCTACAGCACATGGTCTTCTTTCCATGCCTATTTTTGCTGTTTATTTAAATATCTTTGCATGGCAGGTATCTTTACTGGTCCCCTTGTCGCTACCGTTTTCCTTTCCCCAATTATCATGCAGGATCATAACAACAACAGTAACCAAAGGCAATTGCAGTGGCTGGGCTATATGACCCTTGTTTGCCATTCCCAAGTCACTACGCTCTCGATACATGCAGGCAAGGTGAAATCTGCATCCATTTCTCATATTTACATATGAACTAACGATTCCCCCTGTGGGCTGACTGTGGCCTTCCAAATACCCTACATGGTGCAACCAAAGGTGATGTATAGTACTAGTGGGCGACTGATGCTGGTGACTAACCCAGTATGATACATGGTTTCACAGCCTAATTGCAGCTCCCAGCTGAATAGGCCATAAGCCAACAGAGACCTACTGACCTTGGTGAAAGTAAAAAAGGGCCCCATGCCTCTAGATGACCCATTTTGTCACTGAAAAATCTTTGCTAGACATTAAACAACCCTGAAAGGCTATTGTGAATGGCCGCATTTGCTAACAGTTAGTACATGGACAGGGATGTAGGGAGAACGCCTTGTATAGTACACTGAGAAAAGACATTAACATCTGTCACATACCTTGGGGAGAGTACTGCAAAGGTACACAGAAAGTAGTGCTTAACTCGTGTCTTTATAGGGCAGTGTTTCTAAGGATAGGAGAATTGAACAGATCACACAGTTTATTTCTGTGGCATAGGCCTGTGTACCAACTGTTCAGTTCAAGCATGCAACATTAAACAAACCACATGTCCATTTGCATAACTTAACCAAGACTGGTGCACACCTTCGTGTCCAACTGCATTAGACACACCTGGAGGAAATCTGCTCCGGTGGTGGTACGCCACACAAAGGTATTGATGAAAAATAACACGCCATCTTTCAAAGAGGCAGATGCTGCCCTCTTTGTTCTCTATCAGCCGTCTTCCTACCCCGCCGAAGCTAACAGCTGTTCTTTTGCTGCGCACTCAAACAGCCAAGCAAAGGCAGGAAACAGATAATTGAAAATGTCGATCTCATTAATTATCACAGTGAAAGTTGAAGAAGCAGCTTTCGCTGGGAAATAAATGGCTCATTCTGATAGTTTCAGACCTGAGAGCTTACAAAGCAAAATCATATTTCATGGCAAAACCTTTTGCCGCTACTTAGTGATCTCAAGTGCTTAAAAGCTGCATCCAATGTGTTTATATTGTCAGTGGATCAGATGACTGTGTAAAGTGACAGAGGTTGCTCAGAGTGACTCTGCAGTTTCACTCAGCTCTGCGCAGCTTCATGGCATCTCTTAGCTAATTGCTTTGATTTTACAGCCTGCAACATCACTGTTTCAGCTCACTCTCACGTCTCTCATGGTGTAGCTTTTCAATCCACTATACGCTACCTGCCCACCACAGAAAGGCAGGCAGACAAAGTCAGCAACTAGCTGTTGAACAAGGCGGAGGATTTCACAGCTCAGGAGCCAGGTATTTCCCTCAGAAGTTGGTGGAAACCAAAACAGAGCACAAAGGGGAGACTCCAGATGAATGCAAAATGTTGCTCTCTATCCATTGGATGCGTCAGTAGGCAAGTGTTTGCTAATGAGTTCACCATATCAGCTTGAAGAGGTGATTGTTTGTCCATATTGCAGGTTTAACTCAAGTTTGGGGTCACAATATAAGAATATACATTGGACAGGTTGCTACTATGATAGAGCTGCCACAGACTCACATTTATACTTCCTCACAAACCCAGAGTAAACATGTCAATTCCAGAAACGAGAGTAGCCATTGACATTCATGCTGCAAGGCTATGTTGCTGTCCTTTGAGCCCTCTGTACATTATGTTGCACTGCAATGATAATTAGCCATAGAGGCACAAAAGATAGAACTCAAATAAGCGTAACACAATGTTACTGTTGTACTTTAACCACAATATATGAGAGCTTACAGTACTGCATCATTGAACTTCACTTAAAGGGAAAAATAAAGCCTTTCAGCTCAGAAACTAGCAATTCTGCAGTCAGTATCCACTTTATGTTTGCATTGCAACTCCTTGCTGTCAAAACTTTTTTAAAGTTTTTTCACAACTCAAACCTGCAGTATGAGGACACTTCTCACAAGGGAGGACGGTTTTCTACAAATTCCGTGACTAAGTGCTGCAGATTATATACTCTTGCATGGCAGATTTAAAGCACCCTTCCTGGTCCATTTAGAGAGGTGCCAGCCAGTGTTGTACCTGTAACACATACTACAACTCCTAATTGATTTTACAAGGCAGCTTAGGCTCTAATTGCTGATTTGCCTGGGGAGATTCTTGATCCAAATGGCTTAGCAACTTCTTTTGTGGTGTGCTGTTCGGAGATTTTCATTCATGGGAGAGTAGATAGGATGGGGATTGAATGAATGCATCAAGAAACAAGTTGTGTACTGCATCTAGAGTAAAGGCAGATATGAGCACACTGACATGAGTGAACAGATGCATTCCATGTACCTCACATTCATTCCACATCCTATTCGAAAGTTCTGGAGTGGCACAGCAAACATTGTTCACATTCGGAGTACGATGACGATGATGATAACCAATTATATTGTTTCTGATAGCAAGATCAGGGGAGCAAGAAATCATTGCAGTGTGGTAAATAAATGCAAAGTTGCTTTAGCGTGTTAAAGGATAACATTTTGCAGTCTATTCAAAACAGATCTCTTACTTGGTTCAAGTGAGGAAGAAAATAGTTGGATGTATTTTAGAGTAAACTACAGTAGTTTAACAAGTTTGACAGCCCAGAATTGGCTGTCAAATTGGCAGAATAATTGGATAAGAATATCAAAAAAAGATCTGAGTGACCGAACTTCACTTAATAAGTAGTGCTTGACAAAACAGTGAAAGAACTACATCCCCTGTGTGCTCAAACCTTGTCATCTGTATTCCTTTTGAATTTGACTGAAGCTTCAATTCAAAACACATCAATAAATTGCCTTAATGGTCATCAGCACAGAGACAGTGGATGTATCAATCAGCATTCAGCACAGCAGCAAGGAATTCACATTCAAATTCACATTATTGAATGACCATTAAGCTAATGCAGTTCAATTTAACACCCCTGTGCTGAAGGAACCGCATGTTACAGCGGTGGCCAAAGACAGTTTAGTCGTCTGGCTGCATACACTGTAGCTGCTCCGTAGACAATGAGCACAATACTGACTTTGTGAACCGATGCATTTGCCATTTTCCCTTTTATGCTCCAGTGGGCTTTGTATAAAGGTCCAGAATTGTCAGCATTACTGGAATGTAAAGCTTATTTCAGTGCAAGATTAAAAAAAATGTAATGCTGCAAAAGTCAAAGGCCTGTTCATTCTGTACAGAAGCTGCAGCCCTTCCAGTTTTGTGACAAAACCCCTTCAGGTAAAACTATGGATTCAATTATGTGAATTTGTTTTTCACATTGTAATACCACAATTTATTTGAAGTTGTCTGTGAGTGGGATGCAAAAGGAAATTATGGAAAAGAGTGGTAAAATACAACGTTTGGAGGTGCCCAGTGTTGTGTGCAATGACCAGCTGCACCTAATCAATCTTCTTATATTAACAATGGATCAAATAAATATATGCAGTGTAAAAAGGCTCACTTGTAGTGATGACTCTGCAGTTCTATGGAGCGTTTCAGTGTTTTTCAGCTCCTCCTTTTGGTTTTTATGGCACCCAAATTTACTGTTTTGGTTCTCATAATCAGCACTAGCTAACACATTCGCCGTAGCAACTTCATAAGGTATTCCAGTGTTGTATTCACAGCTTGTTTCTACTTGTACATATTTTTCCCCTGTGTCATGGGTCAAACGTAGCGGTAGCCAGATGCTCTGGGTTGCACATAAAAATAGCTTTTCCCCATTAGCGCTGATTTGCTGCGCTGATACACCATTGTCTTCATTTTATGAGCTTTTTTCTCTCAATGCAGCCTTTTTTTATGCACAACAACAGCTCGGGCTCAGAATGGACAGAGGCAATGGGGTAATTTTTCAGCAAATGAAATTTTCACTGCCATCATCTGTTTTTGTAGTCCATGAACTTTTTAAAAAATCATTTTTTTTCTCTTACAAGACAGTGAAAGGAAATATTTTAACTGAGTAAAATCATATTAATGGTATATTATATTACAACCTATTTCTCTGTTCAAGAAAAATATTAAACTATAGCTCGTTTTAATTTACTCATTGTTTCCCCTAGACTGATTTGCCTTTCAAAATGAAGCATATTTTAAGAAGAGCACGAGTATGAATAGTGACCTTTAATACATATCTACTTAAAATGCATCCATTTATCCTCAGCCGAGGTTGTACATTCCCACTATATAACAGTTAAGACTTCTGGTAGAATCTGACAACATGTACATTATCATAATAATATGATACAAATGTAATAATGTGCCACTGATACCTTAAACATAATTCAAAATATATTTGCCACATCAGAGCACCAGAAAATCATGAATTAATTTTTTGAAGCACAAAGGTCCATCATTAATTCTCCGAGGTGCAGCCTGTCTCTGATTAAACTCACACATTCTGTGTTGTTTTGGCCCTCATTTCCAAATCTGCTCCTCAAACACCCAAGAACTAAATAGTATGGGAATATGACTGGAGTAATCTGACAGAATATATGCAGTTTCATAAGACTAGCCAGGCAGAAAATAGATAGGGGCTTGTGATTTGGGGGAGTTAGGGTGGGAGTGGTGGGGGTTACAGAGAAATAATGTGTCACTCACAGCGCAGAGACTGCTGCCTCGGCAGGCAAGGCTCAGACATGACCCACAGCTCCTCTCATGTGATAAAACCTGAACATTTGAACGTTTCACCTCCAGCTGCGCTAAATGTACGTACAGAAAAGCAACAAGAAAAGGACACTTGATGGGAAAAGAGATTCCTTCAGACACCTTTTTCTCATTGTCCACCGTGCGCCACGATGTCAGCTCTGGCTTTCTGTATGTGCCTCGACAGAAGTGCAAGGTAATTATTGAAACATATGGATGACTGGGCCCTCTCTTAACCCTCTCACTAATGATGCCTGGCTATTACAGAAGGGCATGGGAAGGACACTTCTACCATAAACTGATACATCCCACCAGAGATCCATGACTTCTACTGCACTTGTTGGCTAAAGAGAAGCTGTTCGAGCTTCAGAGAGGAGTGGGTGGGGGAAAAGAAAAAAAGCAGACACATATGATCTTATTTATGCTCAAAAGTGTTCCTCAAAACAAAACCGGGGATCGTGACACACATGCTGCAAATACAAAGAGGTTTTAGTGAAACATGGAATTTTTAAGAACCTGGACCTCAACTGACTCTCGCCAACATGCTCACAAAAGATGTTCTTTTATTATAATTAATTTAGATGGTGTGGCCTGTTGACACATCACGCTGACATCCAGTGATCTATTATCTGATCATCTATCGTGTTTTAAAAGAAAACTGAAGAAAGAAAACACCTTTCTGATGACACATGCTCAACAGTAGCTACTTGACTTCACTGCAAGTTGTTACCAGCAGAGTCAAGCAACCACTGATGGACTAAGAAAATCTTAAAAAGGTTGCTGTCTGAGGCTGATGGCACTCTGGGCTTGCACATAAAATTACAATTGCTTAATCTTTGCTACATCAAAGCCTTTCCATTGGCAGCAGATTCTATTTAACTCCAGACGACCCACTTCAACTGCATTAACTTTCTTTGCTGAATGGGATCAGGGTAGATGCCTCCCCATAATGCCAGCTCGCTTAGGGCAATTTTTCAGCTTGGAAGCTGCAGCCCTCTCTGATGTTAATGGACCCAACAGTTGCCCTCCCCAGTCCATGCAAAACATGCGTACATCCCCCAGGTACATCGCAGCGTGACCCAGCCAACTGGAGCTTTTGTTCATGTGGTCTTGTGGCCATGGGCAAAAATTGATGCTGCTACACAATGGACTAAAAGCTTTGGCGGACAGCTAGAGTCCCCCACACAATAGCTGTAGCTGGTCCAAAAGCAGCAGTTGAAAATAGCTTCACTCCTTCGGCTATATGCAGCACTTACACGATTCAGCTGTAATGGCCTTTTGCTAAATAGACCTCAGCATTAGCATCAGCTACTTGGAAAACTGTTAAACACTTGCATTAGAGCACTATTAAAATATACAGCAGATATGACAAACATACAGCATTTTAAAAAGCTGAACTCTGAATACAACTCGAACAAAGTTTATTATTAGACAATATTATGGGTTAGCGAGTGCCTTGACACAACCTTACTGTGCTGTTGATTTTATCTCCAGGCATTGTAGATAGAGTGTACCAGAAGTCCAGCTGAGTGGGTGAAACTACGGCAAACAAAGGCCAGCAAGTACATCTGTTTAGTCATTCTTACTGAAAATTCTTAGTCCAATGGCGCCTATGGACCATCTCAACACATTTTCCAGCTGGCACAAAGCACACGTCTTTGACTGGTCCGTAACACCACAGCAGTTCTCACATCCATCTCTCCCAGTTGCTAATTGAGACAGGAGAAAGGCTTCAGCCATTCCATTCTTTCCCTAAACGACTATTGGACGCTGGAGACCAGATGGTCTGTCGGCGAATGTCACTGGTGGCCAGTTGTTACATTTGACAATGTGGGCCGATCTGGCAAGCATCAGTACAATTTTGCTGCCTTCAAGACGGAGCAACTGGGAAAATAGCACTTGGATTGATTTCATCCCTCATTCGGCGCACAGCAAATATTTTTGACAAAGACATATGGCGGAGAGAAGTGCACAGCAGCAGGCTGCCCAGCCTCAAGCCGGAGCCGTTTTCACTTGATTGTCTCAGGCAACATGCGCATTTAGACAAGCAATGTATGCACCATCCGCATGCATGCAGGCACACACGCTGCTCTGGCTCAAACCCAGACGCAGAGGCAAGTGACAAATCTCTGCAGAGCCACAAATATTCCTCCCTTACAGTATTCTCCCAAGAGCCTTTCATTTTTTTGCCAAAGCGTCCCAGTGTTTACAAATATAATTCAACACATTGCTTCATGCTGCTGTTATTACATCATTTTCATCAGCTGACATGAAGTCAAACTATTTGTCTCCAGACCACAACGCTGCGTGCCAGATGTTGGCTGTAGCACGGCAGGAAGGAAGCAGCAGTGCTGCCTCGACACACCACCTCAGTCACCCTGTCTTCAGCTGAACCAATCTTTGAGAAATAGAGTCTTTCACCTTCAGTCTATTTGGAATTGGGGGGAGCCAGCCTGACGTTCAAAGTTGCTTGCTGAAGCACAGTCCCTGTCTGGGCTTTGGCAGCTGGACTGATAGCCAGCCCTGTGGAATGGCAGCTGTTGAAGGGCTTTTTAAATTGCACCCAGGTTGATGGGTGGCTGTCAGGAGGGCAATGGACAGAGAATTTCGAAAGGGGAAGAAAAGGGATGGAAGGGCGGGAGTGGGGGGTGGGTGGGGGGGTGGAGCAGGGAGGACAGTGACCCTGACACCAAGGTGTACAAAAAAAGAAATGTCTTGAATCCTGAAAAAATTGAAGTATATAAACTGAAGGCAGCAAAGTGAGGAGCGGGGTGTGGGGCACTGGTAAGGTGAAGGGGGAGGGGGCGACATTAGCGTCGGAATAAATGGAGCGCTAAGGCCTGTCATCACCAGGGTTATTTAGGCAGGCAGCACATCATCACTGTTCATTGGGTTTGATATTCCCAGACTATGTTTACATATAGCAAGATAATATCACTGTCTTTGCGAGCTTGATCGGCTGTCAGAGGTACAAATGGAAATGTCAGCAGCGCTCTCACTCTCTCTTTTTGGAGTGATTTACAGTACCCTTTGTGCTCATCCACTCTTACCATTCTGTTAATTACAATCGCCAAGACATGCTTCCACTGGCTTTTAAATGGAATCATTGTGAACGCACGATAGGATTTCAAGTGAAACAAAGTGGAGACACTGCGCTTTGCGGCTTGCAGTGCAGCGGAACACTGTGGGTGTCAAAGAACGCGACTCTTTCGGCCTCACTGGCTCATCTGGCCTTGCTGTGGTTGTGCTGCGCAACAGATGGTGTTTTAAGAAGGTCATCATGTCCATTTCCCCAGTTGTCACACATGCTGGTTTCATTGTTTGGGGATATTTAAGGCATAATCTAGAACTTGTCAAGGTGTTGTCTGCCTGCAGCTGAATAGACACAGAGCTGGCACGTCTATTAGACTCTGTGGAGTTGTCTGTGGAGTGTTGAAGTGTACTGTGTGAGCAGCAAATGATCTTAATAAAGTAATTGGTGCTGTTAAGTGTAATACAGTATCTTCCGGCGTACTGTAGAATGACGACCAGTCATGTCTGCCACCCTGACATCTTACATATGATACAGGTGTGGGCACCATTACATGTGACCGTCTGTCCTGATTGTCTCCAGCTAGTCTCAGTTTTCATGTAGTTTCATGCAGGCTCAGGAATTCATTTTCTGCATCTCTTCTGCACACTCTCGCCGTATTCAGCATAAAAAATATGGATTCATTTTCTTCTGTTTGTATCTCCACCCAACTGGCCCTGTGAGGTTCTGATAGGACCAGAGTGGCTACATTCGTGGCCAATTATTAGCCATAAATCTATGAAGGACGGCAGGACCTCTGACAGGTAGCTCTCTTATTGCCTGCTGATTGCTGGAGTGTACCTATTAATCATTTTCTGTTTTCCCCACCGGTCAAGAAACCTTTTTAGTGGAGGGATGGATCAGACACAATGTGGCTACCAATTTCCTCCGTCCCACCTCTCTGTTGTGTTTTGCTCTCTCTCATTTGCTCCTTCTCAAATTGTGCTTGCATTAGATCCCTCGAAGTTTAAACTGAACAGAGAAGATTAATTGAAAACAGATCAGACTGGCACAATGGCAGTCTTCACACACAGGCTGACGTGTCTACCAGTATTAAGTTCATGGTAATTACAATAACAGTTCAAAGACTATTTTATATTTTGAAATGTAAAGGATTTGTCACATAACTGTATGCTTCCATTGCATTCATTGAATCCAGGCACAGCAGCCATAAGCCTGTGCCGAGAACAGCGCGGTGATTATACACCGGTGAAATGACAGCACGCTGTACATCAAACTGTAGCCATTTAGTCTCAGTAACTCCATGATATAGCTTGCATATAAACTAGGAATAAATTCCCCTTCAGCATTTTGACAGCAGCTATTCAGATACTTAGCCCTCATACTCTGCAGTCATATTCCTATGCCAGAATCAATTGCACTGGCAACCATTGCCAAGCCTGAATTTTATCTCCCAGCTGGGGAAAAAAAAAAAAAAAAAAGGGAGGGGGGGGGGCAAAGCATGGAGATACGCTGTTTATCAGTCACACGACTAATTCTCTCTCCCATCTCTCTTGATTCCCCTTTTGAAAGTGAACTTGGTATTAATCTACAAGACCTTGAGCGCCTTGTGCACACAATCCGCGCTGACATGCCCCGTTTCTCTTTATTTTATTTTTTTTGGGTCAATCTCTGACCTTTTGAGTGCCGCCCACATTTTAATTAGTCCGAAACTAAAAAGCTGCTCTGTGCCCCCCCAACTCCCATTTCCCCTTTGTTCTCACAACTCCTTTTTTGTGCCCCAATGAAATCCATGGGAGATACACCACATTCAAGCAGTGATTGAATATCAGTGGTGAAGAAGAGGTTTTTGTAAAGGGTTGGAAAATTACAAGGGCTTAAGTGTCAGACACATATGCCTGCCAAATGTAATCAGTGGGTAATAAATGTTTGCCCTTTACTCTATAAAAAGCAATGGCAGTGGTGAATGTGTGCTCAGCTCAGTGCAGCAGATCACTATGTCGCTGTAACTGTGATTAAAATTGTTTCCCAACAACAGAACCTTCTGCTATCTTCACCCATGCCTCTTGAACTCTTTCCCACAACACATAAAAACCTTATCGTAACAGCTTTTATGACGGTGTGGAAAAACTGTAATCTAACAAGTGCTGTTTTTTTTTTTCTTGTTGTTGTTGTCTTGCAGCTCTTGAACTGTTGGGAAGGTTGCTTGAGCGCTGAAAGGTAAGCTTCTGCAATCAAACCTGACGCAAGAATCACTGTACTGTCAACAGCAAAGATGGGTCATGGCATTTTAAGCTGGTTCTCCATCTCTGCTCGGTCTCAGGACTGCGTTAATGCTGGCTGCAGCAGAATGGAGCCCCAGAGGATCGAGAGTGAAGGCCTCTTGCTCTTTTCTCCCCACTGTTTAATTAGCATGGTCTCAGAGACTGGGGTGCCGCTTTAGCAATCACGAATCCTGCCCAGCCAATAAGAACTTGTGTTCAACCACGTCTGACAGAGATAAATGGCATGCTGCAACATCTCAGCCTCGCCCATCATCTCTGTTACCCATGCAATAGTGCATTGTGGGAATACTAGAGGAGCGCCACAGATCTAAATGGGCATGTGGGTCATTCGATAGCAACATAAATCTACTGTATGTGGGTGTTATCAGGGTGGCTCTGTGCACAGATTCTTTGCAAAATGAACCAGATCTGCTTGTGTTTGTATTGTGTGCATAGTTGAGCGTTTGCTGAGAAAACAACAATGTGGGGCTGTATTCGACAAGGGTGCCCCGAATTTCCTATCTGAGATATAATACATTCTGTTTCACCCAAATGAGATTCTAGGGCTGGGTATGGTCAACAGGTGGGAAATTTATGACGTTTTTAGGTAGCGACCTCTGAAAAGTAACTTGTCACATTACAAGATTACTGCAATTAGAATGGAACTCGTTGCATTATAGTAAACCCCTTTGTGATTCCTTTTGCATGTTGGGTGTATTGTGGCGTCTAGCTGGCTGCACATCTACCTCTGAATGTATTGACTCCACTGTCGTTGCACAACCAAGTCTGTGGCCTATAATCTGCAACTCTGCAGGCACAGCTCTTTATTAACAATTGTGTTTGATTACAAGTACACATAAAATCAGCTATCTGAGCTACACATGCGCACTGACACAACCACAGCACCCGTTAGTCTGCAACTACACCCAAGAAGTAGGAAAGAAACACTCAGTGTGAAGGCATCTGGGACAGATTGCTTAATGGGAAATGCAGCTAAATAACTGATTACTCAAGTTTCTTATCCTTTGTGTTCAAGAGATTTTTAGGTCGGTAAATATAAGCATAACTTGCAGTTGCATCTTGCTGCTAACATGGAAAATCTGCACAGAAATCTTTAAAGTTCAAGATTACAGCACAGATGAAAAGGACACAGAAATTCATCCATTTTACAAGCTGAAACCGCACCGTCGGGCTGCAACAGAGAGCACCATCCAAACTCCACAAATGAATAAAAACTATTTTTAGGCATTTGGTGCTGTTAATAGCCACTGGTGAGCTTCCCAGTTAAACACAACATGACGATGAATCACCTGCAAGCGAGCGCTGGGGCCAGAGAACACTGAACTCATTGGGCTGAACCTAATCACAGTCTCCAGTCCAAACAAGGAAATGTTTCAGTTTACAGAGTGCAGTTTTAAAGAATGGCTTCTGGCTCAATCGATGTTTATATTAACTCAATTTCCTTTGGCTGATTAGCACGCGAGCTCTCCCAGATAAACAGTAAGATGTGATCATTTCCACCCCCCACCCCCCCCACCACAATTATAATGCTGAAATTTGTGACACATGGTGTTCTTGCTACACAAACTAGTTCCCATCAGAAAAAAGTGGATTAGCTATTCCTGTTTCTTTATCCCGCCCAGAAGAAATGCACGTTCCCGAGTTGTTTATTGACATGAGAATCTCAAAGCGAAGAATTATTTCACACGCTAAAAGTAGGGTGTCTTTATAAATAAAATTCTGATATCCTGACACCTTCTGATGACTAACATACACTTCACTTACGGGGTGGCTTGAGCAGTAATTGCTGCAGCCTTTCCCCCTGTCTCCTATTTCAGTGGATCATAGTGAGGGAACAGTTTGTAGCAGTGGGGGCATAATTAGTGATAGGCCTTGGACATGTCATACTCTGTTAGTCAGCCTCGCTTTAATTCCTTTGTCTCCTCTCCGCTCCTAGCGCTTACTCAGGCTGTGTGTATGTAAGTGTGTAGCGCTGCTCGGGCGTTACTGTGCGTGTGCATACTAAATGTGCCAACTAAAATTTCATTTGATCCTATATAATACGATATTATGGTAATGCGGGGGAGATTTTATCAAGTTGTAAGTTCGGGCTTACATGTTTGTCTTTTCTGTCCGTCTGTGCTACGATACATGTGTGAGTGACCCCCTTTGATTTCCCGTAGAAAAAAAGGAAAACAATTCATCAGTTTTGGCTTTATCTCTCGGGCTAGAATGGCTTCAGTATTCGGCTGGCTCATGAGGCTCATTTTGGCCGTAATTAGAGGAAACCTTTTTGGGTTTCTGTATTCCTTTTTAAGCAGTTCCCTGTAGCAACAAAATCCACAAAAAAAAAAGGTTTTGTCTGATGCCAAAAGGTAGACTGGTGATTACTGTCAAAGGATGCTTTTTTGGCATGATGAGTGTGTGCCGATGTGTGTGTGGAGTTTGCAGAGGGGTTTCTCAGCCGAGGCTGTTGATGTGAGGGCGGATGAAAGCCGCTTTGAGGGTGCAGTATACGGCGACGAGGAAAAGCTCTTCCTTCACCACCTTCCTTTGCTTTTCTCCAATTTTTCCCCCTCCCTTCTTCATCTCCCTCTCTCATTCTCCCGCCACTCTACCCTTGCTATCTCCTCTTGACTGCCTCTCCCCTCCCTCTGTTGTTTCCCTATCCAATTTTCCCTATACATCCAGCCCACTCTTCCACTGGAGCCTCTTTCCCCTGCCACAGCTGTCTTCATGCCTGCACTCATCTGTAGCCGCTCTTTTCTCTGTCCTCCCTCTTTTACTTTTATCCATTCGCGCCTGACCCCTCTCTTTTCCCCATGTGAGTCGTGAAGGACACTGCCCATAGCATGATGATTAGAGAAACATTCTCACAAACCAGGGATTACACAGGCATGAATTAAAGTCCCCACTCATACTTCCATCAAATATTTCTGGCATAAAAATCCCTTCATACTTCGCTGTGGTTTGCATAGTCAGTGCAGCGTTGTTGCTTAAAATCCACAACTCTTTTCAAGATGTAAATTTCTGAATGTGGAGCAGGGGGTTCAGGTGTGTGCCCAGAGCCATTTTAGGGAATATTCCTTCAGCCACAGCACATGGCACCTCTGCAGACAGCAACCCGTGTGCTTCTGTTCTTTCATCACGCCATATTAGCTTCACAAAGCAAACAAAAACTCTGAAGCGTGTTTGGAATTGAACCTTGAACTTGAAGTTACAGAACAGCCACATTTGAACGGCTCCCCTTGATTGGATTATTCCTCAGGTAACCTGCTGACCCCACGGTACACTATGTACCACTTCCATCCAAGGTGAAGTAGTTTGGAGTAATTCGTTTAGAAAAAGCAGAGCGGAACATGATTTTGTCCAGTGCAAACCTACCAGAAAAATACAATTTCACAAGCTGTGTATGTCATTTTCTAAATGGTTACTCTTAAATGCTTTGCACTGCAGCAGGTGTGCAAATTCTATTATCATACCAGTGTTTAGAGTGCCTATATTTTGTGTATATTTATCAGAATATTTGTTCTTGTTCAACATAAACAGCATGTGATAATTTTGCATCAGCATGGTGTTATTACTCTGGACCTTTTTGCTTTCCATTACCCATCATCAGAAGACAGCGTTTGGTTGGCTGATTCAGACCTAAGATACACATCAAAGTCCACCACTTGCACAAAGCTTTCTTGTTCTCGACTAGCTTAAGTAGGACTAATTTTCTGTGTATTCGGGGGTAAATTAGGACTGCTTTCAAACTAACAAATATGGCTGACTGAGATAAAGCTCCACGCTGCCTAGCTCTGTTCATGCCAGCTAAAAAAAAAGAGAAAAACAACAAAAAAGCATGTTTCTGGTGGAAGAATTTAACAGTCACAAGGACGTTTCTGAATTCAATATTTAGTGAAGGAATGACAGACAAAACAAGCCTTTTCAGGGGGTTACTGTGCTCACTAAAAATTCTTTTCCTTTTCATTGCTTCTCCGCAAAATGGGAGTAAATGGCAAATCATGGGGTCATGTTTTCCTCTTTTGTGTTAGTTGTCAGCAGGTGTGGTTCATTTCTTAAGACTGAAATGCAGCACAAAGCACTTTGTTCTAAAACAGCCTGTGTGTGGGTCGGCTAACTTCATAAGGTTGAAAGGGGCAGTGTATATTTTTGTGCAACTGTCTAACCCATTAGACGAGTCAAAGAGCAAAAGAAAGAGCGACCTGTCATACCTTTGTGCAACCAGTGAGTTTCTTTCCTCACACGCTTTCAAAGACCTCACTGGGCCATCAAAGTCAATCAATAATCATCCAATAAGTCAGTTTTCGTAAGGGATTTCTCCTCTGACACGTAGCTTAAATGTGCTGCATGTATCTCTCCCATGGGTGCATGCTCGCTCATTCCTCTAGCATTATTTGCCTGATTGTAAGTCTCTGTCTACTATTTGAGGAGCCGAGGCAGCTTGTTTGCTATTGATTTTATTTACAAGGCTTCTATATTTTACTCTGTGCAAATCAGAGCAATTGTTTCCAAGTGCATGCATGAATCAATGCTTCCCTAGAGCCTGTGCTGGTGACTGCATGCAGCTCAATACCTCCAATTTATGTTTTAATTACGATGATCTACTCAGTGTTTGGAGCTTGGCTCCCAGCAGCGAACATTGTATTGTACATTGAATTTTACTGTCTACATAGCAGACGCTGGATTTGACTGCATTCATCAAATTGCCCTGGATCTCAGCTGTGCTGATTTGTCGTGATGATGGAGAATGCAGTTGCAAGGATGTTGCACCTTTTGCTGACAGGGCTAAAGTTGAGTGGATACTGAAAGGACATGTGTGCAGTGGGAAATTGGAAAAACAGATCGTGAATGCACTGCAGTTATTTTCATATTTACAGCACTGTGTTGACTTGTGGGAAGCCACGCAGAATAGCAGGTAGTGGTTTATTTCATCATTGGCTATCAATTGTTGTTGAGACACGGGAGTATAAAAACAACAACTGCTCAGCTCTGACAGCCTTGTTTGGCAGTGCGACTCCAGTCTGGATTTTATGCCGCTCCATTTTTGTTCTGTACTGTTTTTGTCTGGCAGAACAGTACATCATTTGATCACATGCCATTAGAAGTGATTGCTTAACTCAGTGTGCCATTTAAGCGGCTTCTGGCAAGCTTGAACGCCATAAATTTTATTGACTCCTGTAATTAGGATAGATCAATAAAAGGCAGTTTCTTTCACTGCTTCCCAGGACTGTATTGGTTGGTGCACTTTTCTAGGTCTCGGTTCCATTGCAATCACTCAATATGATGACATAAAACCGCCACGAAATGCTGAAAAAATGGTTATGGTGTATTCTACAAACGTACAAATAGCACAAATAGCAGCACAACAACTTTTTAGAGTATCAATCCCAAATGGTGAAAAAATATTCTGTTTTATGGCAAAAGAGACCACCAGGGTTGCATTCTGCTTTCAGAGAAGTTCTTTCTTTATCATTTGTTGCTGTTGATTTGTGTTACACCATTTGCAGATGCTCCACCAGTAATACCTACTATAATACAGTAGAGAAACGGCCCCATAGTGTGTTGCTGTCAAGCCTCTTCAGTTGATAGCTGTGTCTTTGCACACTGCGGGAAGAATCCCTTTCTGTCAAACAACAGCTGGTGAAGACAACATGATGCGGAGGCCACGGACGAGTGAGCCATCAAACCTCCGACTCTGACAGCATTTTGGCAAGCCACGTTTCATAAGAGTCTGTCTCACTCTGCCCTGCTTTTATGGTGCATGAATCAATGATAATTGTTCTGTGTTCTCACTTGAATGGCAGAAGTGTCCCCCGTGCGGCAACAGTCGCAAGAAAAGGGGAGTTTGGAGGAATGGATCAAGGAATTTGCATGAATGAAATGAATCACAGTTCCCCTGGGATTATGATTCATTAGATGGAAAATTCTCAGTGCACAAGGTAGCCCTGTGCCAATACAACCAATATAATATAATATAAAATAGGAGCTGCTATGAAAAGCAAAGTTACGCTATGCATGACGCATGCCTGTTGTTGATATGGGTTAAAAAGGAGTTGTGCAAGGCAAGCTGTGACCAACTGAGGTGTAGAAGGTGAATGAAAAACTCCCTTTAGGGACTAGGCATTGAGTTTTTTTTAATTATTAATATCATTGTTATAATCATTGTACTTCACCCAGGCTGCATGGCATATTCCAAGCACAGTGGAGATTTGATCGAACACACTACTCAAAAGCTTTCAAGCAAACAGTGTGATCAAATCAAAGCCCAGCAACCTTATCCCCAGCTCCATCAGGGCCTAATTCCATCCCAAACCAAGCTCCCATTCTCCTTCCCTTTATCCCTTCTGAAAAGCCCAGTGATTAGAAGTAGACTTAAAGTCGAGTATAGCACCCCCCAGCTCACCCTACCCCATTCCCGACGGGACCTTCTTGAAGCCCCAAAGCCTCGGCCAGTTTATCAGCATCAGGGGATCAGGCAATCCTCCCTCCCCACGCGTCAAACGGGGGAGCCCAATGTGTTCCGCGGCCTTCGGTGTAATCTCTTTGGCTGTCGACAGATCTAGCGAGGGGTCAACTGCGATAACAGGATCACTCAGGTGGAGACAGCGAAGACCACGAGAGAAAGGGACAGAGGCTAAAAAGAGAGAAATGCGGGCAAGCACAAGGTGAGTTCTGCTGGTGGAGTGGAGCCGGCAATTCAGATGAGGAATACGAGTTTTTCGTGGCGCTTGTGCAAAGCTACAGGACAGGCACACACGTCTGCATGCAAAAGCCCACTTACCAATTCATTCTGAGATAGTATAGGGCTGGAATGATTAGTCAGCCAGCCACAATTGTAATCGCTGATTGTTTAAGTCATTACCAAAAGTGCTGAGCATTTTAGCTAATTTAATGTGAGAAACTCAGCTTGCGTTTCGAAACTGTTTATCACTAATTTCCAACATTGTGTAGAGGAATTGCTGCAATAATCGAAAAAAAAAAATTATCAACAGATTAATCAGTAATGAAAATAATCAAGTAAATGAGCTGCAGCCTTTGGTGCCAAATGTAATAAAAAAAGATTCGGCTGAAAGAAATACAATTATGTCTCCACTTGCAGTGGAAATAATAGAAAATCCAATATTTGGTTCCAAACTGAGCTCTATTTGACATGGTTGGATGCCTGTCAGAGTGGCGAGGCACACTGATAAGGCTACTTTGGCCTGTCATGCCCGGTCTGCCTCTTGCTGCATCCACTAGCACTCTGACCCGGCATCTTATTAAAATCTGCAATCCTCCATAGACAGGACTAAAAAAAAGAGCAGCAATGGACATAAATAGTGGAAAAATTGGAAAGGTGAAAGGTCATTCAAAAACTGAGGAGCTACAGTATCAATTTTACGCTTGGGCATCCAGTTGACACTGAGCGGCAAACACATGAGCCATTACTCACACCCGATCACACGTGCTAGGCTATGCACAAAGTTTTACAAACATATTTTGTATGCATACAGACGCACCAACACTCATGGACTCTCTCTCTCTCTCTGTCTCTTTCCCCGACTCTCTCTCTGACACACACACGCTGAGAGGCAGCATGGTAGGCAGTGACACAAAGCTAATGCCTTGTCACACAGGCTGTCAGCAGATTAGCCAGTGGATTACACCCCAGCCATTAGATGTGCACAGAGCGAAAGGCCACAAACATGGCAGACAGAGAGGAGGAGAGGAGAGGGTGAGGCAGAGGGTGAGACTGGCAGCGATAGGGCATATGCTGGCATAAGGCATGGGAGCAACTAATAGAGGATAAGTTAGAAGGGAGGAAAGGGAAAAGAAGAAAAACATAGGCTGGTTAAATTGTGCAAAGAAAGAAGTCAAAGTGACATGAAGGCGATGTTGAAGGGGAAGATGTAAGGATAAGAAAAAGGGATTGGGTCAAGAAAATTTGCTGCTAGAGCAGTGGTAACAAGATAATCAGACAGACTGGACGGAGAAAGTAATAACAGTGGGAAAGGGAGAGACACGGAGAAGAACAGAAAACGCGAGAGGAAAGGTGGGAGAGTATCCAACAAGCACAGGAGGGAGCACAGGAGAGGAGGAGAAGCTGTGTGGCGTGCAGGTGAAAACAAAACAAAACCAAGCGGATGGGAGGAGCGGAGGTGACGAGAGAAGCACAAGAAGGGAGAGAAAGGGGAAAGAGGATGCTCGAAAAAGCCGAACGAGAAGGGAAGAGAGGGTCGGGGAGGAGCGGGGAGAGATGGAAATGAAAGGACCAGGAGTAGAGATTAGAGGGGGGAGATGGGATGTGAAGCATCAGAGGAGAGGATGGAGAATACTCCGCAGTGCATTTCAAACGACGCGGCACGCCGGAGAGCAAAATAGATGGTACGAAGTGGAAGATGGAGCGTGATGCACAGTTTGACAGAGAAAACGCACAGATGGATTCAGTCAAGGACGGCGGGATATACATATTTTATACTTACAGTACACTAGAAACACAATGGCATAGCTGGGCCTCAGTATGTTTTGTCGAACCTCAGCGATAACTTTAAAAATGCTACAACATTAGCGGACATTTATACTTCTGCCACAATATGCTCATTCCACAGAGGACCATCTCGATACGCCTTTTTCCAGACAGGCATTTTGACGTGTCGCAGCAGGAACAGCGCAGACGTAAATAATTTAATTCAAGAAATAGAATGAATTCCATTTAACTGCTTCAGTTTCAGTCCTTGTATTGTGCACTCTGTCACTCTGCCATGGCTTGCCGGGCTTACACTTGAATAGAATGGTAATTAATGTTATTAGTTACACGTGTGCTCAGTCAAACTGTGGTCTGTGAAAAGGGGCCACTTCATGCCATGATTGTCCTCTCACATTCGTGCATTTGTTCCGCTCTTTTTCTGATGCTTTTGATCATATGATCTTCATCAGCAGATTTGTTCTTGCCAGATGTCCTTTTTTAAACTGAAATGTTCATTTTCAGCTGTTTCAAGACTTGAACCTCAACTACTTGGTTAGAATAAAGATTAGAATAATAGAGAAATTATTATTATTATTATTTCTGGGCCTTATCAAGAGACAAGATCACAAAGACACCCAACATACTGAAACTCCTGTCAAACGTAGACACACTGTTTTCCCCTTGATGTCACTAACTGCAGATGGCAGTGTTGATGACAGCAGTGTCAGAAACTTTTCAAGCACTTGCCAATTTAACTTTTACAACAGCGCTCTTGCATCACCATCTGCTGAGTAGAATGAAAGCTACTCCCTGCATTGTGAGGCAATCATGACGCTTAGCTTTTTCCTTTTCAATTTCCAGCCGGCCTCCGGTTCCAAGCGGCGAGGTGTCACGCCTTCTCAGTCGGCATTTCATTTTATGCTAATCGACTTGACTGGCCCTACCGTCACCACCACCTACAGCCCCCACCACAAAACCACTTTGCAGATGTAATGACACATAATTGTCTGCTGGATTTGCCTGGTAGGAGCTTCATTTCGAGCTGCTGTTTGTGTAAGAATGGAAGGGAAGATGTCAAGTTAACAGGGGCTAATGGGAAATTCTGATATCCTTTCAGACTGGGAATTGTGTTTAGAAAAGCCATGAGACGCGTGTCAAACTGTGTTCACACAGAAGCCACAGAAGCCTGCGTTTGGTGTGCTAATTCACATGCATAGTATGCGAGATGAGCTCATCGCAGTACATTCAGCGATTATTCTTGGTGTCTGAGGTGGGAAGGGCTTCATATGTGTCGTTTGCATGTATGCCAACATGTGTGCATGCGTGCATACATGAGCATATATACACATGTGTGTGTGTGTGTGTGTTTGACAGCAGGCCTGATGTCACTCAGGACGCTTTAGCTGGTTGAGTGATTTGAATGTGTGCTGTGAAATGAGCTGAGACTCTGAACTGCCGGAGGGAGATGGGGGGAGACTAAATGTGTGAATCCCCACGGGAGATTTAGACTGTTTATTATGATAAGCCTCGGCGTGCACACATCCTCCGCACAAACATGCACACTGTAAGTACGCACGTAAACTCATGCGCACACATGTAAAGATGGAATGGGGTGGGGGTGGCAGATGAAGATGTACAGGGGAAAATGATAGGGAGACAAAGAGGAGAGAGTGAGGGATGCTCTGAGACACGTGATTCACCTAAGCATGGTGATAGGCTCATAGTTCACAACCCATAAAAACTAATTCCACACCAGCCTATCCATAGCCATCTCATGTGGGAGCCATTCCACCTTTTAAACCCCCTCTCACTTAAAGCGGGCCCAGATGTAAGTCAAGGGGCTGCTTTGGATTAGCCAGAGAGAAAAACTCATTTCCTTTGCCATTTTATGAGCATTTAATTTGAAACAATTAAGATATTACGGTGCTGCGGATTCACTACACAGAGTGACAGCTGGGAGCAATCCCATAAACCCCTGAGCCAGTGAATGAGGCACCTTGCTACTCTCTTTTTCTCCACCCGCTGCCTCCTCCTCCTCCATCTCCTCTCTGTTATTTCATTGAAGCATTTTGCTTAAGGCTCTGTTGAGGTGAATGGGCTACCTTTGCCTCAGCTGAGATCCCGCCGCAATCGCCAATTACTTTAGCAGCTCATAAATGCACCAGTTGGCTGATGATAGAATGGCCTAATTTCCCAAGACTAAAGGGAGGAAGCGAGCGCTGAGAATGTTTACCTTCTGGATGGCTTTTCCCATCACACCTTTTACTGCGTTATTGGATTTATAGCATAAGTTGCATGACTCATCTTTGAAGGGATAAATGAGAAAGATGCAAACTAGGGGGCAGCAAATGGCAAGCGGAGATGCAAATACTTCAGCATCATGGAACAGTGCTTTTCAGCAGATCCTGCAGGATATATTTGAATTGGAATACTTGTTTGAAGTCATGCACTTTATTTTGTTTACTTTGACGGCACATATATTGATGACCCTCCATGTCCTATCTGCCCTACACCTGAAGAGCTTCGTCACTCCCTGACTTTCGAATTCATACTGGCTTTGTCAGCAGTCACCCATCAATTCACCTCCTCCTCCTCCTACTTTCCACACTGGCATAGGAGGGCATTGGAGGTGTGAAATTGATGAAGGTGTGCTTGTGAAAATGTCAGTGGAGGATCACTGGCCAGTGAGACAGAGAGAGAGAGAGCGAGAGAGGGAGAGAAAGAGAGTACATTTTGGGGTGGAGGGGGTGACAGATAGGGGTGGCAAAAGCACCTTTTCATGAACACTGAACTGTAAAATGGAGGACCCGGCGCAAAACAATGGCCGTGATCAATCGGCCACGGTGAGAGGCTTCTCGTAAATGCCCGATTCCAGCCTGCGCCCGCTGAAAGAGAGGGAAAAAGAAGGAGAAGAATGGAGAGAGAGAGAGGGAGTGACAGAAAGAGACATAGACAGAGATGAGGTGTGTGTCAGTATTGGTTTGCGGATGGCGAGTCAGAGAGCAGAAGGAGTGGATGTAGAGAGCAGGGTGGAGAACGGGCAAATAAAAGGGCAACAGGGATAAGATGATGGCAGGAGAAGGTAAAAGGCTTTTAGAGGAGGGAAGATTTAAATAAAAGAAAGGACGATGCCGGGGAGCGGGGGGAGATGGGAAAAGATCAACAGACAGAACAGGCAGGAGTGCATGGTTTTTGCTCAGACACACCTAGTGTATTTGAGATCAGGCAGGAAAGAGAAATCATACAGACGAAAACAAACCTATCCTGACAGTGAAGCATCACCACTCTTAATATTCGTCCTGGTTTACTTCATCCTTGCCACATCAAGGGTCTCCCCAACTGCTTGATGGGAAGTATAAAACCATATGACAGTGAGTATGCCGCAGCGATTCCTTATTAAAGTCCATTACTACTAAACAAGTTGAAAAAGAGAAAAAAAATCACTTGATCCCTAACTGACTAGACTTGAACCCATTAGCTAAATAGAGCTGCAACCAACAGCTGTTTTCTATCAAATCATCTGTTTCTGTAAGTTATCAATGAATCATTTAGTCATTTAAATAAAAGTTGTGAGAGGGTGAGGGTTGAAATTGTTGTTGATTCATTCATTCAAACGACAGAGTAATTGATTATTCTACTGAGCATTTCAGTGCTAGCTCATGCTGTATGTGCAGAAAGAGCGTGTGTTCATTGTTTTGGTGATGTTGTGCATTTTCATGGAAACAGCTCATAATACACCTCAAAAGCCGAGGGACTAATGCATCTATCAGTATCCATGGTGACGGATGTTTGCCGATTGAGAAGAGTGGCTCTTGCTCGTTATGGCTTCCTCTTTAATAAGGAGCACCCTCCACAGCTGCAAATGTGACTTCATGTGGACTGAAAATCAAGCGCTAGTGTTGTTGGGCTCAAACACAGCCCCTAGTCTGCCATCCACTTCCATGGAGGTCTCGACTCATCCTCTACCTCCATCTCAATTTTATGATCACAGCATCGATACCAACTTGTTTTATCGCACGAGGCACAAACCGTGCACACGTTCAGATACAAATTTGCACTGTTTAACTGGACGGCTATCCTGAGTTAGGGTCCACAGTGGGACTCTGTCAGGCAGGAGTTGACTCAATCTGTCTAAACCTCTTTCCCCCGCTACCGCTATCTCTCTCTTTATCTCTGTGCGCGGGCTGCTGCACACCATGGCTGCTCACGCCATCCCAGTTGATCTCTTAATGGACCTAATTGCTTTTCAGCTCATTGCGCCCCATGCCAACACTAAACTAAATCAAACCGAGGTCCCATCCACAAGCCTCATCGCAAGTCTGATTCCGCTTGACATCATAATAAGGTGATATTGACTACTCATGACTCAGCAGTTCCAGAACAGATGAGTAAGCGCGCGCCCCTCGCCATGGCGTGACAGGCGGAGCCGTTCAGGTCATGTAAGGGTTCAAGTTGCCCTCCTTCAGAGTGCAGTCCATTGTGTTCTCGTTGACAATATGCTCGTGACCCTCTCTGTGGCAACTTATTACGCATTGCTGCACACTGGACTGCGGGATTCGAAACACTGACACACACAAGGAATAGATGCTGCAGTCACGTCTGCCTCTGTAGTCTCACTGCTGTGGCCTTTACTTGCCATGCGGGTGCCATCTTGGGTACACTTACCAAAACTACTTGGAAGCAAATCAAAGCTGATCAAACATGTAACATAAGCCAGCAGTCAGCTCCCCCAATCTGAGGCAATGTCACACAAGACTAAACATGGACTCGTCAGAATTTAAGACTACGTGCAGTATGACCAGCCTGCAGTCAGCTGCACCAAATATAGTTAATATTTAACTGTTGGCAGCACGGCAAGTCCGAGCTAATGTATTACCACAGGATGCACTCTGGGTTCAGCTGGCCTGGAATGTGGCAGTGAATTTAAAGGCCCTGAAAACTTCTTTCCTCAATCAGCTTTTTACGATGAGTGATGGGCTCCAACAATTTTCTGCCAAAGCTTGAACAGCTTTGTCTTATTTGACAGGAAATGTTGACGTCATTTTGTTCTGTGCACCTATCAAAGGTAGCAACGCTTGAGTCAGACTGTGATGACAGCGTGTGGGGTTGTTTGCTCATGTTCCCTGCGCCGTCAATCAAATCTGATCAAAGTACACCCACATAGTCCTGACGAAGCAGATCAGCTGAGATTTGGGAGTTAAACTAACAATAACAACTGAAGATGTTTTCCCCAAATTTGAATTTTGACGAGTCACGAATATTCAGTGTTATAGAAATATACATGTAAAAAATGTCCATTGCTTTAAGGCACTGCCCAGTTCTAACACAGAAACTGTACATAGAGTCATACCTATTTTTATCCTAATGTGTGAGTTATAACAGCAAGTTTTCACTTTTTTGCCATTGCACAACCATCTCAACTCCAGGTAACTGTCTACGGGGGTAATTTGGAAACATAAATAAGGTTAATTTAACAATTTGGCCTCAGGAGGTGTGAGACAGTCTTTTGCCCTGGGGACGTGTCATACGGGTGTCATAGTCAAAGTTAAAATATGTAGGTCACAACGTGAATCATACAGATGTTATCACTGATTGTGCAAGGCTCCGTATACAGCTGTCTGGCACGAGGCCATTCAATTTACCACTTCTTCCCTATCATGCACCTAATTATGTCAAATGATCTGGCTCTCATACCTTACAAAACATTCCCAACACCATAAAATCATGTGTTTCTTCTGTGATGAACTTTGCGACTATTAAGTCCTCCAATTTCGCTGAAATGTTAATTACTCGTGAAAGCACGACTGTGTGCTTGGCCGTCCATCACGTCTGACGGATTCTGAGAAGGAGAGAAGTATTAGATGTCTCGGCCAAGGACTACAGTTGGGTGTTGGTTTACAGTTTTCGGGCCTTGGAGATATGTGTAATATCACCTTGGCATTTGTCGCTCTTAGCTCCTCCACCCCTCACCACCACCCACCACCCTTTTCTCCCTCTCTTGACTGCTTGGGCAGCGGCCATAAACAAGTCAATCTCAACACATTGGATTAGATTTATCCGCTTAAAATAGATTGTTATCCCAAAGAGCGTGAGTCTCGCTTGATGGGGAAATTAATTTTACGATGACTGGTTTACTTGATCAGGGTTGTGGGGGAGGTGAGGACTATAAATGTAGCAACTCTGGGGCGTGAGGACCTGAAGACAACAGTCCTTGTTTTTGATTCAGATAAGTTGTCTGTCTTCTCCGCAGTGTTGTACATGATGTTGTCTTTTCATCGCACAAACTGGAGTAATGACTTGACTGACAGTCTTTGTAAAGTGCAAGCAACTTGTCAAGGGTAAAAAGGCCTGCACCTCCAGCTACGGGAAGATTGACAGTGAAAGATATTGTATTTTCACGTCTGTCTGTCGAACATTAAATGTGAAATTGACAGTGTTGTATGCAGAATTAAAAATGGGTCGCCTGATCAGCAGTACATTGCAGGTTATCCAGAATTGAAAAGCTGTCCATGGGGGAGAAAAATCCTTTGAAAATAGCTGTCAGCCTTTCCAAAGTGTTAAACTGGTGCGGCAGTTATTGGATTGAGTTACAATGGAAGTGACCTCAGCCTATTGAGCAACAAAACCCAGTCTGAGCTTAGTTCTTTGTGTAAATTCATCTGACAAGCATTACTTAAATGCCTCTTTTAGGAGACGAAAAGCAAACCTCTTATTCTTGCAAGCTGATTGATTTTCTACCTGTGTTGTCTGTCTGTTTCTGAGCCAGACAGATTCAAGTTGATACCCAACATGGCAAGTACGACTTTAAGTAGTTTTATGCCCACTGAGATAAACACTGCACTCTGTAAAATGAAATCCTACCAAGTCGATAAATTGATTCACTTTATGCAGTAACTTGCATAGTCCACAAGGCCGCCACTAAAGACAGCGCTGAGAGAAAATGTACCATTTAAGTTCAATGGATCCACCAACTCTAGCACTGCGCCATACAAAGAGGCTTTCAAAGACAGAGCTTGAGTTACAAAGCATTTTATAGTATTTTTAAACTAAACTACAGCCATGCAAGTGGCTCCACGAGGCTGTGCTTAAGCACAGCAGTGCTTTACGCTAAATGCTAATGTGAGCATGCATAATATTTACCGTGTTCATCATCTTTGTTCAGCATGGTGCCATTTTCTAATTAGAACTTAACACAGAGTACAGCTTCAGGCTGATGGGGGATGTCATTACTTTTGCAGACATTTGGTCATAAATCAAAGTATTGGACAAATTGAAATTTTGACCTGATGATGGAGCCAGAAGAAAAGTCAAGGGATCACCAAAGTTATTACAATTCATCCTGAGTTGGACATGGATGTCTGAACCAAATTTTATGGGCATCCATTCAACCTCTCACCGAAAAAAGGAAAATTTCAACTTCGTGGTGCCGCTAGTTGGAAAAGTCAAAGGGATCGCCAAAGTCAGAGGGATTCATCCTCTGGAAACCATGAATGTCTATGCAAAATGTTGTGCCAATCTGTCCAGTGGATGTCGACATATTTCACAGGGTAAGTGCGAGACGAAAAGTCAGAGGATTTTAGTTATTGGAATTCATCCTCTTCAGATCATGAATGTCTGGACAGATTTTTGTGGCATTCCATCAAAAAGTTTCCAAGATATTTCAGTCCAATTCTGATAGTTTGCATGATGATAAATAACATAATATTTTAATATCCATGGTGTAAATAAATCCTTAACCGAACTAAACTCATCATGTAAGTGACATTCAAATGAGTCTGTGGCAGCCTGTGGGGCAAATCACTGCGACTGTTCAGGAATGAAAAGGCAAAAGAAGAAAAGGAATTTAACATTTCAAAATATATTTCAACATAAATGGGGCTATTCAATGCTAATTAGCTTTGTGAAGTCTGAATAGTCCCGACAGATTTACTGTGTAGGCAGGTACACAGAGAAACACATACATCAAAAGATTTGCTTACATTATTCATCCAAAACAAATGCATATTGATACTGTATAACCTTCAGCACGCTTTGCTGCATTTGCATTGTATTTACATAGTAAATGTCAATCAGTGCTACACTTTGTATGACTCCACACATGTACTAATGTAAGCACGCCCGTGGCAGTTTATCACACGCTGCTCGCGTTATAGTAATGTGTTGCCATTGTCCTACAACAAAGAAAACATTTGCAGAGCGAGACTTTATTATGAATTTAAATGGCCCTTCTACTGTCAAGAGTATTAATGGGCAAACTTGTAGCATGTGGTAGTGCTGTAGCTCAGGCCGGCACTCTGGTTTTCTCAGTCTTGGATCCTTCTTGCTGAAGGACAGCTGGTTTATAGACTACCGCGTCCCGTTGGGTGATAGAGCTTAGCCATGATAGGCCAGCAAGGCAGGCTCTTGATAAATCCTACCCTTGCCCCCATTTATCAACAAGTGCCTGTATTACTGCAATAGCTGGTGCCAAGAATATGGAAGCACAAGGTTGGATGCAGAGCAGAATTGTAAATCTAATGACTAGTGTCATCCGGTTTTATTCAAAAATCATGAATGCAGGCGAGGGATTTGGAAAATAATCAATAAAAAAAGAGGAGCTCCTTACAGTCATGCATCAAAGGTGAATGCCAGCAGCTAATGGACTGAAATCACTTTCTTAACGAGAACGGAGGCTTATCAACCAAAATATTCAATGTTTTGGGTGTGCTGGGAATGGAATATCTCCTTCACAAGCAAAACAGCGTTCCAGCCTTCAGTCTTCAACCTCACTCCTGCTGAATAAGAACGGTCTCTAAATAATTGCTTTGGTGAAAGTCAGATGATCAGGCATTTGTGATCCGCAGTACATTGTGCCTCCAGACACAACTAGCTATCCCTCCCACAATGCTTTCTCACAGCCAGCAGTCCAGGGCAATAGTTCACATAACAGTAATTTCATCAAGTTTCTCTATTGTTCATTGTCACAAAACCAACACTTTCTTTTGGCCTATAAATCTACATGCGGAGGCTGTATCAAATTCTGCCCTTAGAAAATGGAGCTCGGTATAATTTGCAGGTATAAATCACCGTCACTGTTACTCAATCAGATACATGACGTGTCTGAGTGCAGGTAAGAAAACAGATCTGCTGACTGCAGTAATCTGTCTCTCTGTCTCTAAGAGTACTATTGTTGGATGCTAGATGTTTGTGTCTGCAGGGCTAGGGTGTTCATCAGAAGGTTTGGGTTGCTGCCACAAAAGCAACTTTTCTCAAAACACAATTGGTCATAGTCATCTGTCTCCCGGGGCCACTGCTGTTATTTTTCTATAGCCCTACATCAGAGGACCGTGCACTTGAGTGTGTTATCAGGAGCGTTGTTGTCCTTTTATGCATTGTTGTGCACCATTATGTCTATTCGGTGACGCGGGTGTGAATAAATGACGTCTTGGAATCGTGACATAAAATGCATGATCGTTACACGTGGGTTTTAGACGGGGGAGCACGTAACTGTAAAATCTGAAAGGCGTAATATCAGCTGTTTCAAAAACTCGCCTTTGCAAACCAGGCAGCAGCTGTCATTCATCATCAGTCCAAAATTCTCATCTTTCTTGTCAACGCATTTGACCCAATGAAGCAACCTCCTGCGAGAGATGTCCAGAAGAGCAGGTATTAAGTGGCTACCTGGCACCTGGTGCTCATCTGAGTGCCTGACTAAAAAAAAAGGAGTGTGCACCCCTGGTTGTACAAATTATTGATAAACTTGGCGGCTTCAACCGGAAGGCCATGGAGTACAAAATGCAGCATTTGAAGGCAGCTTTCCAACATACAGAGGCAATGCCTTTGATCAAAATAAACAGAATGACAGATGACACGCCTCCTGAATAGACATGCACGGGCACACATTCAAGCACAGTCTGACAACAAAATCAATGTAATATCCCAACAGGGACTGAGAGTGCGTCTGCGACTCTAAGTGATGAGTTTGTAGTGACCTTGTTGTACATGATGGCATTTTTATTGGTATTCGCTCTGACATTACCACGAAGCGTCCATGTGTTCCAGGCGTCACCTCTCGCCTGCTTAACAACCAGTGGTAGAAAGGAGCTAAGCACATTTATTCAAATACTCAACTGAAGTACAATCCTGAGTTATTATTACTTATGTAAGTATTTTAATATTACTGTACTTTGCACTCACACTCCGCTGCATTCCAGATGGAAATAATCTAGATATTTTAACCGGAGATTCCACCGGCTGCATCTTGGTTTTGTTCCATTCTCCACATAGCTTCATTCCCCACCGGGCACGTTTCAGAAGCAGAGCATTTCACCTGCTTGATTTTGTTGATGTGTTAACATTTTGCTGTTTTGGTCATTTCTCCTTGATGTCTGAGTGTCTATCATGAGTAAGAAGACTATGTAGTAAAATGTTTTCGTTTATTGTCTGTTTCAATAGCGTTTATTGTTGCTATACAGGAGTCTGCACAGGGTGTTTTATTTTGAAAAATAACTGGATTCTCTACCATTCGTGTGTCTGACTTCCTGCCGGGCTTGATCTGCTCTGTGCAGCTTCACACGACTTCCTCAAAACTACACTTGGCGTGTATTCTCTGCAGAGCAGAGCGGGCATCCTCCAGGACACTTTTCAAACATGCTGCAGCGCCTCTGACGGAAACGCAAGTCTTGTCTGGAATGGGCGCCATCAGTTCCGGCAGCCATGTTGCACCCAGAACGCGACACAGCTGTGCCCACTGGAATTTGCGGGTTATTCAACTCTGTTTGACAGCTTTAGCTATGAGATAATTTTCAGATTTCGGTATTAAAGCTCCAGTGTGTAGGATTTAGTGGCATCGCATGGTAAGGTTGGAGAATACTACTGACTACCCCTCACAGGCATGTCGGAAAACCTACGACGGCCGCTTAAAAAACACGAAAGGTGCTTTATCGAGAACCAGCGTGTGGTTTGTTCTGGGCTAGCGTAGAAACATGGCGGGGGAGCATAGTGGACCTGCTCCCTCTGTATATAAAAAGGGCTCATTCTAAAGGAATAAAAACAAAAATCCATATTTTCATGTGATTATACATGAATGAAAACATAATTATGAATATTATATTTCATGTCTGCCAGCAGAGCCCCACGCGGTGGACTGTTAAAAACCTGTAATAAGCATATCAAATATGGTGCATTTTTATCCAGCGAACAGCTCAACAGTAAAAACAAGAGTATGAAAAGAAGAGACGCTGCTCGCATGTTAAAACATCAGCAGTGATTGTACGAGAGTACAATTTATAGCCAAATAATGCAAAACTGACAAAAAGTGAGAATTTTATAGGCTATATTTCACTTCATGTTTTCAGTATATTTTACACAAATTTGTACTCCTCTCCACATTTTCATTCATGCTTATTAAAACTTGTTTCATAACACACCATTGGCTGGATCACTGACATACAGTGTGTGTTTACCTCCCCTTCGATATGATATCATAGTTGAAGCTACAGAATAACTAGCAGACACACACCCAAACACTCACCCACGCACACACCCACAGACACACACTCCCACAGCTCTTTAACACAAATCTTCTCACTAAAATAGCCATGTCCAAGTGCACATTCCTGCAGTGGACTGGACTGGAGAGGGGGGGGTCCAAGAGAGTTGGGAAAGTGGGACCTCGCTGAGTGACGTCACCCCTCCTCCACCTCTCTCTCTCTCTCTCTCTCTCTCTCTCTCTCTCTCTCTCTCTCTCTCTCTCTGCCTGAGGTTTTAGTCCGTGCTCGGGTCTCGGCAAAGAGAGAGAAAAGAGACAGACTGACTGACTGACTGATTGAGAGACACAGAGAGAGTGAGAGAAGGAGAGAAAAAGAGAGGGAGAGACAGAGAGAGAGAGAGAGAGAGAGAGAGAGAGAGAGGGAGGGAGGGAGGGAGAGAGAGGGGGCTGTGTGTCCCAGCCACACCGCACTCTTCAAACACAACCACAGTCTCGCCACGTTCAATTCAATGAAGATCTGACGAGCGCAGCACAGGCAGACCCGGACCCAGAGAATACACAGAACACGCGCTCCACGTGCGCGCTTTTCGTCCCGTCGCATGCAGATCGCTCACGCGCTGATGACGGACAACTCGAGGAAAGACGCGAAATAAGAGCGAAGCAACCTGGAGGAGGAGGCGGGGAAGAGGAAGAACCTGAGGACGGATTTCTTTCCTCCACGTTATAGGACTCGACTGTCATTACTGGATGTAACACGCGAGAAAAAAAAAAACTCTCGACTTCTCTTTCTGCAGCTTAGAAAAGAAAAGAAAGGAGGAGAGACTGAGTTTGAAACTGGCCGCAACATGGTGATAAGGTAAGAGTGTTTGGCGAGCCTGTGAGTTTGGAGGTTGTGACGGTCGGGGCTGAAGTCGCTGCCGCAGTGATTTCAGGTGTGCGGAGCCGAGTGAAGTTGGTTCAAACATACTAGCTGAAAGCAGTCATATTCTCCTAATGTGTGTGTGTGTGTGTGTGTGTGTGTGTGTGTTGGCTGGCGTGTTCAGGTGCCGCTGTGTTTACGCCTCAATATTGTTTTTACGCATAGTTTATTATTGTGCCCGCGCGCAGTCCTGGAGATACAGTAGCGCTCCCCGAGCCACACTGCAGGAAGTAACCCGGCGTGAAATGCCTTCATTAGCTGCTTTAATTTCTATTTTGAATATGTACCTGGACATAAGGTACCTCGTTGAATGTGCAGGTGGAGTGCTTCTGCCGTGGTGTGGCGTTTGTGTGGAGGTTTGGGGAGGTGACCAGTGTTAAAAGCGGTCTAATTGTCCATAAATCCTCACCGCACATTGTAAGAAATAAATGATAATAATGCCTAAATATTGCGTTTTGAGTAGGGTGGTTGGCTGCAGTTGGTTTGTCATAAAAAAGCGCAAAAAAGCGACCAGCTCCAACATGTTATTTTAAGCTCCCTTTAAGCTGTGGCGCTGTCATGTAAATACAGTCCATTTAGCGCAGCCTTTTGGAGTTGTGGAAGCCTTTCCCTGCGAATCTATTGTGAAGAATTTTCAAAGCGCATTCCTGCAACTCTCCAGAGATCCCACATCTCATTTGTCTTATTTTTAGAAGGCTTTTTTTTCTTTCTTTCTTTTTATTATTATCGCGGGTTTTAAAAGTTGACTGTGCTTTTTAAACAGCTCACGTGTTTGGTTAAAAAAAAAGAAAGAAAGAAAGAAAGCAGCTGATATCAGTAAGGCAGGCAGAGAGTTAGTCAGTCACGCAACCGCTCTGTCAATCAGGTGAAAGTGAAGCTTTATTTCCAGCAGAGCTGTGCGCACCACCTGTGCTCAGTGTGCCAGTTGGGCCACTAGGGGACTCATTCTCCCCAGTCAGGGAGAGGAATGCAGTCGAGAGGGGCTAAAAGCCGGGAAGATTTTGAAGACTATGCCAAGGCACCTTCTACTATCCCCAGATTTTACATTATAACATAAACAGACCTTGTGGTGTCAAAAGCTCACAAAATAATCCATCAGCTTGCTGAAAATTAAGAATTTGCAAGCTGCAATTCATGTTAGAAGGCATTCAGATGTAAAAAAACAAAAACAAACATTATGCATGTGGAGCACTAAAAAGAGGATTATTGTAATATATTGCTGTGTAAGCTGAATGAAAAGGCAGTGATCGAAGGTGGAGTAGGCTACTGAGCTGTTTGAAGGGCAAGCTAGTGTGTGAGTGTGTGTGCGTGTGTTTTTGCGGGCAAATTAGCGTGCATGTGTGTTTGCTCAAGCAATTCCCAGTGTATCGTCAGCAAGCACGGTGGGAGAGCTCAGCCCAGCACCTCCACTGTCCTGCGTGTTTTACAGTTCCCAGCTCAGACAATTAGCACTTGCCCAATTTTGACACAGCGCAATTAACGCTGTCACCACACGTTCGATTTCCAATTTCGCTGTTGCGACGGCAGCGCTCAAAAGAGGAGACAAAAAGGACGTGCACCAAGGTGGTGCTCGCTTAAACTGCTGCCACCCGAAGTCGCTGAGTGGAGCAAAGTGTCTCGGCTGTGAAAAAGCGACACTGACGCGGCCATCTTC
This sequence comes from Chelmon rostratus, assembly GCF_017976325.1. NCBI lineage: Eukaryota > Metazoa > Chordata > Actinopteri > Chaetodontiformes > Chaetodontidae > Chelmon > Chelmon rostratus. The sequence continues at coordinate 8,932,000 of NC_055680.1, read as the reverse complement.
TCTCAAACCCCCAGCATCACCCGGTGTTTTTTTTCCACCCTCCAACATATTTTTTGGGGAAAAATCTGGATGCAAATTGTAAAAAAGTGTAAAGGAAAGGAAAGGAGTGGGGCAAGCTTCTGTGTGTGTGTGTGCGTGTGTGAAGGATACAAACAGTTCATCACATGCACGCCATTAAACTGAAAAATGATTTAAGGGTTTTGTGAGAGAGAGGCCATTTCTGCTGCCCTGATGATCTCTTCTCCTGTTTTTGGTGCCTGAAACACATTCTGGGATCAGATCCCACAGTTTCGCCGGTGTCCAGAAGGGACAGCAGGGTATTTTCAAGAATGAACGTGAGAGAGAGAAGTCATCCGTGTCTTCAGATGTCCTTTTTGTTGTTGTTTTATTTCACGGATATACGCTCACCTGGCGAGGTGTTTTTAAGTGCCCCTACATTTGCAGGTTAAGTGTTCAGCTCATTGGTGTTAGCACACTCACAGCAGCGCGATTAATGTAACGGAGGCCTCTTGAAGGACTACGGGAGTTTTCTGCGTTTCTTTCTCTTTGGCACGAAGCCGAGCGCTCTTAAAAACAAGTGTGCCTGCACCTCACGGTCCTATTGTCTTAGCACAGCCAAGTAGCTCTGACTCACTGGTTTATTTTCAAGAGCAGACCAAAAAAAAAGGACTGAGAAAAAAGTTTTGTTTTTTTTTCCTATCAGTGTGTACGTACGTGTGTGACTATGCCTGTGTGTGAACACTACTTCAGGAATTCCAAGGCCAGGGCCCCCATTACAAGTGTGGAATGAGAAATCAACACTTACATTACAAAAATGGATACGTAAACACAGAGGCCACAATTATCAGGCGCCGCGGTGTTGGAACTGGAGGAGATGGAGTGCCAATAGGTCTGTTAGCAATCACCCCCCTCGCTGCCTGCCCTCTGTAATCCAGTGGGTGTATTCTAGCTTATTTTGCGCCAGCAACGGCCCTTAACAACTACCCACTGACTGGCAGGCCGGCTGGCTAGCTGGCAGGGTGGGTGGTTGGCGGATGCAGGGGAAGTTTGACTGGTAGAGGTCATATCTTAGGAAAAAGGAGGCAGGAGGGTAGCGAGGTGTGTGCCCATGTGTCGTATCAGTGTTGGCATGTGAGCAGTGCGCCGTGTGCGTGCGTGTGCGCGAGCATTTTGTGCATCTTGCAGTTCGCGTTCCTCGTGTGCATCAACCGGTGCGTGCGCCTGTGCGTCAGGGGCCTCCAGCCGACTGCAAGCCCACTTCAGAGAGGCCGGGCTTGATGCATTGTGACAAATGAGAAAGCAGTTTGATTTCGCACAACACTGAGCTGCACTCCAGCATAATGAAGTGATCATGACTTTACCCTTGGTTCACTTTGGCCCCGGTCCCGCTGTGTTTTTCCCCTCTATTCAATCGCTTCACTCACTTATTTACTTGGCAAGCATTTCCTCCTGTAACCTCTAGTACTGCATAACTAGCGTCAAGGGTGGGTTGCTTGATAAAAACCACCGCTACGGGGCATTGGTTTTACACATAGGGGAACGCTGGCAGTTTTTATTGATATTCAAGTTGCCACTGGGTTGGAATAATAAGAAGCCTATTTTCACGCCCAGGCAAAAATCACCTCTACTGTCCATCACCCTGTCAGGGCAGAAAGCTGAGGCGTAAATATTATTTGGCAGTGGAGGGAGCACAGGGCTACAGCTGAGCTTGTTCTTTCCTATTTACTCTCATTTTCTCTTTTTGTTTCTCGTTTTCTTGCTGCCCTTTCTGATATTCACCTGCCTTTCTGCCTCTGATGCGCGTCATCAAACCAAACCAAAAAAAGAAAGCCTCGTGCCTTTTCCATCCCGATTTCGCTACATGTATGTCCCTCAGTGAAATTTAGCCGTCTGTGCTCTCACGCACAAAGCACAGTGTCACTTCCAACATGGTTCAACTCGGCGCCGGGTGCAGCGCGGAGTGCTTCGCCTCCAGGCTCTGCCTCCAGGCATCGCGTACGGGGGGGAGCTCCGATGTGTCAGAAACAAGGAGGGCTGCCTTTCCGCCGCAGCTGTCCTTTGCTTGCAGATTGGGTTTCAGGAGATATGATGGATGCCAAACGCCTGTAGCCAGTTGTGAAGACACAGAGGGGGAGGAGGGAGTGTGCTTGCGTGGATTTGGATCAGGGTCAGTGGCACTGGCAGAGGATTTGAATTCTGCCCTTGACCTCCATTTTGGATCATCCCCCACATCTAGCCACTGACAGCCTGTCAGTATTAGCGCTTTGACAGAGTCAGGACTAATTAGAAGAATACTAAAGACTGCGAGGGAAACAGTCTGCTTTCAGCTACTGCAAGAATGAAAGTGAGGGGTTCAAAAAAGGTGGCTGGGTGATATTTTTTAAAGACTTCAGCCTGATTGTGTTGCAACCCAAAACATTATTTCTTTTTTTATGCCCTTCCCATTGTCTCATTTTCTCTTATCTTAATTTTTGGAAAGGCTGAGAGCAGAATCCACCGAGGTTCATTTGAATAACCGGCGGAATGAGGAAATAAAAGCTGGGGGAAGAAATAGAAGTGGCGGTCGGCTCTGCGCATTCATGTCACACAGCTTTATCAAATTATTCCACAATAGCAGCCACACAAGTGATGGAATTTCAATTAAAGTATGACAGTTTTAGAATTTGTTTCTGCTCGCAAGAGAGCGAGTGGGGGTTGTGTTTCACGTGCTGGGGTGAGTGGAGAGTGGACGGCATGGAAGGCCTCGTGCGGGAGATGTATTTTCCAGCCTATATTCTCCATCTATCCAGCTCCCCTCTCACTCCCCCACCTTCCCCTCCGCCCTCCATCAAAAGGGAATGACTTAGCTGAAACACTTTTTGTTCAGAGGCACTCTGTGTTTAGAGCCTGGAGCCGGGCAGAAATGGGGTGTTATGATAAAGGTCTTTGCGACGAGAAGTCAAAAATGGAGCCTTTAGTTGATAGGCTCTTTCCAAGAACAATTACGCTACCTGCTGTGCCAAATAGAAGGTTGCAAGAGATAAGTGCAAGGGAGGGCTGCTCAGCTCAGACTGGTGGCTAGCTTGTAAACTGGGAAAGAGCACCGTATGTATGACCCTGAGGACTGTAAACAGCTTCGGGGCTGAATTTGTAACACACGCAAGCTCGCAAACACTCTTGAATGTACACACATGGCAAAAATGAGCAGAGACGCACAGAAAGAGTGCGAAAGACTGTTTAAAACTGATATAACTAATCCGAAGAACAGACAAAACATAGTGTTTGTTGCTGCAGCAGCTTGGCATGAAATTATTTGCACAAAATAGACCCGAACTTTTATCTAAAATTAAGCTTCAGAACAAAGGTGACTGAGATTTGTATTTGTTGGCCATTTGCTTTTCCACTCCCAGTGGAATTGGCAACGAGGAGAAAATTCCATTAAAAAGTGTTGTGACATTGCCACATAGCAATTTCACGAATGAGGAATGCATTTAATAGTGGATGGATTTTTCATAATTTGGAAGTCTTTCCCCAATTTGTGCCATAATTCTTGAAGTGACACGTGTTGTAATGGGATCCAGTGCCTCCAGTCCGCTCACAGCGTCTGGCACCCACATGTCCACAGAGAGATACTCGAACATTGGTGGATCGCAAGCAAAGTGAGAAATGGTTTCCAACAAAAAAACAAAAAAGACAGGGAATTTTTGACTGGTTAACATCACCAATGTGTAAAAATCTGTTCTTTATTTTTCATTTATCCTCCACATTTTTTGAATTCCAATTTACATTCCTGCATCACTGCAAGGTTAGGAGTCAATGTTTAAATTCTGTGTAACCCCGGCATTCTCTCTCTGCTCAATCTGCAATTATAGCTCGCTGCTTTGAAGAAGCCAGGCGGAACTAAAATGACTTTTCATGTCCGGTATAATGACTGCCATTTGGAAGCAGACATGGGGAGAGAGGGCGAGAGAGATAGAGCAACAGAGGAGAGAGTGAAAAGAGATGGAGGGAGGGGCGGAAGGAGGGAGAAAGGGGGGCAATCAGTAGATGAAAATGGCTTAGGTCACCTCTGGTTCTGACCAGACGGCCCAAACCAAACGCCTTTCCCTCTGCCGTTCCTCCCAGATGAATCCACCACATTTTGGTGCTTTTCTTCCCACCCTGTGCCTCTCACTGAAACTTTCACCCCTCTGTCTCCATCTTCCCTGCCATTGGTCTCCATTCATTTGCCATCAACGGAAGCTTAGCAGCTTTAAGGCGGATTACAAGATGAATTGCACAGAGCGAGGCGCCGTATATTCTCTTTAGGGTGGGCCACTACTGCCAAAGGCCAGAGCTGAGCGCCGTCACCTGGGCAAGCAGCTGGCTATCTTTTACACTTCGCTCGCTAATGAGGCCAGACAGTTGGGGCTGAAGTTATGGAGCAGGCTGGATGCTGTGTTGGTAATCTATTATTTAGACTCTCGCGGGGAGGCTGGTCTCAAGAATTTCATGCATGCATTTTGCAAAGCAAATGGTAGCCCAGGGGGAATACAAGGCTCTGTGTGGGAAAAAAAATGAGCGAGTATTAGACATTAATGTGAGTTGCAGTGTTTCCTTGTCCTGCCTATTTCAAACCTGCCAAGACCTGAAACGAAACTTTTCAGGCATTTTGTCATTTTTCCCCCCATCACACTAGAAAAGGAACGCTGCTCATACGCTTCAGCGGTGCTAGCAATGCTGACAACTCCATCCGATGCACAAGTCTTCTTTGTCTTTCTCATTCAGTGTTTCTTCCCTTCTTCCTTCCTGCCTTTATCTCTTTGCTCGTTGTGATATTTTATGGATGACAGATGAAGGTTGTGCTTGCGTCTTCAAACGGCCGACATAGAAGAACGGGTATATCTTTCCGTTCCCTTTTCATGTATATTTTAGGAACTATTTCAGAGGGGTTTCGGAGAGTTGCATCACACTGGTACAGATAACACTGCGCAGACAGGACTTGTTTATATTTAGTCAGGCTAGAAAACTATGGTGCACATGACCCCATCAGTGTATTTATAGAATAATACTGCTGTTTAAATTTCCTTAGGTACCAGGAGCTGCTGTGGCAGCCTTTTAAAAACCTGCATTTCCCAACAGTCCTACTCAATTACACTGAGCATCCAAACATTAGAAGTATACTAGCCTGGCACCAGTCACAAAATCATCAAATAAGGCAATGAGGCGTCAGTATCCACTAACTTTCTCTGCCCCATGCACCCATTTAGCAATTAACTATATTTGGACCCGTGTATACGCAAATCCACAGGGAGATGAGATGGCAACAGTTAAACATAGAAAGGCAGTTTTAGGCAGAGCTATTTAGCAGACTTGGGTTACTCTGAAATGAAGTTCATGCAGAATGGCTCAAGATACCACAAATAGCTCAGAGTTATAGACGGCATAAATGAGCTACGCATACCAAAGCCCATGAAGTCACCAAGTTATTTATGACCCCACACATAGTGCAGATCTACATCATAATAATTTAATGTTGATATTTGCAAAGGCATGAAGTTGGCCATGTGACGAGCAAACGGGCCTATCGAGTCATGGAGTCCTGAGAGTTACAGTCACAGTTAAAGTACCACAGTCCAGAACCACTCTAAACCACATGATGCCATTCCATTCATTGACAAGTGTTTTCAATGACACACATACGGCCACATACGGATTCTACAGGTGCAAACTTCAAGAATACCATCAGCCACCCGTGAAATCCCCAAAACCTACAGGGTAAAGTAAACTAGAATTTCCGTGACCTTTAATTCAAAGATTTTCCGCTGAATTTCTCACGCTGTTCAAGGGAAGTCCATGTCAGGTGTGGGGCAGCGTAACCCAAGCCGCCTCACTTAATCCTCCACCTACCCCTACCTTGTCCTTGCATGTGTTCTCTCGTCCATCTACCCTAAAGAAACATTCCAGGAGAGTTTCGGCGTCGCCGTAACCGGACACCATCGTGCCTTTTGTGCGCGAGAGGGAGAGTTTGTACGTGGGAGCTGGAATGCGTGCGTACGGCCTTCTCTTTTTTCCGATCAGTGAGAGTTTAACACAACACGCTACTTGGGTTACATGATGTAAGAGGACAAATAAGCCTGAGATCAAGACCCTTAGCTGGCAAAGGTTAATATGGGGTTAGCTTTAAAATGGGATGACAAGATGCTGGACATCTGTGACCACGTACAGCGCAGGTATGAGTTTGCAGAGACTGTGGAGTTGTGAGGGGATGAGAGAGAAGGGGATGATGACAGACACACACACACACGCATTTAACACATGATTAGCAGGAGCATCGGTGCGAAAAATAGAGTCAAGGCAACAAGACGAAGAGACATCTATGGACTAATATATCGATAAAGTAATTTGGACACACAAATTCATATTTTGATGGAAACAGTGAAACTACCACTGTGGCTGTAGCTAAAACATTTAGACTTGCTGTGAAATGGCTAACTTTAAGTGTCATCCATATTTGATGGCTTGCCCCAGGTGCAGAGGAAAAAATGGTGTCAACTGCAGTCATTAAAGTATTAAGTCAGAAAGAAAGCCAATATGCATTTTAAAAAATGAATGTGGACGGATGGCGACTTAGCCGTCGACGCCGACCATCACCCCTCAAGCTTTAAATATTGCAAATGGATTTTCCTTCTGCCGTAGCTGACATTCATTCCTGTGACAGCCCGAGAAGAGTGTGTGTGTGTGTTTTACAGTACTCGGCTCTTTGTGTCACAGCCTATAGAAAGGTTCGTTTGGTAGGTCTGAAAACACATTACAATGCGATCCCTTCCTTCCCCCTCCTTCTGCTCTCTCTCCTGTCTTCCCACCCTCTGCCGTTATTTGGAAACCTTCCCGACCGTCTATTGTGATAAAGCTAAACACAAAGCTGTGAGGAGGATGTCCTGTGCTAGCTGCTGGCCATATTGTTGTCTTGCTCCTCCGCTCGGACTGCCAGCCCGCATAACGCTGCACCGGGGGATTAACCTCTGCTGCAGCTTCTTTCATATCCTATACATTTTTGTGACGGCCACTCCAGCAGAGCCACGAGGGGGAAAGTGCTGTAAATGTTGCCAAATTACTGACAGCTCCTCTGTCGCCCAACTGCATAAATACACAGTGAATGGGATAAACAAGCTCAGTCTCCCTTGCTTGTGGCTGCCTCTCGTGCAACCTTTACAGAACTAAAAGGGCATGACATTTTTTTTTTAAGACAAGTTTCGTTGGCGTTTAAGTGGGAAGTTAAATAAAGGAGAGTGTAGTTCAGTGAATGGGACATTACTACATTGTCACAGTTTGTGACCTTTCCTATTTGTTCAGACAAGCCAGGGTTTCTCTGTCAAAATGGCCTACACCGTTTGTAAGCGATTCCTCCCTTCCTGTCCCTTTTTTTTTCATATCTGCCATCTGCAGTGACTGCATGACGCCACAGCTTCTGTGTCATCAGTGACAGTGCCCTCTCTCTCTCTCTCTCACACACACTCACACACACACACACACACACACACACACACACACACACACACACACACACACACACACACAGGGCAGACAAGAGAGAGCGGAGAGGAAGAAAGGGGAAGACAGAAGAGACGGTGAAGAAAAAAAAAAAGAGAGCTCACATCCTTTAATTGTGTCTCTGAATGTCCCAGTGGACTTCATTACCCAGGCATCCTAAGAAATCTCACTTGTTTGCTCTTGGAAACATGCAAAAAGCGTTTGTAGTTCTTTTTATGTCTACAGCAGCATGAAGTGCTTCAGTCGGGATAGTCAAATTTTCTCTGTAGCACAGATCGAGGCACACTTCAAGCAGTCAGTAAAGCCAAGGATTTCTTTGCAGTCAGGAAGTTTTGATGATAATGTGCTGAGCTAATGGATCTGATGGCTGCCCTCAGCAGGCCCTCCATGCCGGAAGCAGAACTGAGGGACGTTTTCATTTAACTTGAAGAAACCGGAAACTTACTGAGCGATTTGACGAGAAAAACGTACAGTTTATTTAAATTTGTCCATATTTTAGTCATGCTAACGGACACTAAATGACAGGCTGAGGTGTCAAAACGAGCCAACTGTTAGCTAAATAACTGTTAGTTAGGCACTGGTAATAAAAGAAAAACAACAACTTTTTTCCATTTTTGTTCCATATAAAATCTAATATAATATCCCAGATTTTAATATACAAATTTTTCCTGCAGAGTGACATGAGGCATTTCATAAACTGCCATGTTTGGGAAAATAACACCCTTTCTTTCATGATTTAAAGGCAAATATTAGTGACACTTTCAGCTTCCGTAGACCTTACCGGCGGATTGGAGGTAATTTTTGACTTCATTAAATTCGAGGCTAAAAATCTACTGCATCTCTGCATAAAAACACAGCAGGAGAGGTGATTATCTTTGGAAATTAGCTCACTCGTTTAGAGCTGTGTGGATGCAGATGCCTCCGTTCAATGGAAGCCTATTATTCCAAACGACTCTCATTAAGCCATAGTGAAATAAGGCAAGCTGTGGAAGCAGTGAAATAAAATCTTTCAACTGGCTGTGCAGAACTCGGCAGCGGTGAGCTACGCTGTCTTCATTAAGAGCTCTGACGTCAGGAGTGAAACGCGGAAAATGACTCGGTGTCAAAGGAAAATTGTATGCAGCTGATTTCTGCCTCTCGTGCCCTATAGGAGGTTATTTAGTGTTTGTGCTCTGAGCCGAAGGAACTGACAATACAGTCTGAGCTTAATGAGTGAGTTAACACTGAGGAGCATGAGTCACAGCTGATCTATTCAGTGCAGACCTGCTGATCAGAAGCTCTTTTTAAGAACATTCATAGCAAGCTCCTTTCCTGATTAGTCAAGCTATGCTGTGCCCACTTCTGCTGTGTGTGACTCTTAGCATGGCCTGTGACACCGGTTCCCACAGACCATTAAGAAAATCCAGCCGCTTGCCATCTCCCACATCCAACACTTGTCTGCCACTGTTCCCTTCCAGGTTGTCATGAAAAGCAAAAGGCTCTGCAGTGTCTTGGCTAAGTGCTGCTGTCATCAGCTAACAGCATAGATTGCAACAGAAAGTGTCATCGACCTCCTCCCCTTTACAAAAAACACTTTTTCTTTCCTATATATCAGCACACAAATGGACGTATGGTGCTTTGTTAGCAGTATGTGAGAAATATTTTTGGTCACCTAATTTCTATTAATGTAATTAAAAGTTCAATTACAGCAAGAATTCAGCTTTGTCATTTCTTCCACAACCTTACAACAACTTTAGTGAAACTGCCAAAACTGTTGCCTGGGTTACCAAGCGAGGTCAGGTGCTGTGCTGACCCATTTAGATTGACATCCAATGCAGGTTTAGCCCGCGGCACTGTGCTGATCTGGAAGGGGTATCAGTGATGCTCACTTGGTTGCAGTTTGGCCTGTTTTGCAAAGATTTGCATCAGCTTTGCAACTGCAGTAGATGAATTATTTGCATGCACTTAACCTATAAAAAGTATTGGTAATGCAAAGATCTGTTCTTTACAAAAGGCTGACAAACACTGTCGTTATTTTGATCATTCCAGCTGAAATGACAGCACAAACCAGCGCTGCATAACTAAGCACCATGGGACCGTACAGCATCTGGATGCGTTTTTTCCCAGGATCCATTTGAAGTGTTTCACACCAGGGGAGCACAGTTAGAAGAAGTGGTGGGGAAGGGAGATTAGATGGACTCTTGTCATATGAGGAAAAATTCTGATGGGTCTCACGGTTCCCTGTGGTCTTAAAAAGACAGCAGGTGGCCTTCATTTGCATATCCCTTGAGCTTACCTCCTCCCTCTCCCTTTTGAGTTTATATATTACAATGGCCGCAGGTGGAAATAAGACGACTATCAAACCACCCTTGTGTTGAACCAGGTTCTGTAACATGCTGGCACACACACACATGCGCAAACCCAAAGTCTGTTTTTAGAGTGTTTACCAGTTTATTACTGCTCTATGATAACCTCCACCCATAGATTTGTGTGCTGTTTAGCCAGGGCCCTAAACATCAGTAGCCTGTATGAAGTGATGGAATGTACACATTAAAATTCGATCTCCTGCATCAGTACATCCAACACTGGTCAGGATGGCAACTATAAATTGTTGGCCATTATTTTCGATTAACCACACTGACACCATGGCCCATGACATTTCTTCCCTTTTTTTTTTTACCCCTGTCACAGTGGCGCCATATTTCCAGCACCATTTCATTTAGATTGTCCCGAAGCGTGATAACGCAGACCAGGACGCCTCGGGACACAAGCCACTGGCAATCTTATTAGTGGCAGAGCCGTGATAACAGTCGTCATCTACGTCCTCAGTTGGTATCTCGATCTTCAGGCACATCCTTTCCAGGGCCTGAAGAGCAGAGTCGTCATGGCGGGTGCAAAGGGGCGACGGCTTGACAGTTTATCATTGATCTGCTGAGGAAGTTTAATTCCCTGCATCCCAAGTACAGCAAACAGGATTCCCAAACCAGCAGTTCAAAAGGAAGATACAAAATGGCTGTCTCGGGTCACAAATGCAATTTGAACTTCCATGTAGAAGATGTCAACTGTCCTGGTAAAGGCTGGCGTTATTTTAGAAACCTTATGGGGAGGGGCAATGATGAAAAAGAAGTGTATCGACCCCATATGTTCATATAAACAGCCGCAGTACATTGCATGTTAATTGTTATGGGCCAGATTTGACAACCTTGAAAGCTTAATGTCATATTAAATATAATATGCAGATAGGATGGAAACAGATACGGTCAGATGCCAGCAAACATCAGGGTAAGCAGATGTACAACACAAGTGGAGCAGATATAGCGCATGACGTTGCTATCAATTGCTCATTCTTTAACATAATGGCCAAAGGAAGAAACCATTGCCAGAATTTCAGTGCTATCAGAATTATCGTCATTTAATTGTCCTCACTGTTAAGCCACTACATTATGCACATTCGCCTAACTGTCTAACTCCAGGTTTAGATATACTGAGGGCTGGCTGATATTGAAACCGGCGATAGGGCGCAGAGCCATAGCCCATTTGCAAAACAATGAGTTCAGAAGGGCAAAAGAGTAAACTGAACCAGTGAGAGCAATCCGACTGCTAAGCTCTTGTTTTGACAGTAACAAATTGTTGTGTCTGTGCGGAAAGGCCTTCTCTTTGTTCTTAATGAGTTTATTGGCAATCAATACGCCCTCCTCATCCACTGGCATGTGACACTGAGGCCGTGACCCAAGAGGGACCCCTTGGACGGTTGAGTTGAGTGGGTCAGTGAAGATTGGTAGCCGCTTGCTCATGCTGAGGCAGACAGGAATGCCCCAGTTGCACGCAGGTGAGACCAAAGCAGGAAATGAAAGAGGCTTCATTGCTGTAGCTTTTTCTGCAGAAACTAGATGGCATGCTGTTTCTCTTCACTTTGCAACCCCCTTTTGATGTGTTCCTTTTATCCGCATTTATTTCAAGGCGGTCCATTTCATATACATTCTGCAGCACATGCTAACTGATTTGGCTTGCAACCAAGTGGACCTCCCCAAAGAGCTGGGTTCGCGTCCCTGTCAAATACTTCACAAAATGCTAGTGTGCCCGTCAGTCAAAACCTCTCAGCAGAACCTCTCTTCCAGTGATTCTGTTAGCATCCTGCTGATACAAGCGCTTTTTGGGTTGTGTTTTTTCAGGAAGATGGGGCCTGGCCTCCCGGTGGGGGTCAGAGCAGTTGACCCTGCCCTGGCGAGCTCTCAGTCTGACTGCGATGATTTTATTCAGCCCCACTCAGTAGAACAGCGGGGTGTGACCCGGGTCGATGCGGCAGTGCCAAGGCTGAGCCCATTGAGAAACCCAAGGCCCTTTGAGAGGCACTGATCAAGGGTGCCGGATGTTTTTGATTCACACTGCTGAGCCTTTATGTATTCAACAGTCAAATCAGTTTGCTAAAATTGGGTTTGTTTGTCTTTTCTGGAAACATGTGATTCAATGGAGCTGGCAGGGTGCAACGGAGCCTTGCTATCCCCAAAAAAGATATAGCTTTTCTTCCATTGTTAATACCAAACACACTGTAAATGCACCCCATTCAAGGTCTGCGCCTTTTGTTATTATTTAGCCTGATACAAAGCAGAACAAAGGAGGGAGAGGAGAGGATATCTGGCAAATGAAAAGCAATTGGGCCAGGTGCCAGACTCAAGTCAAGCATGTGAGCTCAATAAAGCACACTGTATCGATTTGCGAGTTATTCATTATTTGTTTTGGATGTAGAGAAAGTTCTTTGGAAAATGATTTTGGTGTGCCGTTCAGACTCTAAAATAAATGGTTTGACAGATCATCAATGACCACAGAATATGATAGTAAATGGCCTGATATTGATTTATTTCCCAATGCCCCCCTTCTCTGCTCGTGAGCTGTTACGCTTAAAGCAAGACCAAGCACTCTCCTGAGTATTGGATTTTTGTCCACCCTGCTTTCAAATGTGAAAATGAGGATTTATTTTGTCCTGCTGCTTGAGTGATGCTTATAAGAGAGCATGGATTCAACTAGATAAATGGAGATGGAGAGAGGATATACATCACACCGCGCTTAATATCTCTCGTGACAACAAGCAGCCTTGCCGGTGGTAATATGCAAGCATCTAGGCCCTCCAAATGCAAAAATGGCAGCTTTGTTTACTGCATTCAAAATAAATGGCTGAGGCCCCGCTGTCACTCACAGATGGCACTTCCTTTGAGAAAAAAAAATTGCCGAGCCAGTGACTCGTAATAATGCGTTGGCATGGCGGCAGCCATTTTGCACAACCTCCGGAGGCGCTGATCGTCACAGAGAGGCGTTGGCATTGTCTTGGCACCGGCCCGACCCCAGGCTAGGAGTAGTAACTGATAGCCAAGCTGGAGCTTGTCAGGCCTGACGCTTATCACTTTTGACATCTGTCCACGCCATCTCTCTTCCCTCGTCTGTAGCGGGCCCCAGAACACTGACCTTGGGATCTCTTTCTGGGTTTCTCCACTGCCCCAAACCTCCCTCCCCCTCCTTCTGTGTCCTCATTTGGCACTGCTTCCGTGTGTGTTGTTTTGAGGCTATCATTTACCCTTTTAGACCTTGCGTTGTGGTCAGACATGACTTGCAAACCGATGTTCAAGTACTGACAAGCCACCTGCTTAATCTGGATTCCTTCTGCTATGCAATATTATATAGTAGATGTAGCCAGTGTCTAATTTGTAATCTGTAATCTATCTTCCCTAATAAGTCTGAGCAGCAAGGTTTGTTTATTTCGGAATTATTTATTTTAACGGAAACGTGCAAGTGATTTTTAAAGATAATTGTGTTAACTATGTTTTAACTCGAAGCTGATTTCTGCCTGCAGATGATACGGGCTGTCTTCTATTGCTGTTTTAAGCGTTCGCACCAACAAGACAAAAGTACAGAGGGGAAAAAAAAAAGGACAAGCTGCCACACACAGCCCGGCGTTGACAGGCTGACAGGAAATGTCTGACACGATGTGTTGTGAGGGAGTGCTGCTGCTGCTACTAGAGTGCCCCGTTGCTGTTCAACAGCCGAAAGAAAGGGTCAGCGTGTGGCAAGCACATCCAGACACACATATGTCTGCATGGCATCCTCAGGCAATTTGTCTTCCAGCTGACAAGAAAAATATGCTGATCAGCTTTAATGTACATTGAGGGACTGCGAGCTTAGAAGCTAATAATCTCATGCTCCTTTCCGTCTATGAAAACCAACACGAACCCCCCCGTGTTTCAGCAAGTCAGTGGTCTTGTGAGTTTGTGTGTGTGTGTGTGTGTGTGTGTGTGTGTGTGTGTGTGCATGAGGCAGCTGAGATATTAAGAGGGCTCGTTTGACTCCCACACGGATTTCAATGATAGATCATTTTTGCAGGATAGTTTTTAGCGACTGAGTCACCACTTTAATCATAATCCGCGAATCGGTTGCATTTACAGCAGAGCGTTGCATTCTCCCCATGTTACATCGCACATCCTTTTACATTATGCTCCTGTGACTCATCAGCAGCCCTCACCCCTGGCCTCCCTTATGAGGTAATTAAGCCCCTGGTTGTTTGTTTAGCTGTCTGCATGTGTGTCCTGTATAAAACACAGGGGGGGCATATGTTCTTCCTACCATAAACCCATTGAATCAGCGGGACATGAGTGGTGAGGAGGGGTCGACTGTGCATGTGTGCCTGAGTGTGCGCTCCAATTAGGCAGGCAGAAGTGTATTAGCCTCACTGGGCAACAGCCAGCTGGGAGCATCTGGAGTCGTCTTTCATACTCACCAACTTCCACACTACACACATACTTGTCCACACACACACGCAAAATTAGAAAAGATATCTATGGAACAGCAGTGTGATAAGAGAGCGTAGGTCAGGCACGGCGGGTCATATGCGCAGCTATTTAGGTCTGCCACATTTTAAGCCTCCATCACATCGCGGCCCCCACCCATGTCCCTGTCTGGAGTCCTTGTTTTAGAGTAACCGTGCCCCTCTCACGTCTCTCTCGAGAGTGGAATGCCAGCAGGAGAGAGGGGAGGACCTCATCCATTCCTGATACGCTCCCACAGACGCATCAAAGCGGTCTCGTGGGACCAGAAGAATTTAGTTTCAAAGCGGGGTCAATATCTAAAATAATCCTCACAGCCTCCTGCAATCACTCTGCTCTCTCTCTGTTTGTTTTTATTAATGGTAAGATGAGATGGCCGTTTTGGCCTCTCTTTTTATGGTCAGCATTTTGATTATTTCATTCTTTTAAACCCACTTCCCCTATTTGCCAAAGTCTTAAAACACTGCAGTTCCCTGCTGTATAAACAGTAGAGCTCTCGCTTGTTAACATCAATGACATACTTCAGCTCCCACTCACTGCGTTCCCTCTAACGTCCATCTCAGGTTCCTGCGTAGGTGCACACTCGCCACAGCACGAGATACATCACTTCCTGTGCATCACCTTAATATATTAAAAGAAATACTGCTGTCACACACAGTGGGGAGAGGAAAAAAAAACAAAAACAGAGAGACTGAGTTGGCACTCTCAGTATTTCTCCTGTAGAGAGAGCTCAGTGAGCCAGCTGAAATAGTGTTTCTCTGTGCTATTGATTAGCTGGTTAGGCCATGAAAAGCCAGGGACAAGACAGCCTCTGAGCTCCCTTCCTCTGGCTTACCACCCCATGCTTGTATGTCTGTTCTCCCACTTTTCTCTCTTTTACGCTCCAGCTTTTATACGCTTTTTCCTCCCATTTATCCCAATCCTCTTTGTGTACTGTATTTGTCGCCCTCATTCTTGTGCTATTCTTATGTGTTTTACTGTTCCGCTCACGGAGAAAAAGCCCCAGCGAGCCACTTGCCGAGTTAGATCACAGGAACCCAGCTGTTCACAGTCAAGGGCCGCTTCTTTTATTAGCCGTCAGTAGGCCGACCTGGTAGGGCAGCGAGAGGGAGAAAGAGTGGGTGGCGGGAGGAGGAGCGCAGGAGCAGTAGGGGGGCACAGATTTCCCAGCTGTTAGTCCACAAGCTCTGCCCCCCTGTCAGAGATTAAGTAGATCAGCGGGAACGCGAGCAGATACACAGCAGAGGCGAGACAAGACAGCTGACAGAAAATGGATTGAGATGCTCCTCCTTAAGGGGGATAGCAGTTGCACATGGACCAAACCTAGAGTTTTTTCCTCTTGGCTGAGGACTGTGAAGTTTTGCACACCGCTGGAATGTACAGCGGGATAAGGCACGAGCCAGCAGCCATGCAATGCCTTAATACCCCTACAAATCCCCTTCTCTTGCCTCACGCCCCTTTTATTTTTCCCTTCCATCTCACAAACCCATGCCGCCTTTGAGTCTGTGGAGGACTGTTTTACAACTGCCAGTTGTCTCGAGGGACACAAAGGACCTGAGTGTAAAATTATTTTTCGAGCTATATAACCAGACCTCCATTGTGCCATTTTTACGATATTATTTTCATTAAGATTGCGGGGATGGTTGTCTGTCTTTGTTGTGCCTCCCCTCTATCTGCTTCGATTCTAACCACAGTGGAAACAAAACCACTCAAAAGAAGTGGCAGTGATGAGAGCAGCACAGAGTGCTCCCATTTTCTATGATTAAATTTACTGTGACAAGCAAGCATGCTGTGTTTTGGCAAAACATGTTGCTGTGGGAACCCAGAAACTTCATCATTACTGAAAAAGAACGTGCAGGTTTTCTGAAGATTTGACATGAGATTTGGGAAAGGGTCTTCAGCAAGCCTTTGCCTGAAGTCCCTTTTGCTCTGTAAGTACTCAAGATGTCTGTATTGTATTTGCATATTTATGAGAAATGGGTGTCACAGTGATTAAGTTAACTGGAAGCCAGTTCTGCAGAGTGCGGATAATGAAATCATATAAAATGTGAAAGTCAAATGACATTTTCTTAAACGATATCTCTTTCAACCTTGTGGCAGAGTTGGTGAAGTTGGGTTAAACATTTTGCTTCGGCAGTATGGACGCTCATCGTCAAAGATTCATGTTAAAAGACGGCTCGCTCGCTGCAATTGTTGGAAGATCGTTAAAACGCCCAAGATATAGCAGACGTTGGCATGGTGGAAGTGGTGGATAAGCACTTGAACTCCAGCTGCTGGGATTATTTTATTTTAAATATCAAAACCCACAGGATTCCAGTCCATGTTTTCCTGCACGAAGAAAGGAACCGAAGCAGAGATAAATCCGGGGCATGAGCAGTCAGGAAGGATATTTTCACCAGACATTCACGTCGTGTTTAATAAACATGGAACCAATATGGACTTCATTACTAGGTGCTTGAGACCAATGTAGCTCAGTGGCCCCAGACAAGTAATTAGAGTTCACACTGAGACCTGACTCTAAAATACAGTCATTATCCCAGCAAAAAATACAACCTTTCCAGGTCACATCACTTTGTTTGCAGCAGTAAAACAAGTTTATTTCTGCATTGAGCCACCATTATAGTAGCCCCAATCCGCTTGCCAGCATTTTATGGAGCTCAGAGTGATTGGGGGCGACTGAGAGATTCAATAAAAAAGTGGTAACACAATTGGCTCAACACAAAGCAACCGTGTGAGCGTGACAATTTTTGTGTGGAATTTGTGCTCGATTATAGAATCATTTTATATACCAGCGTATGCAATGCATGTGCAGAACAGTTTTCATCACCCTAATTTAACAAGCGCCTCCTAAATGAAGCCCCAGACGAAGGCACCAAATTCTTTACAGCCCCCTTAAGAGCTAATCAGCCATCTTGCAATGAAACACTAGAGTTTATATTGGCCCTTCTCACACAATAGTCCCAGTGTAAGCTTGTTGTGGAGCTCAAAGGTCTTGGCAAGAATGAAACTCATCCTGTTGCTGTCTTGGTGATTATTTAATGCAGACATTAGAAAACAAAGGCCATAATCTGACGAGACAAAGATTAGGTGCGAAGTATTTTTGGGTCGGACTGTGGACAGAAGTTGCTCACAATGAGAAAATGCCCCTCAAAAAATTGCCCTTGGAATGTGAGATCAGCCGTGAATTTCCAATCAACCCGACTTTCCTCCTGCAAGACTTCTGAATCAGCAAAACATCTTGTAAATATGATGTCTAACCACTTTTCAGGGACACAGTTTGCAGTGCTCCAGTGGGTTGGATCTGTTTTCTGTTGAAAATGTATGATTAAGATAAATACACTAGTGTGTGCCAGTGTTTTGTTAAGCTTAAATTAAGCTGTTGTAATGTAGAGTAGTTTGGTATGGGGTTGGACTGTTTTGCCAGGATGTCTGCGCACTGATAATTACATAATGAATTTAGTCAACGAGAGGTCTTCTTTTAAGTTTCTCGTAATACACGACTTTTTTTGCCACATGTCAGTGTCTGAGCAGATGCTACTATATATGATAAAAAAAACACATAATGCTACTTTAGCATATTGAGTGTTTCACATTTTTTGCCGTCCTTTTTCACCAAATCCAATGAAGTGCTCCCCCTCGTTCTTTTCCCAAGAGGCGCCACTTGAATGAGGATACGTGGGAGGATCCGGCTCAAACTCTGACTTTCAGCGTGCTGGAGACACAGACTGTGTTTTCCAAGACTATACACTTCATCAAACACACCAGCGAAGGAGAAGGGGAAGGGGAGGATGACCCCACTCACATATACACAACACTACAGGCACCATCGCCAATTTATCACACGTAATTTCCTCAGCTCTTGACCTCTGATCCCTCTTTAGGGCTGTGTTTGTATTGAGGGAAACGTGCCACTGTCTGAACTGTCTGTCTGAAGCCTCCCTAGAGGGACACAGCGGTGTTTGCAGGAGAAATATGCTGCTAAAGCCACTGACGGTGAATCAACCCTTGTGCCCAGCAAGTGATTCTGTCTCTGTATGTATGTCTATCATTGTCTTCTCAGCCCTCCAGTGTTTTATGCATGATGCTCATTAGCCAGACAATGGCCACTTACGATGAAATGCTGTTCAGGGCAATATGTCAGCGAAACCTTTGGAGGAAAGAAGGGAGGGTGTGGAAGCGGTGTGCTTAGAGAGAAAGAGGAGGCTGAGGCGAAAAGAAAGAGAGGTGAATGTAATGGGAATGACAGTGAGAGTGTACGGACAGCTTGAGAACAAAAGAGACTGTGTGCAACAGATGAGGAGGGGCTCTGTGGATTTTTTACTGCACCGATCTCTGAATAAAGAATCAACAAGACCTCAGTTCAACCCAACAACCTGCCTTTTCCGAACAGTGACATAACAAGCGAGCCCAATGAGTCAGAATGCCCTGACCCCTTGTGCTTGCGAGACCTCCTAGAACAAGGCAATGCTCAATGCATGCACCAGCCGCACCGCTGCAGCCCTAACTGAGGCACTAGCACCATCCAGTGTATGCAGGCTCCCCTCCCCTTACATCACCGCGTCTGGAGGCGGAAGGTGGGGAGGGGTACAAGATTAATGATGGTGCTAACCGAGTATTTATCATCCGGCTGGAGAGTAATGCGACACCTTTCTAATCTGAATATATTTCATTGGGCTGTTATGGCACTCAGCCCTGGGCCCCATGCATGTGCGTTTGTGTGTGTGGGGAGCGTGTGTGAGCGCCTGCACCTCCGTGCGTCACTGGAAGTGCATTTGAATGTTAATCATATCTGCATAAGTTTGTGCACGAGAATGCGGGCGCTTGTAAAGGCATGAGAGTACTGTGATAGCAGACGGCCGCCATAAACGCTCATGCTATCTACCCCGGCAAAACGGCCCTGTGGTAATTAGATAAAGATGAAGTTCCTCTTTCCAGCACGTTGGGGCCACGCGCCCCGAGATCCTCTCCTCTGATTCTCAGCTGCCTTATCAGGTGAACACCCCCCTTCCATCCTCCTCTCCATCTCTCCCTCTCATTCTCCAGCTACTTCTTTTTGGCACTCAGCAGAAATCAAGATGGATGTCTCCCCAGCAGAGATGTTGAGATATGGAATGCACAAGGCCAAGATGGGGTCTGATAGGGCCCACATTGGGCCGCCAGTTAGATTGGCTCCACTGTCACCAGGGCTGGCATAACTATTGAGGGACTTTGGAGTAGAAGTTACCTGGTTAAGAGGATATTCTGCCGTGGGCGTTTTCAGATGGGGAACTCGCAAGCTGAGTAGGTAGTCTGTCCACACTTTGGCATGCACAAAACCACACACAAATGTTAAATTATGCAATAATTTGGCTTTCCTATTTGATGCCATATTTACTTTTACCATACTAATCCATTAATGTGGTACAATCTCAAGACATAGCAGCAGCAGTGTATGAAATCTGACGACGTGAACAAATACTGGCTGCATCAATAATTAAATGTCGGAGTCCATAGCGAGTTACAATCAGTCACAAGGTAAGCCTCAGTCTTTACTCGCACTGATCTCCGTCAAGGTGCTCACATTATCGAGCACAAAGGCTTATGTTTTAGTTAACAATCACAGTAGTCACAGTCGCAGTTGTGACGAGGCCGTCAAAATTTTATGCAGGAAGGGAATACACACATGCACGCTTTCTTGCACAAAGAGGTTCCCTCTAGGAGATTATGTGTTTTGCTTTCTTGTGTACCCTTTGCCAATCTGCCATTCGCACAAGTGAATATATTTCAGACTCTGAAGCTTGCTGCGCGCTGCATTGTTCAGGTTCATTGTGAGGCAACAAAAGGGAGAGAGGGAGTTAGACAACCATTTTTGAAGTGAGAGATTTGGATAAGGCGTCCTAGCCACTAACTAACCTACCCACCTACCCATGCTTACATTAAAGACATCGCAGCAGCAGCAGCTCCTTGCACAACTCAAGATTAGTAGTTGAAGCTTGTATTCCGGAGGTACTGACAGCAGCTTGTGTTGTTGTATCTGCTCTAATGTCTTAATTTTGTGTGTCTGTCAGGTCCATCAAAAGGTTATTAAAAAGGCTTTGATTCACCTTTGCTGGAGATACATAAAGTGTCCAAATAATCATCTTACAATGTGATATCGAAAGATAGTATAACTTTTCTTGCCTTTACAGCAGTCCAGCTGTGAATTAACATTGACTTTTCACGTCCACTTTTGAGTTTCCTATCACCGGTGGCTCAGGGAGAGATTTCTCACCTGTCATGTACAAGATTCCAGGTTCATTTGCTTGCTAGTGCAGGAACCTTTTCAACCTCCATCATGTCAAAGGAGAATAATAGGTCTGGTGCTAAAACAGCACTGACTGACTCATGATGTTTCAATGTCATTACAGCCCTGAGCATCTTTGGCCAGACTTCAGCACCACTCCCCACCATAGTGCTAATATGAATCCCCAGAGGGATGGATGGTTTATCTGTAGCAGTTAGCAGCTGGTGTCTGCCCCAAAGTCTCCAATAGCCCCCAGCTAGGGTTGCCACTTCAGATGATAGTCATTTAGCAAACAAGTCAATCATGCACAAGGCAACTGCCAGTGACTTGACAACATCCCCAGTGAACCCATATACATGATGAGGGGGCAAAGGAGAGTCACAGCCTGCTGCATCATGGAAATCAGGTCAGTTTGGTCATCAGCAAACTATTTGGGTCTCGCATTCAGCTTGGACTGTTTGTAATCAGGGGCCCTTGGTGTCATCCAGAGTCCATCCCTGTGCAGTGAGTTTAGCCCCTGTCAGGGGCCAGTGTAGGATTGCGGATCTCATAACAATGTCAGAATTATGATCCGAACGGAGAATCTTTTACAAATGTCCCAGCGCTGAAATCTGGGAGTAAATGAGCAGTTAGACGGTCATGTCGTGGAACTGCAAAGGAATCTGTGGCCACCCAAAAATGTTAAATGTTGGGAGGGCAAATGAATAGCATTCTCCATGCCCTGGACTGGTGGTACTCTTTGCCACAATAGCTCTGAAGATGTTAAAGCCAGCACAAATAAAAGCCTTCTTTGAAGTAAATGTAATTTTTTTTTTAATTATCTAAGCTCCACATCAGAAATTCAATTTCAGTGGTAAACATCACAATGAATAATTGTATTATCCTAGCTTCTGTAAGTCAGATAAAAAGATACATATCCCTCTTGTATCTCATCTCTTGTCTGACAAAACTGCTTTAGATGTGGCACTGGAAACCTTGGGGCTGACACTCCGTGGCGTCAATGAAAGTATGTGTTTGACGGCTGGCAATGTGCGTGGCATTAACTCACTCGCTGTCTTTTGTCATGGGGCTAGAGGAAACTTAATAGTAATGTGTGCACACAAATTTCCCCTCTGTTGGATGCAATTAGCTTCACGGAGATGGGAAATGTTTTAGCTTTGTAGTGTTTTTCCTTCTATCACGTGTAGCAGTGCGCAGTACTCTCAACTGTGCTCCTTTAGTTTGAAGCTTTATTTGTCTGACAATGACAACGTTATCTAAAAATAGTAGTTGGACAAGTGGAGCAGAATTTGCATCACATTAACACAAAATCTGTACATATCTCACCAGCAAAATTTCTTCGGCTAAAGGAAGGGGAGAATGCCTTAGTCCACTGCCCATAACAACCGTTTCTGTCAAGTAAATAAAGCAGGATGACAAAAGCCTGCAATAAAATATGAAATAACAGCACTACAGAATGAGGAAGCTCCTTAATTTGATCACTGTGGGAAAATGTCAACACTGTCAACTCTTACTGCAGATAGAGTAAATTAATTATCATTAATAAGTTATAGAATAAAATAATGGTTATGTTTTTATTCAATAGTAAAAAATGTGACCAGAATCAGGTACCTAAAGATGTAATGTATAGACAGTGTCTGAAGGTGAATGTCTACTGGACAGTCCAAGGTCAGTGTAAACCAAAAAAAACAAAAAAAAAAACAAAACAAGAGACATCCTTGCTAACAAGGTAACCCTTGAATTCAAGGTTGCGCATGCATACACAAATGCATGCACAGGCAAATATGTCTCTCTCCCTGTAGTGCCCTCCTTGGCAAAATCTCAGTGCAAGTCTCTTAATGAAATGCTCAATTAGGGTCTTTAAATAGGTAATTATGCAGTGCCTAATCCCTTAGCTCCTGGGCCCTATCTCATTTAGATGACACTTGGGCAGGCAAAATGGGAGGGGCAGGCACTGGGGCCTTAGTTTCTGTCATCAAAGCCCCTCCGTGGTGGCACAGGCGGCCCCATTAATGATAAGGCACATCCATGCAGTCAGTCAACAGCGACTCCCAGTGAGGGCCACTGACAGCATGGGAGATGGCAATGTCAGGCTTGACAGTGTCTTAATCATGTTTGTGAGTGTTCGGGGGTGGATTGTGTTGGGTTGGGGGAGCTTGCATAAAGGTTTCTAAGAGGGCGTTAGATGTAGAGCGAGAGCAGCGAAGAGTGCGTGTGTGATGTGGGTTTATATGCATTTTTTCTGATGACTGCCAAGTTAATTTTATATGAAACAACAACGGAGGAAGAGAAAATCACTTCCAAATGCCAAACTGTGCATTTTGCTTGATGCCAGGCATTGACAGAACGGTTTTGATTTCCTGTACTGACATTTGTTTGAAGGTGGCATTTGATTTGAATTTCAATCTCCAAACTGTGGCTGAAGAAAAGGACCGATTCATTCGCTTTCAGCAGCATAATAAAATGTCTTGTTCGAGTGCTACAATATACCATCACTGACGGGGAACTGCTCTTGTTTGGTTGCTCACGTAGCAATGGCAAGCATTTGTCTTAGTGAAACGACAAAAGGGGAATTGTTGCTTTTGCCTTGGGGTGAACCATTGCTTTCCCTCGACTGAGTTGCACAGGCAGCCTGCACTGCCTTTCATGAGAACAATGGCTCTGCTTGGCTAAAGCACCTTTCAAGGGCGTCCAAGAACTAAAAAGAAGTTTAGCTTTTCAAATCTATTAATCAGCAGCGCCCACATCAAAGGGCTCAGTAAATGTTTGTAAGGATACCTGAGCTACTGAAATATTGAAACAGCTTTCTAAAATGCTGTTCACCACCCCCCTCCACCACCGCATGTCCTTTGACAATCTTATCAGGATATAGATGGAAAAGCAGAAACAACACAATTTCACCTCTATCTGTGTATTCAGCAAAAACATCTCATATCTGTGATAATATTTTTTGTCCCGTTGCCCTCCCTGTTGGCACTGATGTATTTTCATGCAAAAAGCTTTGATAAGCTGCTGGTTCTAATGCCGCCTGTCTGTTCTTTGAGTTGTTGACTCAGGCCTTCTTATCAAATCTGAGTCATGGCAAAAACACCAGTGCCCATAATACACTGAGGGACGAAGTATTGCTCTCAGCGTCCTCATGAACACCAGCTTGACCAAGTCTGCAGGATAAAATTTATGCATGTACTCATGAGCCTGTTAATAAAGCTGACATAACACATGGAATTCATATTAAGGGAGCAGCATTTTCACCTTTCAGCTTAGCTTAGATAAGATGTCTGAAGACCAGCTGCCCGTGAAACAGGGGGGCGGGAACCACTTATGAAATCCACATGGATTGACGCTGAGGCCGTATGACGAGCGCACTTATGGAAACATCCGCAGCATCACCTTAGGTAACAGATAGCATACAATGTGCTAGGCTAATTGAAGGGAAATTCACCCGCCGTTGCCTTAGTGCACTACAGCGGCCGTAATGTGGCGTTACATTTTAGCTCAGGGTATATCGAGGCAAATTAGCATTTAGATAATGGGAGACACTTGGCATTTTAATTATTTCGCTGCCCTATGAGTGCAGCCTGTATGCCCCAAGCGCCTCCTTACATCCTTCATGTACGCGTAAGTAGTACATTTACATACCAAACGGCTTGGCTTGTGTACAAAAGCCACGAAAATGTCACCGCCACACAATGCACCTTGGTGTTCAATTGTTTTCCAAAAGATAAGAAGGCATATTGTTGTTGCCATATGTATTAGGGGGCAACACAATTCCCAGAGCTGCGTTATTCAGTTATTTTCAATAGAGCTCTGTTGTGATGTTTTCTGCCATGTCGGCGAGTGGCAGTGGAATGCTGTTTTGTCTGTTCGAGGGCTCTGTACTCTCCATAAAACGACATGAGCCCAGGCTGGGAACAACCTCCCTCTCACCCTCCTTCCTCTCCCTCATTCTCTCTGCCTCACGGAAGTGAGATTATTCATCCTCCCACAGCTCGTTGCTGTGTTGGGGGTAGATGTCAAAGTGCCAGGAGCATGTGGTGCAAAGGGTATGCGTGCCTGTGATCTGCGTGTGTGTGTCTATTTGTGCACATGAATGCCTGGGTTTACGCTGGTGAGCATGTACGTGTAGGAGTTGTGCGTTTTCTGCCGCATCTAGCCGATTGGATGCGGACATGAGTATGTGGCTTTTGAGGAGTTTCTGTGCGCCATGTTTACTATTCTCTCAGTTTTTCACCCACTGTCATCTTTCCAGGTCCCTCCCTTCAGGAGACAATACCTTTAGACTGTCAGACCGGCCTCTCAACTATCATCTCCTCTTCAGCAGTCCCTGCCTTTTCTCCCTCTATCCCTCATTCCTCTCTTCCATCTCTCTCGCGCTGCCTCTGTTCGGCGTACAAGCACAGACGGAGCGTGAGAAAAGCTGGCGGTGAGGCACATTCCCTTGCTTCCCTCCCTCTGCCTCCACCTCTCCTCCTCTCTACCCTACAGCGCGCTCTCCTCTCCCTCCTCCCTCGCCTCCTCTCTTCCTCTGTGCTCCACACTACTTTCCCCTGTCCTCCTCTCCTTTCTCTCGCCACCTCTCCCTCTCTGCCTCGTTGCTCCCCTTATCCATTATATTTCCACCCCTCTGCTCCGCCCCCCTCTCACTCCCCCTTCCTTTTTTTCTGGTTCATAATATGTAACATGATTTTGCCCTCCCCTGTTCATGCGGCATAAATTTAATCCCAGCCATTCCAGGTTGGCTGCTGCTGCGTCTACCGTTTTTCTCATTTTCCCCCCACCCTGCCACACTCTCTGCACCCGAAACAATAGACCCCTCAAGACTCAGCCTGTTTGCATGATAACAAGTTCTTTCCCTATACTAAACGCTGATGCGCAAGGTCAAGCACAACCTGAGTGGCACATGCTTGTACTATAGAAGCCGCCCACACTGTGACAAGCACAAAAAAAGGCCTCCCAACAAGCAGGCAATCGTTTGAATAGTTTACACAGCTCACACGCTCACCCAAAGGCTGATTGTACTCGGCTGTGGTTTTATCTGCTGCCCATTGAAAAGGCATTAGTGTCATCCATCAGAGTTCAATAGAAGTGTGTTATCCAGTGTCATCAAGGTCAAAGGAGGTGACCCAAACGTGCAGACATAGATGAAATATGTTGCTTTGGTTATTTGCCTCTGTTTTTTTTTCTCTCACAACTCCTCCGTGTCCCAAAAGCTTACCCAGGAGCTCCGTAACCTTGTGCGTGTGCGTTTGTTTGACTGCCTGTGTGTGCGCTGTGTGTTGGTATGCTTTCAGGGAGCAGCACAACAGGGCACTGGGATAATCAGTCACTAGAGTGCAGGTCAGGGTCTTGCACTGTGGGGACCATCCATCTGAACCCAGCAGCTGCTGGGAAACGTGGCGAGAGGAATGAGACGAGAGAACAGGATAGGTGAAGTGAGAGACACAGAGAGAGAGAGAGGGAGAGAGAGAAAGTGGCAAGGTAGACCAGGTAGAGAGAAAAGTCAAGGAGAGGCTGTTGAAAACAAAAAGAGCACACACAGAACGAGTGGGAGGAGGAGGAGTGTTTGTGAGCTGATGCTACATGGTCATTTGAGTTACTAAAGTCTATGCTCAAGGTCAGTTTGGGTGGGCTGAATTCTCATGAGGACACAACCATGGCTCTTTGCACCCAAACAAGGTAACGCTTTTCAAATTGCAACATCCTCTCCTTGACCTGTGTTTTCCCAATACAAAGTTGTTTTTACGGACGTTTGCGCTCTATGAAGATGTGTAACCTCTGTCTGCAGTGGCCAGTGTTTGTGAATCACAGAAAAGGCCCGACCGTATCATTTGATTAATGACTGTGCTCCCGAGGCGGGTGAATAAATGTTATTCTGCATTGTTTGTAGCGCAACGTTTCAAAGTCCAGATCAGTTTATGGACAAAAAAGGGGGGGGGGGTTGCTTTGAACTATCCTGGTACTAATTTGCAACGGACACACGACTGAGATGGGATTGCGATAGCTGCCTTGTCCTACAGCCGCAGCAGGTGCTTTTAAACCAATTATTAGACAGACAAATGTCATCAGACCCAATTAGCTTCCTGCTGCGCGTTTCATGTTGGGTGATTCATTCACAAGGGAATAAGATATAACAGTAGACATCAGCTGCAGCATTGGCGACACTTGGTTGTCAAAAATTAGTCGGGCTTGCAGGCGGAACTATAAACCCTGACTTTCACAAACAAAAAGTCATGCTGCACCACCCAAAGGATAGTTTATGACCGTGGAAGGCTTGTTTGAGGGAGGTCAGGGGAGGCAAGGGGGGGGGGGGGGGGGAGTAAATAAATAAGTAAAGCAAATAAACTCCTCTGATGTGTGGTTGTCAGGGTCTTTCATGTGGAGGCTGCACTTGAGGGCATAGCTTAGCTTAGCTTGAGGGATGTTATTACACATGCTGGCTGATCGGGAGCGATGTGTGAGAAACGGCCTTGTCACTCGGTCTTAAATCACACCATCGCGGGCAGCAGAAAGTAGCGGCAGCTGAAAAAAATGAGAGGAAAAACAGACAGAAGGAGAAAAAAAAAAACAAAAAGGGAAGAGTGGTTTCGGAAAAGAAAGAGCAGCACACAAGAGAGGGAGACTTTGTGCAGGGGAGAGAGACTGACAGACTTTGCACTGTGGCATTAAAGCGAGAGCCAGGGAGAAAGATGAAAAAGATGGCTGCAGCTAGCATGTAAAACACATTGTGACTTCACCCAAGCTTAACCCCTCTTGATGAGGAAATACGGATTGGCAAAGGAAAAGGGTGTAGATGTACGCGGGCGGGTAGTCGTGCCTTTGATGAGCTTATTTTATAAATCTGGTCATATGATGTTGAAAAAAAACCCCTCTGGGCGCAGTGAGTGGGTGCCTGTCACAGGCAGCCATGTTTTACTGTTAGCAAATCTGTTGAATAAGGTGTAGTGCCAGTGCCCTTTGACCTTGAGGCTTTAATATAAGCAACACTTAGTCTTTAAGTAGGCGATTCTTATTCCCCATGTATAGTATTCATGAACATCAGCCTGTTTAAATGACCAATTATGTGCTAAACAAATATGCTAAATGATACAACATGAACAACAATGTATCTCTGTTGGTATTCTACAGATTGTGTGTTTAATGACACGTTGATAGCTGGTAGGTATTTGTTTTCCTGCTAGCTATGAAATAACTATAACAGTGGCAAAATGTTAATGCGGTATTTTACATATAACAGCTAATGAAATACAGTGAAGTGGCAAAGATGCATTCAAATAACAATTAGCAACAAGAACAAAACTAAATGTTTCTATTAGAATTCAGGCAAATGAGGAATTGTTCCACAGCTCTGATGCAATGCTGCAACCGCACATTACGTTTATTTGGATCAAAACACACACACACAAAGAGGTGCGGATCGAAATTAAATGTGTCACACAGCTCTCCTCCAACATTCAACGCTTTATTCCTCTCTCATCGGCTGTTATTTTGTCAACAGCAGAACAAAGGTGGTGGAATCTGTGTCTGCAGCAGCCGAGACTCTGCGGTCGATGAGGCGCGTGTTGTCTGTCTCAGCATCAAGTCGAAAGTCAAAAAGAGAGATCACAGAGATGACTACAGGACTAACACAGCAGCCAACCCTGTGCGCTCACTACCATAACCCTGCATATCGCTGTAGTTTGGAAGTGTGCGTATGGGGGGCGTAATTACTGCATTCTTTAACTGTGCTAGTCTGGAGGGAAATAGAAAGTCCTGCCTCATAAAACGAAATGAATTCTTATTTGCTGTGCCTGGCTGGGCATGATACTAGGCAACTTTTTACAACACAATGCAGTATGGATCACATCCTCGGTAGTTTTGCAGCGCTCTGTCCTTGCATGTGTTGGACTAATTACAGAGGGATTGGCCTTAATAGATTTGGTGGCATTTTTGTGGCTGCTTTGGTCTGTTGGGATAACATACCACGAATCAACTAGTTCCTTGAAGTTCAATTCAGTTTTGTGCATGAGTCTGAAATTAAAAACACCCTGTTTGAACATTCCCCGGAGCTGGCCAAAGTGAAGTGATTCAACTTGCACGAGGGATAGGCAACTGCTAGGATGAAACCCACGTTGAATTTGTTCAAAATGGCATCATCAGTAGCATCTCTTGTCAGCATTCGTTTCCCACTGGTTTGTCCTCACTTTGCCAAAATATTGCGCCGTGTGCAACACCACGGAGAGACGCAATTGGCATGAAGCTGATGTTGTGAACCTGCTGCTTTGGGAAGCCCATAACTTTTCTGCCTGCATTCTTTCTCATAACAAGTTTACTGCGGTACGGCTGGAATATGAGATAAATATGACTGATTCTTTTGTTTTTCCCCCCTTAATAACATTGCTCGTCTAAATAGACCAGAATACCAAACACACAGGCTCAAATGAGAATGGAGACTAGCCATTATGGAGAATATAAACATCCCACCCTCCTTCTCTTTCACATTTCTGATAAGGATCATGGGGAAGGAGAGAGAGTAGACAGCTCAACAGCCCCTTTCTTTTTCTTGCCACACACTCGCCCGTTTTCTAATTAACATTGTGCATGTTGTCAGGCTTTGTTTAATAATGCATGATTGCTATCAGCAGCAAAACCCTTTGAATGAAGCACCACTGAATGGGAACACAATAATACCACCAGGGGCTCAGGAAGAAAGACAAGACTTTTTTTCTTTCTATTGTAATAAATGTTCAATGGAAAGGATCAGTGCCACCAAATGTACGAAAGTAAAGGTGCAGAGTGCAACGCGAAATGGCCATGTTGAGGATAAAATGGGCACAGGCGGCGCCGCCTCTCAGGAAGTCTTTTCATATAGTCTAATGGAAATGGAAAAGGATCATTTCAACACATGTACCTGCTCATACATGCAATTACAACTCCGTGAGCACAAGCTTCCACACTAAAAAGCTGCAGTATTTAGGCTGAATCCATTGTCAGGTAACAATGCAGTTGGCTGCTGCCCCTCCGCCAGGTCTGGCAGGCGGCTCGTCCGCCCTGAGCACACTCTGAAAGGATGTGCAGCGCAGTTTACTTGCAAAAATGAACACCCCAAATCAACGGCAAACATAATTGCTTTCGTTTTTGGTATAAATCAAGGTTTCGGGAATGTGATTTAGCTGTGCTTACTTTAGCTTCTCCTTGTATTTACTCACATAGCACAGCCTCTTGGTCGTCTCACTGGTGGTTACACAACATACAGATGGTTTTGTTTGCCTCTATCAGCGTGAGTGTGTGTAAATGGGTGTGTGTGCATGCGTGAATAGAGAAGGGGAGGGCTGCTGACTACTGTTTCTTGTGTGCTGCCTAATGTCATGTCATTATGGAAATTCACACATTAATTAACTCAGAGGCTATCACTTTGATTTGGAGGGGCAGATGCGTGAAACAATAACCGAAGGAGACAGACAGCTGTACCTGCCCTACGTATGGATCGCACGGCAGCTTTATCCCCTCACGCCCTGCTCAGGTTTTTCAGGCCACTTGATTCTAATCAAATTCCCAGTTGCTACAAACACTGCTCATGTGAAATTTCTGTCTCGTGTGCTCAGATGTATGTATATGTATACGCATTTGTGTTTGTGTGTGTGTGTGTGTGTCGGTGGAGGTGTGCGCGGGGGATGAGATTGCCTCAAATTGATTCCCTTCGCCACACGGCCCCCGCTCTCGCGCTTGCTGCTAGCCCCGCGGCGCTTGGAGACAGGTAGTCGTGTCTATCTCCCCCCAACACAAATCGAGTGTGACAGGTGCGCTATCTTCCCGTCTTTTCTGCCATTTACAGCCCACAGAAATGAAAGAGGGAGAGCTCGGAGCGAGAAAGAGGATGATTGGTAACAGGGAAATGAGGTACTTTGTCATCATCGGGCCTACTGATTGGGCTTAGGGGGGGCTTGTTTTTCTTTTTTTTTTTTCTTTTAGTGCATGGCGGTCAAATCTGCAGATAAACAGCCCAATGAAATATTATTTCGAGCAAAAGCATTTGCATGCACAGTCGCTGCCTCCTCAGCAGACCGCTCCTAAATCTGCAGAAGCCCCAAACTTCAAGAGATCTGACATGTTGTGTGTTTGATCTCATGGTACATAAAGTGTCTGAAATGTCACGGTACGCAGACCGTGCACAGGTCCGCCTCCGCCACTCACCGCAGCTGAAACAACAGCAGTCTGCAGAACAATGCAGGCAGACAAGCTAGCAGGCTAACCAGCAGTACAGTATGTCATCAAAGCTCGCTCGGATTAGCTTGGAGCTGCGTTACGAGCCGAAGACTACCGCAGAGCATCCATCACTAAGGATCAAGCTCTGGCTTAAGCAAATGGATGACAAGGGATAGAGCTGTTCTGCAGCTAATACTAGCTCACTGTATCACATTGATTTTTCACAGCCTTGTAGTGGCCCTTCGATAAAAGGTTGAAACATGAATGGCAACACTTGGCCACTCTGTCTTATGGATTTTAGTTGTTGTTTGAGCAGCACTGGATTAAAGAGAAGACATTTGTGTGTGTGTGTGTGTGTGTGCTAAAGCTAAGATACTCCATCACTTTGTATAGGCACTTAGTGCTATTAAAGCATCGACTATGGATTAAATGTGGTGTAAGAAGCATAAATGTGCGTCAGATGAATTGGTTTCCTGGATGTGTTTCTCGCAATGTAACTAAAAGAGAGCGTTTCTATCTTGTATTGTACTTTAAAGAAAAAGACTCAAAGTCAGCAGTCTCTGGGTGGCCAAATTTACTTAAACTCCCAAGTGAACTATGAAATAGCCTTTCAGCATTTATGAATATTTCCTGCATTTCCTGACCGTTCTTACAGGCAACAGAGGCGCTCTTTATGTGAAACAGATATCAACACTGATCTTAGGAGGACTTAAAATGTACTCTTATTATGCAGCCTATTTAATTGGCGCTCGCCACCAAAGCTGTGAAGGCAAAATCTTATTAGTCCAGCCTTTCATCTGTGTGGTTTCTCCCTCTCTCCCTTGCACTCTCTATCGCTCTCCCTCTCATGCACGCGTGCACACGCATTGTGTGAAGTGACTATTCCATTTAGAGAACTGTCAGAACATACCCTGTGAGCACATCAGCCTCTTCCTATCCTCTGTCAGCTCCAGCCGAGGCTGTGTGGGGGTATGTCAGAAATGTGCAGGGATAGATAAAACCCGTGGAGCCAAACAGCTTTGTTTCATTCACTTCCTCTCTCTCTTTTTCTCTCTTTTTCCTCCCTCCTCACTCCCTCTCCCTCTGCCTATCCCTCCTTGCCTTGCATAGGCTGTGAATACCCTGCATCTGAGAAATCAGACCAGACTGACTCACAGGGCTCTGTGAGCCAGCGCCACCGAGGCTGCCAAAGCATGCTGGTGCCAAGCTGTCCCACCATGCACAGAGCCAGACCCACGCTGCTGCTGCCGCTGCTGCTTGTCCTGGGTCTGTTCCTCCACCTCGCCGACGCTCAAAGTAAGTGGACCGTTGGCTTTCACGTGGGCCTCAAGTGTTGTGTCCTGCTGGGTTGGGGGCGGGATGGCAAGGGTGGAATTGGTTTTGTTTTGTTTTTTTTTCCTTGAACATCATCAGACACATAAATACTTCATGTGACACATGTGCAACTTAAATACTTCATGAATGGTATGAACTATGACGATGAGTCTGCTGATATACTGGGGTGGGATTAACACTGCCACTGGTCTCTTTATTTAAATAGAAGAAAATACAAAATTCAGCCCAGTAAGGTTTAAATAAATTAATTCCACTCTGTGAAGAATTAAACTAATGGGGGAAATACAGAATCTGTGTCAGTTACGGTATAAAAAAAATATCAAATTTAATGCCCCCCCTCCACTTACAAATGTGTTTTGCTCATTGTTACTTCACTCGGATGTTTGACATTCACTGTGCGGAATGATTTATTTGCCCAGTTTGACCCTCAAAGGCTGTTTTCACATTCACCTGCTCAAGTCGGAAAGTTTCTCCGTTCCCACCTCAGATCTGAGGCCTTGACCACATGAAAACGGATATTTTGTAAAAAAGAAAAAAGAAAAAACCTTTTCCTCTGCATTTTGGCCTCTCGTTCTCACATAAACAGCACTTCAGGTCATTGACAGAGAGATGTGTTTGAATGCTTTCTGAAGTGCAGGTTTTTCAAAACTCAGGTTTCTGTGTACAAAAAACAGAGAGTGTGAGAAATGATGTTGTCATCACCCCAATTCATGGATGCCCACTGTTGCTCTGTGTAATGAGCATGTCTGAAACAGCAACAACAGTGGACTGCTGGTTAGTTTACACTGTTTTTAAGTTACTACCACCGTAAGCTCAGTCCGCAGAATGTTCTTCGTTTTATTACCAACTACTTGCTGGCATGATTGTTTGACCATTTGGAATCGTTTTAATGATCCTGTGTGTACGGAGATATATTGCGAATGGTTTTGCGGACAAATTTTTTATATATTTTTTTAAACTGAGGTGTCAAATATCCAAATTAAAAAAATATCCGTACACATTGGTCAAGGCCTGAGTTTAAGACTTGTTCGCACTAAACTATATTTGTTACATCACAACTAGTTTGGAAGCCAATCGTGGTCCAAAATGCAGCTTACACAAATGAAATTTTTAAAGTGGACAATACTCGAATATTCATAGATACCTGTTTTTTCAATGAGGGGGAAAGGAGATGAATAGATGTCAAGGGGATCTTTAAAGATACAAAGTAAATTCACAGAAAAAAAATATTGACACCCTTAAAAATCCTGTATCAGTCAAACCTCTGCATGGCTATGGGCAACTAGTAATGTTAGTGTCATACAAATACACACACAAACATACACCTATATTTCACAATGATTCATCTCCTCATCTCACCAAACGAGCAAAATGTGTTCAAGTCCCCGTCTTGCAACTGCTTTCTTCTGCCGCAAAAAAACCCCATCATGTGAACCAGAAATGCTCAGGCCTCAGCCAAGAATCTCATGATGAGAAGTCATTGGAATTGAGTTACTTGACATCAGACACCTGCCCGCTGATGTGTGACAACAGTTTTCAAACCTCATTGAGTTCTGGTCCTGCACCACAGCATCTGCACCTCTCCCACCCTCTCTCTCTCCCTTTTTTTATACTAAGATCCATGAATCATTAGCTTCTGGAGTCACAGAGGGATGAATAAAAGTTTTATGGCTCCCTTTGCACCGACTGAAATCCCCTCAGTTCAGCTGAATATCTCTGAATGAAGGGATCATTCACCCAAGGTCATATACAACAGAGCCACGCAAAGTGAAATTGATGGGTGAGATTTTCAACTTTGTGCTTGAGAAATGTTCCCTGCAATCTGTTCAAATGTGTTTTATTTTTCTTCCCTCCCTCTCGCCACATATGTCTCACAGCGGGGAAGAGGCAAATGGAGAAATGTTTTCTCCGTTTATCCCCCCGTTTTATGTGCAGCTCTTGGATTTATTGACACAATTTAATTACGGGACCTTCCCAAAACGGCATTAACAGTCGATAAACGTTACCATTGAGGGGGCTCTTTAGTAGTTATCTTTTCCGAAACTCCCATCTTCCGCAGTCTAGTGTGAATTTACATAACAGCGTTTGATGAGGGAAAAAAAAAAAACGCTGTTGCCAGAGCCTTCCCTCAGACAACTGTCTTGATGAAACTTCCCCTCTGGCGTGTCCAGACATTCCATAGTCACATTTGAGCACGAATGTAACAAAAACCTGCGCAAGTGCACTCAGCAGCCCCCGAATCTTGACGCCTCTGTGCTCACCACCCCACCCCCCTCGACAAAGCCCTCCCCCATTCAGTTCCTTCCTTTAGCTGTCTGGCTGTGAGCAGCTGCTGCTACCCCATACCCTACTTAGACAGCTGTGCTGGGTCATCATCTCAAAGCCAAAACAAACTTATCGTGAGGTAGCCACAGTGGCTGTCTGTTAATGACTGAGGGTGTGTGTGTGGGAGTCAGGGAGGTCACGGGGATGAGGTGCATGCCCTGTGTGCAACCGAGGAAAGAGAGCAAGTGTCTGTTCGTAGGAAGAACCACTCCAGGCAGTACATATTAGCCCTGGGATTTATATTTGCTCCATTCTGCTCCTTCGCCGCCTGATCTCCCACATGCACGTGTTTGTTCTTCCCTTTCCCAACTCCCCTCTATTGTTTTTCTTCCTAATCGCTCTCTTGCCAATTTTCTCCTCATTTCTTATTTGGGTTTTTTTTTCCCTCTACTGTTTTTCTGCCTGCGTCTTTGTCTTCTCCCCACCTTCTCCCCTCGCTGTTTGGAAGCAGTGCAATAGCCCCTTCCAGCGACTGAGAAGCTCCTTAATTTCCTGCACATGCAGAACCAGCCCAGACACTGTGGGGCTCTCTCCCCATCTGCGGTGCGCACCGAGGACCAAAGAGACCTCTGTTTAGTTTAGCCTGCTCCAGACTAACCCCCAGCACCAAAAATGCGGCTGCCTCTCCGAAGGGAAAGCTGCCCTCTGTTGGCACTCGGGATCCATTTGGGTGTGAGCTAGCCTCTGGCTGTGGACGTGGTGGAGGATATGAGACACGCGAGAGCAGAAAATGGCTGAGTCGGCCTGTTCAACAGATGGCACGATCCTCGGAGCCAGTCCTACTCGCCGCCCCACACAGTGGACGCAGCAGCCCCTTCTCAAGAAAAACACCAATCAGTCCCCCCTAATAAACACACAATGCAGTTAATGTGTCAATGGGAGTGCCACCAAATTTGTTTCTTTCTGCAAATGTTACCAAGTGAGACCTGTATCGAACTGAGAAGAACACGGCGGATTCAAAAATGATCTCAGAGGGTTGTGTAGCTGTGTTTCTCTGTTTGGTCTGTTGGTTTGTTATTGTTTCGTCTTTGGCCTTCTCCCTCTGTTGCTCTCTCCCTCGTTTTCTCCTTCACCCCGTCCCCCTCGCTCTTCAAATGCGGCCCAATTAATTTGTGTGGCAAATTGGGCTTGGCAATAGCTTGAAAGAAGGGCATAATTGTCCCCGGTGAGCCAAGGGGACCCAGCGCGAGAGAGGAAGAGCAGGGAGGCAACAAACAATTCCTCTGTGTCTTTTGCTGAACGGTAACACAGAAAAAAAAGGAAGTGTCGGTGAGGAGAGCTGAGCTGGAAGCATTGAGCATCTCCACCTGGGCAGGGATGAAAAACTTTGGGGTGGGCACTAAATAACTTGGCTGCTCATTAACTCGTCAGATTGTTTCATGAGGCGGAAGCAAAAACAAGCCTGGTGTTAGAGGTCAGAATGTGTCTCATTGTGAGCAACGAGAAAGTTCCCCCCCTGGATTCATTGAGTGATTGAGCTACAGTATACACACATCAGCTCAGACTGATTGAGCCACATTAGTAGCTGAACTGAAAATTGCTGACTGTTTTAGGTTGTTGTTTCTCTCTCTCTCTCTCTCTCATTGAGCTATCTGTATGGAAAACCTGCTTACAAAACACCCACACACTTTCTGCCCAGCACTCCCCCATGCTGTGTTGGACCGTGTCAAACCCTGGGCCTAATAGTGTTTTAATTGATTCCTCCCATTGCTGCTGGATGGCATGGTGAGTCCCAGCGAGCCAGCACGCTTCTCTTTAGCACGTCAAATCAGTATTGACAGATCTCCTCC
Organism: Chelmon rostratus; assembly: GCF_017976325.1. Taxonomy (NCBI): domain Eukaryota; kingdom Metazoa; phylum Chordata; class Actinopteri; order Chaetodontiformes; family Chaetodontidae; genus Chelmon; species Chelmon rostratus. Next base: position 8,895,803 of record NC_055680.1, on the reverse strand, counting down.
AGCCTCTGTAAACATTAAGATGTTAACACCCGAACCTCATCCCTCTCGCACTTGCGCTTGTTTTACAGCCAGCCACACATGCACACGCCACCACGGGCGTCGAATGCATGTGCAATCCTTTTCAGCCAGCCGTCAAGGGTGAACCACATGGGACGAAAAAAGCAAATTGTCTGTCGATGCGACACTTCTTGAGAGCCATTGTAGTGTGGGAAAAGCAAGACGGGAGTGGGATGGGAGCAAAATTACTCATACGACAAACAACATAAAGATGGTCACATTTTAATGGCTGTGAAATAATCAGAGGAGAGACGTTTTCTCTCCTTATACACCGAGTGAAAATTGGACTGTTGCGCTGTTTTTGTGCGAGCAGCCATTTCCCCATATGTTCACTATAAGTTGCACATTTATGATCCAAGAGCGTCCACTGCTCCGTGAGGAGTAATTTGTTTGGCAGTACTGCGGTAACAATCCAACAGCATCTGCCAGTGTCACAGTCATTTTGATAGTATTTTGTGGGTGGAATGCTGATGATCGTAACTATGATTTGTTGTGGTGTTTGTATATCTGAACATTCAAAAAATAAACAAATAAATAAATAACCCACACAAAGACACATCACCATTCCCGTAAACAGGAGATGTTGTCTTGTGATGCAATACAAGCTCAGTCAGACACACAGATGAACGGAGAAGTCTCAAATACATGCACATTCGCTCGCACAAACACACACAACAGAACGCTCACACACCCGAGCCAGGATCACCTTGTAGGAAGTCCGAAAGCTAATGATACTCTATTCCCCAGATGACATCAGGCTGTAATATGTGTGTTTTCTGCATGCCTGGCCTAATATGAATTATTGTAAAATAGTGTTGTATTTGCATATGAGCTTCCGGGCTGTACTGAAATTAGCATTTTTACAACAGCTCAAATTAAATCCCTCTGCTTAATTTGCCTGCATGCTAATTTGATTTAAATTGAGTCTATCCCATTCCCTTTTACACTCGTACCCACACAGCGCTAACATACAAACCGTGCACACACAGTAATTCAAGCACATACACACATATGATTGCACAGTATGTACTCTTAAGAGCTGCAGCGTACCCCCCGCCCTCCCTTCCCCACACGCACACACACACACACACACACACACACACACACACACACACACACACACACACACACACACACACAGCCTGGTACACATTGAATTAGACACAAATAAATACACACGCACAGAGCTTTCATGTTCGCGTATCCACATAAAATGACATTAAAGCCAGAGGAGAACGGAACCTCGTAGCCGGTTTTGATCCAACTTTAAATCACTGTAATTCCCTGAGTCTACCGCCTCGTTCATCATTCTGCCGGACACTGCTCAAGTGGAAATCTCATTGTTGGCTCCACTCGTTCATTTCAAAACGTGTGTTAGTGCAGTACATCTTTACGAAAACAGCATCAACATCCACGAGAGCACGCATCAAATGAATGTGGTGAAAACACCTTCGCTGAGAGTGCCAGCACTTAATTAGCATCTCGTTGTCTGGATGGAGACCTTGTGACAAGACTGGGAATCTGAGATAAAACAATGTTATCAGTGCCATGCAAGATGCTTCTTGCTCGCAGGTTGAACGAAAAGAGTAAGAAGTCATTATCATTTTCTGAGGCTGAAAATGCTTGTACCAACTCCTTGTCAACAGCGTGCGGCGCAATTATGTTCAAAGGTTGAAGCAGGTCCATTATTAACTCTGAGAATGCCGATTTCTTTGGGAACGACACTCAAGCGTATTATTTAAGGCCATTAGCCTCATCTATGGATTGCAGTCATTTTGCTTTGCACTTAGACCACAGAATCACACAAAAGCCAAGCAATTTTCACCACACTCCTGACCCTCCCACTCTCAAGAAAAGCGGATAATCACATACAATATGGAGATGTTGTGCAGGCCCAGATGCAGGTAATTAAAGGCTAGTGCACTTACATCTCCAAGACGCATTGACTTGAAAATGGTAGGGCAATTTAACCATGCTGTACCATCCATGTCGCAGGGTGGGAATATTGACAGAACAAAAGCGCTATCATCCAAATTGGAGCGGCAATCAACAATCTCCCAGAAAACCTTTTCTCGATATTCATGTATTTGAATACCTCTACATGAAATGACCGGGTGTGTCATACTGCGAAATCGGATGGATTTCAGTCAGGTGCCAAAATAACAACAGGGGACCATGTTAACGCAGTGCACCAGACTGAGTCTCTATACTTACACAGTCTCTTTCTCTCGCATGCACACTCTAACACAAAGGGTACCTTGTAGCATGCCTTTGAAGCTGGGATCAGCCGGTGAGCTGAGCACAATGCCAGCTGTTTTGCATCTGCTGGGCTTACACTTGGCATGATTCTGGCCTTGCTGGCATATGTACTAAATCTGATCACCCTTCATGCGCTATGCCAGTGAACTGTATAACAATGCAGGTGTTTCATGACATTGCCCCAGTGACAGTGCAATTAATAGATTGATGCTGTAGCTGCAGTAATGGGATTACTGGACCAGTCAAGTCTGAAATACATCAGCGTTGCCGGCACAGATGATGTTTTACTGCAGCATGCAGTCGGAACAATGAAGAGCTGGAGTACATCATCTGCACTTGGCAGCAATCTAAGACAGGGAAGTCACACTAAAACACAAACTGGAGGCTCAGAGATGATGGAAGTCTGATTTAGGTTTAGTTTTTATGCTCATAGTACAGACTCTCGACAACGAAATTCACATTCTACTCTTTTAAATGAAAACTACAAGTCAAAATGACTTGTGTTTACGAATGACGTGTTTACGAATCACGTCGTTTATGCTCAAGATCAAAACAGTCTGCAAGTGGTGGGGATCGTCCCACAACCTCTCCCGACTCTGGAGTGACTCATTAGGCCCTTTCTGCATACAGGTATTACAGAATAAACAGTGATTTACTGCAGGTTTGGCTAAAGCACGATCTGCTATGCCTTTGCGGCTTATTAATCAATTTTGCACAAGTGAAGTAGACCTGTGGTTGTAATTTTAGCTGATATTACAGGAATGTTGCATGGTTTTAAAACATAGTATGTCCGAAGCAAGTGGCATTCACTCAGATATGGGTGCACAGTGAAAGAGAGCCTGGATTTCTCTGGAAAATACTGTAAAAAGAGCCACCTGGGTTCTGCTGAATGCTTTGTTTGAGGGTTTTTGTCTGTTTGGAGGGAGGGAAGACGTTATTGTGCTTTTTTATTGTACATAACAGTTTACATTATAACAGCATTTATTGAATAATCTGCCTCAGAAGTCATGCATCTGTATCTGTGTGTGTGGTCGTGCACGTGAGCTCGTGTGGGTAACGGCTGGCCCTAGGCTGGAGCTTTGGTCTCACTCCAGGGGTCCTCAGAGTGCGACACATAGCACTGATCTCGGCGAAGCACATTTGTGTGCCTGTGGGGTATGTTGAGATTCTGCGCTGGGGTTAATGGTCTAGACCATTCATCTCCATGGAGCGCCTCCGGGCAATCTCTCACTCCCAGCCAGAGAGCTTACATCCCCACCTTCTTACCTACAGCACTCTCCAATGCTTGACGCCGATTGGGAATCTTTACGCCCTAAGCTCCACTTGCCAAAGTTGATTTACATTCAGCGGAGTGATGGAGTGAGTGCTCAAAGTCTGTCTTTGGAGAGCCGTCTTTTTCACCTAACACTCTCTCACACACCACATCTGTCACTATTTTCTGTCCCTGCGCTCTCTCACTTGTTTGTTTGCTCGCTCGCTCATTAACTTGCTCGCTCGCCGACTTGCACTTGCTCTCTCTTTGGCTTCTCTGCGCCACCAAGTGAGTCATGCCATTTGAGAAGCTGAGATTTATTGTGACACACAGCTTTAGTGTGGTTTATTAGTTATGGCAAATGAGAGTGAAAGCCTCCATTGCGAGGTGAAAAGGCTCTCACGCCATGGCCAGACCAATAGGCTTTTTCCAGTTGAAACGGAGCCAAGCCCTCGTTTCTAATGGCACAGCCCAAGCTCTAAGTGGCCTCCTCATCACACCGGGGAACATGGAATACGCATTCTAACACACACATACATGCGCACACAATTACAGATGGGTCCCTGGACATTTATGAGGTGTTTATACAGCATCCATCATAACATCCATGAGCAGTCTGTTTCCCCTTAGCTTTTAATACTCCCTTGGTGCCGTCTTTCATGTCATTCATCATTCTCTCATCAAGTAATTAATTACCACAATCCTCTCCATCACTTGAGTCATGATGAAGGATATTTAAAGTTAAGTGTAGTTAATTAATGTACAACAGAGGTAGGATGACAGTGGAATCTGTGTGGCCGTTTGCCACAAAGGTAAGACCTTCAGCCCACCCTCCGAATCTTCAAAGCCCTGCGAAGGCAAAGGTGCAGTTCAGCATATTCCATAGCAAACTTTTACTCCTCTCAAGTTTGATCTCCATCAATCCTGACGCAGTCATCCGTTAATCCACTCATTTCCCCACTTCTATCGCTCCCTCTGTCTGATAGTTAGTACAAGAGAGCACATATGGAGGGACGAGGGGGGGGAGAGGGGAGAGGGCTGTTGAGCAGACGCGATGATGTCAAGATTTATGCCTACATGGATTTCTTTAAGTACACCTTCCAAATAAGATTTTCCCACCCTCCTCCTCCCCGTGCCCCTCGGAGAGAGGAAAAAAAAACACATGATCGCAGAGTCTCGGAAAGATTCCCTCTCACTTCCTCAATCTCCCTCCTGCCACTGCTCAGCTAAGACACAGAGATTTCACACCGCCTGATCTTATGCCTCTCATTACACGGCACGATTTAATTGGCTGTGTTTTTCCTCTGTTGTGATTATTCAAGGTGAGGTGTCCATGGAAAGCATAAGCCGTAGTTGTGTCACACAAGTCCCACAGGGACAGCCTTTTTTTCTGTGTCTTTGGTCAAATTATGCAGCAAAGTGCCACCGAAAGAGTCCTGGTTAGATGAATTGATGTTTAAGTGTTCGGCTCAGTAATGATACTGCAAATTTCTTTCATTCTGCATCAAGTACAGGTTTGTACAGCAACTTATTTGCCATGAAATGCACATAAAAATGAAATAATTATAAACAAGCAGTAGTGTGCACAGCCCAGCATGCATATACAAGTAAATCCATTTTATTGTGCACACTCCCACACATACAGTATCTAGTATATTCCTCAGGCACACAGTGTAGCAGCTATGCACCGTTGTACCAATATTCAGTCTGAGCAGTATACATGTATAAAAATAGCATTGTGCTCCCCACACACATATTGGACAACTAATGGAACCAAGAGATGGACAACATGGCATATCTCTAATAATATGCTTTCATTCTCCATTACAGCCGAAGAGCACCACTGATCAGATGGTCTGGAAAATCCACTTTGACCTATGCTAAAAATAACCATCTTCTGTGACATCTGCCTCATGCATGTGCTGTAAATACAGTATACGAATGACAACTTTGTTTCCAGAGAAGACAGTTGCAGTACTTTGTAGGCCACCTTTAAAATAAAATGAATGAATACAAATAAATGTTAAGAGCAAGGGGTGGGATTGACTAGTTTAGGAGCAGGTAGACAGAACAGAAAGTGAAAGAGGGGCAAGAAGGAGCTTAGATAGATATTAACTAAAAGAATGGATGGATTGACTTTCAAAGGCATTCTAACGAGGTGATAGGAACGAAGGGAAGGCTAATATACTGTGAGTTACAGGGATTTATTCTGTGTTTCTTCACTGCTCAGTCACAACTCCTTTTCTTTTCTTGTTCCTTTAACAAAGCTCAAAGATAATTTCCAAAAAGTAATCCCGCAGCCTACAACTTTAATCCTACAGATATGATTAGGTTCTTGACATCTTATGAAATTATCTCAACCGTTTCTTTTACGGATCTAAAATTTGGTAATGAAAGTCAAAGGTAAACAGATTAAAGATATTGCATTTGGGATTGAATGTCACATTTTGATCTTATTTCAAGTCTCTTGTCACACACAATGAAAAAAAGTCAACTTTTATCTTGAAAGTATCAGTCGTTAAGTCTCACTTCAGCCAACTTCTGTCAAAGCTGGGAGTCAACATTTCAAGGCTACATGAATTAAGTGAGTTTTTATTGTGTGTGCACAAAGGGAAGCACTTTGGCTTGTGCTACTATTGGCTTGTGGTATTATTATTATCATAGCAAATGGAAACTGAAGCATTATGGGGGAGAAATGAAAGAGTAATGCAGGTTTATAATGTGTGCTGGGTAAGAAAAAGTGAGCTGAAAACGCAATCTTATGTTAAAATCGTAATCCATTGCAACAGACAGTAAAGCAATAAGCAATGAAAATAACCCCGGTCGAGGCAACTTAGTAGGAATCAATTGGTTGCGTAGTGACTAAAGCGATTCAGGGCTGGAGACGGGAATCACAATAATAGCAAACAAAAAAGCAAAACAGAACCATGAGAGGGTATTCTTATCTGAAGATGACTGCTATCTCGTGGAAGACAGCCACTTTTGTTTTGCCATGCCTCATTGTGTGGCGCCTTTGAAATCCACAAGGGCCTGTTACACAGCATTCATTTTGTTTCATCACTCGCACAAAGGCTTGACTGACATTATTTGAGATAGTTTGTTTCAGGTACAATGAGAGTAATTATTCAGGCTGCATTGAGAACTGCAAGAGCACCAAAAGAAAGTAAGCAATATTATTGGCAATGATAGAATATTACAGCAAATTTGTTAATAAAATCTACACAAATATCTGCAGCTTTTTTGTTATTCATAGCTCCATTTTCATCACTCCAACATCATGCAGTAACTTCTTGAGTTTTGCTAGTGAATTATTTGAGTCGCACTGGTCATATTTTGCACAGGGTTGCTTGTGGCACCAGCAGGAGAACAAAAGAAAAACATTTGGGTTTGAGTTGGTTGATAAGCAAAAGTCAGAGTCACAGTGGCACTAAAACTTGCAGGCCGCCCAGAGCGCTCCTGGATTCCTAGAAAGCCAACAACAACTGCAGGAGAGAGGAAAGTTTTTCAGCTTAGACATGTCTCGTTCTTTTTATTCTTTCCCAGATGTATTCTGGTAGTAGAGTCGGTGTCCATCTCTGGAAGAAGCTGTGCCCGTGGTCATGCATGCAGAGAAGTGTGTGCTCCTGTTTACTGCTGCCCTGCTACTGTTCCCAGCTGCCCCCCCTTTTTTTCCCCGACACGGGGTTTCTCGGAAGGCAGATCTATCCACCCGGTCACTGCTCTACATCTGTACAAGATCTGGAAATATTGATTAGGTGATAATTAAATTGTCCATCCCAGCTTGATATGGATTAATAATTGCCCACTAATGCCCTCCTGACATTTTGCTGTATTGACTCGATACTGTTTGCAGCGGTGCGCCGATAATTATGACGCTTGGCATTCTTCATTTTGTCCCTAATGAGACCAATCAGAGTTGGCTCTACTTTTGCCTAAGAATTAGAAAGGAGTGAGAAGGAAGGATGGATTTTCTCTTAGGAGCCATTATTCAATGCTTTTGGCCTTATCACAGAGATATTTCCTTGTCTTACTGGAGCATTTCTTTTCTCACACTTCTCATTTCTTGATGCGCAATTAGCGCTTTGTCAGAATTGGGATAAACTGCCACACTGTGTTCATCCAAATCACGTAAAGAGGACATCTTTGGACAAACAGCACCACTAGGAGTACTATAAATACTGAGATGAGAAGGTGGCATGGGCATAGTGCCACATCACTGCTTCGACTTCCTCGCTACCATCTGTGAGTGTTCCTCCTCTGGCATTCTCGCAAAGGCCTTTTGTGCATTTTTCCTCTTTGTCCCTGTTTGCTAGGTTTAATTAGGTTATTTACTTGAGCCTCATCTCCCAGTGTTTCATTTTAGTGGGCATTGCAGATAGGACTTCACACAGGGCAGGGGCAGATAAAAAGTTAGGACAAAAGATGATAAATGTCGCAAGTGGGGACCGGAATGCAATCTGGCCGCCACGATGCAGAGATGCTCTAATGGCTTCCCAGCAAGGAAGGGGGAAGGCACTGTCGAGATGGCAACGTGATAAATGGTTCTGGGATGGGTGTAAGGACTGTAGGCAAGACAAAGACAAAGAAAAAGAAAAGAGTCATGGAAGGAGGAAAAAACAAAGATGACCACAAAATGGAATCTAATTAATCTGGACTTGGTTCCCCCTCCTGACAAATTCAGTGCAGAAGAAGAAGAAGAAGAAGGGAAATTGTTTTTTAGGGATGTGTTCAGACCCCCCCCCCCTCCCTACCATTCCACTTTCCTCCCAGGTTGAAAAGGCAAAGGGACGTATGGGTTCTGACAATGCTCCTGCACCTGTGGAATGATTAATGGCAGCGGACTCGCCTTACATGCTGCAGAGTGTCTGCTCCAAAAACACACCAAGGAGAACTCTGCTATAAACACAATTCTTCTGCTATTTGCCAGCACATTACACAAATGTAGAGTCTTTTTAAAGCAGTAATCACTGTGGGCCTCTTTTTGTTTTCACTTACGTACATAATGCTGATTTATTTTTTTGTACTGTACTAAACTCCCAAATGGGTTTTACATCTGGTGAAATGTATCACGATCATAAATTACTCATGTAAGTTTCAATTTAACTGCAAATACTGATGGTAATGTACAAAACGGACAGAAAAAAGAGAAGAACGGAGAGAAAGCCTCTCACAAGGGGATGAATGAGTGGATAAACACTGCATGCGTGCCAATATCTGATTCAGTGAGATGTATGTTGAAGTGATGGAAACTCGTTTGCGTTCAAGTTTCCCCTCACATGCAGAAGGCTGTGCTGGTCCAAGAAACTTATGGATGCAGTCTGTAACTTTGACTGCTAATACCACACAGAAAGAACACTTTATGTCCTGATCTGATGGATTTCAATTCTGTGCGTTATGATTCAGATAACTGGCATTTCAAGCCATTGTAAGGGATGCTAATTTATGGGCTCAGTGCTGTGGCAAAGTGCCTCTATGTCATTTTGACCCTGTTCAGGCTAAAAAAAAAATCAGTCACTTTGTGTTTCCTTTATGTGCTCAAGTGCAGCAGATTTTATGGAATATTCATGGAGTTAACAATCATGCCGAGTCAATGTGCTGGCTTACTATTTAACCTTTAATCTATGTGAGAAAACGGATGAAGTCATTACTTACTGAGGACCGTAGCACCTTGTGGCATTTTGTGACAATGTCATTGGCTTTTTAGTCTCTCTTCCTTGCAGTTTCACTACTCCACATTAAA